>NC_135500.1:71022811-71341977 GCF_052857255.1 Amblyomma americanum | reverse complement strand
CTCACAGTAATGGATTATTTTATGGATTTATCTGTACAAGGGCGGTGGTGCGGGCGGTTGAGTAGTCGACGCTGCCAAGGTTGCATATGATTCAGCAGGGCTCCGCTGGTGGTAGTGCGATGGTCAAGGCTCTCTCCCGGTCTCAAGATAATTTTGAAGTCCTCTTCTGGGAAGCGAGGGAGGGGAGCGGGGCGAAGTAGAGTGCCAGCACAGGAGCTTGTGTTGAGCAGTGGAGGAGACGAGGTGGTTGGGTTCGATTCAGGCAATGGCGATACGGTGAGCTAGGGTGCCACTGCTGCACGGTGTGCCTTCCGTACGCGTACCCAGAGTGAGTAGGCTGCAAAGTCAGCAGGTGTGACGGAGATGCCTTCGAATTTGTATGCCATGTTGATTACTTGGAGTTCTGTTAAATGCATCGGCGGAGGCGGTGAAGCTGGGCAGCGATGGCCGCAGGGGTGGCGAAGAGCACTGTACTGTGCCGCGCCCAAGGCTTGGCGCGTCGGGGTCACAGCGCAGCAGAAAAATGGTCCAAATCGTCGCAAACGGATGTAATTGAGCTCCGAAAGTGCGAAACAGATCACCACACCTTCAAGTATGCGCTGGTTCAATTTAGTGAAGAAAAATCAAAGAACTCCGGTGGAAAGGAGTCAAGAAGCCCGAAGTCCAGGCGAGGCACGTCCGTTGAACTGCGCGTTCGCTGAGGGCCCTCACCATTTGTCGATTAAGCGATCGGAGCCACTTCGTCGTTTCATTTCACAAGAATAAGATTGCTTATGCCTTATTCGGCAAATCGCTAATCGAATTTCCCGAAACTTCGTACCTGATTACTTCCTTGCACTCTACACGTGAAAAGCTTTTGACAACGTCGATAAAAAAAAATACGAGAAAGCTTTAACCGAAAAAAACTAACCAAAGCGAAAGCTTTATATTTAAGGCTTGCAAAGCTTGGCTAGACGTAGTTGTTGCTTGGTAGCAATGACTGACGTTTAGTTAAAGGGAAGCTGAAGCACTTTTCGAAAAAAATGAGTTCTCTACGTCATTTTATAGTTTTTAGTCCACTGAAACAGAATATCTGATTCAAAAAGAGCGGAAATAAACGCAAAAAGTTGTTTTTTAGAAGAAAACTCGCACCATCGCCTAAGGGCGCCGAGCGAACGCCGCTCTTGCCCGCGATTGGTCGGGACCGTCGTGACGTCATCCACGGGGATCTCCGGCCGGCACCGACGGCTTTGCTGCGTAGCGCGTTGCTTCAGCGGGCTTTTAAGGACTACGTTCTGGAAATTATGGATAATTGAAGCAGTGTTGAACAGTTTTCACTTTCACCATGCATGTTCGAGCCGTCAGCAGCTTCAGAAAACGGCGGAACCAAAGACGCCGCTGAGTGCGCCGGCAGCGAATGTCAAGTCGCGACATTTTCACGCGTTGGAAATCTCAACTGGATGGATGGGTGGATGACAGCTTTTATTTCCACCGGGAATGGAGACCTGTTACTACTCACCACCCCCGGCACGCAGGCCTGGAGGGCGGTGGCCAGAGCCCCCGTGACTAAAGGCTAACAAAGAGAGTTTATCCCTTCGCGGCTGAGGCCGCCAGGCGGTTTGGCTTGTTTCTGCCGAGCGGGTTCTTCGCTGCGCAGCAGGTCTTGCCAGCTTTCTTTGCTATCAATGTCTTCGTCGACTCCGAGATAGTAAGCGCATTTCCATATTCTCTGCTTCCGGGTAACCGTGGAACCATCGGACTGTCGGAATCTGGACGAGCGCGCGCAATGCTATTCCGGAATCGTTGAGAACTACAGACTAAACAGAAAACTGGGGCCACCGCCTGATAAGAAGCTAATGGAGAAGCGACCGCATGGCGGGGCCTGCAAGCCGGAAATTTCGTTAACCCAGTATGGGCCTTTCACGTCCTACCAGGGTAACACGAAAACAAAATCTCGACTGATATATATGTTTTGCGTAGGTGCATACGTTTTGTGTAGGTGCAACTGGCAATAAAAGAATGTAAATTGCGCCGGAACGTTTGTGTGTACCGCTGCTGCATAAAAGCCTGGCCACCAACTTCTTGTAACGCCTGTAAACATGATCTAAATCAAATCACCGGCACACTTACACGAGTAGCGCGAGGTAAAGCATTTGTTTGTTCATTTATTTATAGTTAATTTCCTAATTACCCCCGAAGGCCTTTTAGAACTACAAAAGAATGCAAAACTGCATGAGTTGGAGTGGGTGCACTGCGGTACTACAGCGCGAAGAGACGAGGCGACCGGGAGGAAGCTCCCGTGTGCGCTTTCCTTCTGCCGCAAATTCGGGCTACAGTTCAACCATGAAACGTTTGCACTTACCCCCGTGCGTTGTTTTTTTTTTCATGCTGAACACGCTTTTGAAAATAATTATGGCTGCGTTGTGGAGCTCGCAGTGCTGCTCATCAAAACTAGTGTGCTGCGAGATATAGTTGCTGCTGTTGCGTATCGAGATAACGAGCAGAATTACTTGTGGCAGATATATGCGTACCGCTACACGACCACTTTGCCGTTCTGACTCAAGGACAAACTAGCATGAATTCTGGCGCCATTGTCTATCGTCAGCCATGACCAAGCGGCGCTCATGAAAGCAAATGTTTGCTTTGCTCAAGTATACTAGGCCTATATAATCGGTTTTTTGTTCAGTTAGGTGCGGCTACATGTGCTGCGCGCTGATGAAAGATTAAGAGAATTGCTTGTGCTGCCAGGAGGTTCAAGCAATCAGGAAAAATGCAAAAAGGCACAAGGTGCGTAACGAGCTCAAAAAAGTTCAACACTGTGTGCCTCAGTAAAAAATTGCTGGAAGTGGCTTTAGCTCAGCATGGATGTGAACCAGCTGGAAAAGCCAAAGAGTTTACAAACAGGTAAGAAAGTAATATAACGAAAAGAGAAATATTGCTGCACATATTTTGTGCAGGAAGTTTCGGCATGCTGCGTACCACCAGATTGTCTGGTTAACGTGGAAGAGGCTGGGGGAGAAACGCCGACGGATTCTACCAAGCTGAGGGCTGAGCGCTGTTCGAAAAAAGTACCATGCCAAAAGTCGTTAATATACAGGCTTCAAACATTACACGGAACGCCCGAACGAGAGAAAGTAAACGGCACTGGCAGAAGATTGCATTGATCTGTGGTTCTCCAAAGCGCAGGCCGCAGCGAAGGAAGCGCAGCCAGACCGCCGGCCGACTCTCCGTGAATGGCGTCACTTCCGCCAGTTGTTCCTCTCTGCCGTCCCCCCCCCCCCCCGGCTCTTCCGGAAGCGACGAGGGCGTGCCGGCGGCAGGATTTTAAGAAGCGATTGCAGCTTTGTTTGCGGACAGAATCGGTAAAAAACTTACACACATGACTTTCAAGGTCCTTTCTTCCCAACCACAGCATTTCATGAGATTTGAAAACCGTTTCAGCTTCCCTTTAAGGATAACCAGGCTTAACTTTAAAACTCTCGCTTTGGTTACTTAAGCTTAGGTGGGTTAAAACTTTGCCTAATTTTAGTATAACCTTCTCTAGCTTACTTGGTGTGTGTATGATATGGCATTGAACAGAGGAGAACCACCTGATGTCGCCGAAACCGATTAATGGCGGGAGCTTCGAAAGTTAAGGAAAGGCACGTAACTGGCCTCTGGAGTTGAGTTGAGGTGTTGAATGCTACAGGTGGGATTAGCCTTGCTGATGCTGCCGGCAATTGCTCATGGGACAGTGGTCACCTCAGTCCCTCTTTAAGCTACGTGGCGATAGTGACACATGCGGGCTTCATGCGTTGAGAATTGACCATGTTTTGGCAGAAATGCGGCGCTGAAGCTAAAAGCCCTAGGCATTCATTGTGTTCTTCACAGGCATTGACGTTGACAACTTTCTAGATTCAAATTATTTTGAAAGGAAGGGAGCATAACTGGCTGCCTTGGTCAGTGGCCGTCTCATTTGCCCTTTGAGGTACGTGGCGGTGGTGTGAAAGAGAGAGAGATGTGCTCTGGTAGCACATTACAGCGGGCCAATATTAGGAATCCGTTTTCAAAGCATGGCCCTAAGTAGGCCAAGATTTTTCAATGCGCATCTGATATATCCTTAACCAATTACTAGCACATTCAATGATAGCTCTGCTTCTGCACCGTTTTTCCAGTACTGGCTGTGCCGTCATCAAATCATGGCTATCATGGGCCCCGTTAGCCAGAATTCTGCTACTCGTTGCCGTTTCTGGCCGTGCCATCTTGAAATCATGGCTTTCAAAAAACATGTTAGCCAGAGTGTTCCCACTGTTTTCCAGAATTGGCTATGCCATTCAAGAAAGCTTCATGTATTAGCGTAGCTTTGCCATCACTCATCGTGCTACAGATATACTGGCAAATTCTGGTCAACTTTGTCCCATCTGCTAAAACGACATGGCAACGTTCAATATTGCCAAAACAGAGAGAGATAATTTATAATTTTTCGCACTCGCAAAAACTGACTTGAGCCTTCTATAACAGGTTTGGGACCTGTATAGGTGTTTATCATGTCAGTTTAACTATAATTGACATTTATACATGGCCAAAGTAGACCTTTTATGGTGATCCTCGAGATAAGAACACATGTTCAGGGGAACATTGTAGCATTTAAGAAGTATATGAGTACTAGCGCTGTGCTATACTCTACTACTACTAGCGGAATTCTACCATAATACCGACGCTGCGCGGACGTTTATGTCGCATTTCAGTCAAATGCTAACCGACACTTCGAATGGCATTCCGACCAAACGGTGTTCTAAGCTGCTCCACAATAATTTCCTAGAGCATTCGGAAGCATTGCGAACGCATTCGCTCGCTGTATATCAATGATGCTCCTGCCATCGACTTTTCTTCTCTCCGTTCGCTGATTTTGGCTGTACAACGACGTGACGACGAATTCCATGATGGCCAGTGGACTGTGCATATTCCGCCACAGAGGAATCGGTCTGTCGCACAAGACCGACGACGACACCATCCACACTAACAACTGCAGATCTATAGAATTCTGTTTTTAATACAGGGCCACTAGAAGTGGCTGCAAGTAACCACTAAAATTGCTTTTAAAAGGTATCGTAAATTTAGGAATTACCGAATGCGAACTGGCATAACTCTTTTGTAATGAATCGTGTAATTATATATGGCTTAGCCAAGCCGCTAATTAAAAAATATATACTTTTTGAGAAGTGCACAGACAGAGCTCATGCTCTTGCCTTTTCCGATTTGAAAGCATTTTTGCAAGCTCTGCTTGTGCGAGTATCTGAAAGCCAGCCAAACAGAGCTTTCATCTGAAGAAAATCAAATGATTTTCATTTCATAAGGTTTTTTTAATTAAAGAATCGCTTTTTTCCTTCACCTAGAGTATTCACTGCCAAACTGCTTAGTGGGTGTCTGATTAATGGAGATCATAAATGAAACCTAATAACTTAATGCGAGTGCATTCCCAAAGCCGAGTTTGTGCGCAATTATAGCAACGTCCAGAAACGAAACAGTGGCATCGGAATTTACAATTATAAGATGCGGACACTCGAAATATTAGGCCGCGGCTTCATAAACGCGTGCTCCCGCTGTAAGAGATTCCTACACTTCCGTATGTCGCTCCCTGTGATCGCATCTTCCCCTGTGTATTCCGACTAGCTTTTTCCTTCCTTTTTCTGCAGATTGTAATGCTTCAAAATTGTTGCTTTTTGTGCATTTTATTGTTCTGCTGAGTAATTTGCATTGGCAGCTATAGCTCTTGCTTACGTTTTTACTTATTTGCTCGCAAATTAATTGTTTCCTTTTGAGCATTACCTTTATTGATTAAAAGCATTGGAAATACTTGCGAGGCACAATTCAATGCACTTGTGCCTGTTTTTGCTTCTTTGCGTGCAATTTCCGCATGAACAAAAAGTTTGAGGATTCTTCGATGGAGAATCCGATGGCCGGCGAATAAATCTACTGACAAATGGTGTTAGGCGCATGTTAACCTGGCTTTTAGCTACATGTTCTGTATATAATACTGTCACTGAAAAACGGGCAAAGCACTCAAACCAGGTTTAATTAGACGTGCTGGGGGTGCAAGACAGCAGGGAGCTCGAGCGAGGAAGGAGACGAATCCCCTAGCCACTCCTGTGCGCAGGGCATGGCAAGTCCCATCTAAAACAGTTCGGCCGCGGTATGGCGCCACTGGATTGCTTGGTACCGTGGCATTATTCCCCCTCTCTGATGGGCAACGACTCGGTGCCGCAACAATGAGAACCAGGAAGGCAAGAGACGGCGAATGTTCTGGCGGCTGGTGTAGACACGCCTGAAGCGCTAGCGGGCGTGTTAAGGCTTCATCCGTGCGACATGGATGACTTCGGGGGCCGGCCGTCTAGAGGAGCAAACTTTTCTCTGGGGGGAACTTCATAGTTCACCTCACTGACTTGGCGGAGTACCTCGTAGGGGCCAAAATATCGGCGCAGAAGCTTTTCGGAGCGCCCACGCATGCGGATTGGGCTCCAAACCCAGACTTGTTCGCCGGGCTGGTAACTAACAGCTTGGTGGCGGAGGTTATAGCGGCGAGCGTCGAGGGCTTGCTGGTGTCGGATGCGCTGTCGGGCGAGTTGGCGGGCGGCCTCGGTGTGACGAACGAATTGGGCAGCACCCATAACATATTAGGTACTACTAGTCGGAAGCATCATGGCGTCCAGAATGGTTGTGGCTTCGCGACCATGCACTAAATGAAATGGAGTGAATTGTGTCGTTTCTTGTAGAGCAGTGCTGCCGGCAAATGTGACGTAAGGAAGTATGGCGTCCCAGTTGCGGTGGTCTGCGTAAGCATACATAGAAATTGTGACGGCGATTGTCTTGTTGAGCTGTTCGGTGAGTGCGTTCGTTTGAGGGTGGTAAGCTGTTGTTTTGCGGTGACTTGTGCCGCTCATGCGCATAACTTCCTGCGTAAGGGCCGAGGTGAACGCCGTTCCCCTGTCAGTTACGACGATGATGGGTGCACCATGATGAAGCACAATATTTTGAACAAGAAAGTTCGCAATTTCGTCAGCGGTACAACGAGGAAGAGCTTTAGTTTCACAGTACCAGCTGAGGTAGTCGGTGGCGACCACAATGTAGCGTTTACCCAGCGAGGACTCCTGAAATGGGCCGAGTAAGTCCATGCCGATTTGGTGGAAGGGGACTTGTGACGGATCAATAGGCTGCAGTAGTCCGGCTGGCTTAGTCGGCGGCGTCTTGCGACGTTGGCCTCTCGGCAAGTTCTGACGCAACACTGGACAATTGCAGCAACCCTGGGTCAGTAGTACTTTTGGCGTATCCGCGCCAAATTGCGGAAAAAACCCAGGTGACCAGAAGATAGGTGATCATGGCACGCCTGCAGGACTTCGTCGCGCAAGGCCACAGGTACGACGAGCAGATGGGCAGCTTCCGTCGGGTTGTAGTTTTTCTTATACAGAACGCCATCGCGCAAACAGAATGATGACAGTCCACGTGAGAAGATTCGCGGGGGCGACGCAGCGCTTCCTTCAAGATACTCAATGAGAGGCCGCAGTTCATTGTCGTCTCTTTGGTGTTGAGTGAGGACGGACGTGGAGATGGCGCCAAGAAAAATAGAATCGTCGTCGGGATCAGCTCGGTTATCCTCGATAGGAGCACGAGATAGACAGTCTGCATCCCTGTGCTTCCTACCGGACTTATAAACGATGGTGACCTCGAACTCTTGAAGGCGAAGGCTCCAGCGTGCAAGCCGTCGCGAGGGATCTTTGAGGTTCGCCAGCCCACAAAGCGAAAAGGTGATCCCTGACGACTCTAAAAGGGCGGCCGTATAAATACGGGCGAAATTTGGTCACTGCCCACAGAATTGTCAGGCATTCTTTTTCAGTAGTGGAATAGTTCTCCTCCGAGCGTGACAAGGTGCGGCTTGCGTATGCGATGACACGTTCGATACCATCATGCCACTGCACAAGGACCGCACCGAGGCCGATGTTGCTGGCGTCGGCTTGCAGTTCAGTATCGGCTGACTCATCGTAGTGGCCAATGATGAGCGTACTCTGGAGACTAGTGCGGAGGTCTTCGAAGGCCTGTTGTCGCTACTGGCCCCAGATTAACGGTTCGGCATCTTTCGTGAGGCGGGAGAGGGGCTCAGTGATCTGGAAGAAGTTCGGCACAAAACGCCGATAATAGGCGCAGAGACCCAGAAATTGGCGCACACTGCGCTTATCGGTTGGCACGGGAAAAGCAGCGACGGCGGTTGTCTTATCGGGGTCAGGGCTGACTCCCTTAGCGCTCACGATGTGGCCGAGAAACTTCAACTCCTGGAAGGCGAACTGACACTTTCGGGCTTGAGGAAAAGACCGGCCGAACGAATTGCTACGAACACAGCTCGCAGGCGCCTCAGGTGCTCTTCGAACGTGGCGGAGAAGATGACTACGTCAGCTAGATACACGAGGCAGGACTGCCATTTTAGATCGGCAAGCACGGTGTCCATTATCCGCTGCTTGGTAGCAGGAGCCAAGCACAACCCGAAAGGAAGCACCCGGAATTCGTACAGACCATCCGGTGTTATAAAGGTGGTCTTTTCCCGGTTGCGTTCGTCCACCTTGATTTGCCGATAGCCACTGCGTCAATCTAGTGACCAGAAGTACGTGGCGTGGCGTAACCTGTCCAGGGAGTCATCAATGCGTGGCAGAGGATAAACGTTTTTTTGGTGACTGTTTAGACTCCCGTAATCAACACAGAACCATACGGTTCCATCTTTCTTCGCCACAAGAACAACAGGCGATAGCCACGGGCTTGTCGACGGTTGTATCACGTCCTGATGGGGTATTTCTTGAACTTGTCGGCGAATGGCATCCCGTTCCTTCGAAGAGATCCGATAAGGCAGCTGGCATAGCGGTCGCTGGTTTGCGTAAACTATAATGCGGTGCTTTATGAGCGGAGTCTGCCCAACCTTGGAGGTCGAGGCAAAACAGTCGCGGAAAGATTAGATAATGCTCTCGAGACAGCGTTTCTGATTAGACGGGAGGTTCGGGTTCCCGTCGGTTTTTATGGGAGTGGTCGGTGCCTCCACTGATGCCGGGATTTAGGAAAGCGAGTGCTGTCCCACAAATTCGCTAAGTTCTTCGAAATACGCTATAGCTGTTTTGCAAGGCAAAGACTGGGGTTCAGAACCAAAATTGGTCTCTAAACGTTCGGTTCGCCCACTGTTCAATTCAATAATTCCGCGAGCTACACAGACTTGCCGACTCAGGAGCAGTGAGATGTTGGTTTCAGCGATGCCACGAGTGCTGGGGCTGTTATCACACTCGACGGTAACAAACATGCTGGCTCTGGACGGGATCAATACGTGGTCGTCACAGACGCCTAACTTATCCCTGTGTGGCTCGCTGTCGTCGTCGACAGGGCCTTGGGTGGAAAACAACACTATTAGCTCCTGAAGGTTGATAACGGCACCGTACTCCTGAGGAAAATCCAAACCGAGTATGAGGTCTTTGGAGCACTCGGGTAACACAGCAAAGCAGCCAGGGAAAGTAACACCGCGGATCTGGTTTGCGAAGTGGACACCGATCGGAGTTACCACGTGGCCACCAGCTGTCCTGATCTGCGGCCCAGACCAAGGGGTCAGAACCTTCCTCAAGGCCGTGGCTAACCGTCTGCTCATTACAGAAAAATCGGCGCCGGTATCCACGAGTGCGGTAAAGTCGTCGTTGTCGGCGGATACCGGTATTTCGGTGGAGACCAGTCGGTCGCAGTGCGTCGTCGAGGTCGTCGGTTCAGGTCGCCGTCGGTCGGAGCATCGCGGCGAATCGTCGGGTGGAGGCTCTTGACTCGGTCCAGTAGCGGCAGCCTTACCCCCGGAGGACGCTGTCTTCACTAAACTGGCCAGAGGATGACGGGCGGCCGGGCGAAGAGAACCGTCTTGTGGATGGCGATCGGGACTGCCGTCGCTGCGAGGTCGGAGATTGCACGTTATCAGCCAAGTACTGTTCGATATCCTGTGATCTTTCACCATAGCGTGGTCGAGGTGCGACAGGTGAAAACCCTCTTAAACCCATTCTGCGCTAGGGGCAGTGGCGAAGGATGTGGCCGGGCTTCCCGCATTGGTAACAGAGCGGCCGATTGTTTGGCTTACGCCAAACGTGCGCTTTGCTCACGGATGGCCTGAACTCCTGCCGCACGGAGGGTACAGTTGCGACTGGCTCCTGCAGGTGTGGCACAGAAGCGACGGAGGAAAAGGCTCGCATCGCTGGCCCGGACTTCGTATCGCCTCGCTGTACGTCATAACAGAGGGCGCCGGATGTCGAGCTGGGGGTGGCTGCACAACTCGTCGGATTTCTTCGCGGACCGTGCCCGTTACGACAGCGACGTTGACTTGCGCTGACTCCTGCACAAGGCTTCTTACAAGCTCACGAAGATCCTCCGTGGGCAGCCACGTAGGCGTGTACTGGGAAGCGGCTGCTACAGTAGCCTGACGTCCGAAGTGGGCGCCCCGTCCCTGCAGAGAGCGCTTGATACCCATTGCCTCCTTGTTGAAGTCGGACAGTGTTCGTGGCGGGTCACAGATCAGTCCGGCATATAGCTCCTCTTTTACGCCACGCATTAGGTGGCGTACCTTCCGGGCTTCGGGCATAGCAGGGTCTGCCCGGTTGAACAGTCGCGTCATGTCCTCTACGAACATCGCGACGCTCTCATTCGGCTGCTGTGATCTTGAGCGCAGGGCGATTTCAGCATTCTCGTTTCTTTCGCTGCTGGTAAACGTCGCTAGCAGCTCTCGACGAAAAGCCTCCCAGGTGGTAAAGGAAGCTTTGTGGTTCTGAAACCATGTTTTGGTAGAGTCCTGCAGCGCAAAGTAGACGTTGCGCAGCTGGCGCTCGCCGTCCCACTCATTGAAACTCGCCACTCGGTCAAAGCTGGCCAACCAGTCTTCAATGTCCTCAAACCTCTCGCCGTGGAATAATGGGGGCTACCGAGGCGTGTGAACGACGAACGGCGGGGCATTCCCGGAATGCTGACTTGTCTAGCTAGCCGTAGTGGACGTCATGTTTCTTGCTGGTCTTGCAAGTTTGGCCGAACTCTGGCTGTAGGCCTCATAGGCGGCGGCTCGCCTTGTCGACTGGTGTTGTAGCCACGCGTTGAGAACTAACGTCAAGAGTGTCCTCGAGGTCAGCGTACGCGGACCGGCTACCAGCACCTCCACCAAATATGTCACCGACAAACGGGCGAAGCACGCAAACCAGGATTAATTAGACGTGCTGGGAATGGAAGACAGCAGGTAGCTCGAGCGAGGAAGAAGACGAATCCCCTTGCCCCTCGAGTGCGTAAGGCATGGCAAGTTCCATCTAAAACAGTTCGGCTGAGGTATGGCGCCACTGGATTGCTTGGTACGGTGGCATTACTATGAAAGTGCGAATTTGTTTGCATAATATTTTATTTATTTTTTTATGTTTTCTTATGTCATATCAGTTTATGGCATCCTGAACTAAAAAACGGTCCCACAGAACGAGCGCGCGAGTGTCTGAAGTCGTTTTGGCCGAATTAATCTCGAAGTTCCACGTTTTTAGCTTCAAAATTTTAGGTTCCCGGATATGATGCTTCTCCTGCGGCTTTGCAGCTATACTTTGACGGTTCCGCGTTTGCCACATCATTGCCTTCTGAACTGCCTGTGACTCAGTCCCCGAGAATTCTAAACCTTTTTCTCATGTTTCGGCCCCTGTCACATCTCTTTTGAAGTCTCGTATCTCCCCAACTCTTCTCCCAGACGTGCCCTTTTCAAGGCAGTGCGCTAACCCCCTACTCCACGAAGCATCTTTTTTACTCACTTTCTTTTAGGTGTTTCTCCCGTACACAACTACGCGCTGCGCCGATCGTTGATACACCCGCCCCCCCCCCCCCCCCACCCCCAAGATTTTGCTTTCTGAACCTTTCAGCTCGCAATTTTTTTCGCCACCAAAAAAGTTGTGTAAAATATAGTGCCTCTCCCCTCCGGCAGCCACCACTCTTCCCCCGTCCCCCACTACCCCCCCCCCCTGTCGTCTCCCCTGCCATCTTCAAAGCGCGATGCATCACCATGACACATTTTTTACTGGACGGCTCTTGCTTTGTCTGGCACAGCACCGGTCAACCACACATCCAGCGTGACGGAAAAGGATGCACACTCGAGCTGGCTTCCTTCGCAGTCTGTGCAAGCGAAAGCTCACATCTGATACTATATGAGGGCTGTACAACATGAACTGGTGGGCGAGATGGTCAGACATAGTTCTTGTAAACCAGCGCAACGGCTCGAAGCCAAACAGAAAGGGACAAAACCCAGCGCTGAACTAACAACAGAATAGATTTATTCAGGGCACCATGCAGTTGTTAAATACACGCTGGTATCACAGAATAACGCAAAAACAGAAAAAACAAGACAAAATAAGAAAAATATATATATCGTTTCACAGCCTATCATTGTGATTGTGCGAAAGCTTTGCCGAAACACGTAATCTATGACAATAGGTATCCGTGTTCTTTTCCCTCTACTTCCATACTGCTCTTCACATTCTAAGCTAGTGAAACGAAGCATTGCCGCATCTTGTTTCGGCAATGCCATGAAAAAATCTTGTAGGCATGAGGCCACGCACAGTTTTTCATGCCAGGTTGAAAGGCTTGTTGCTGCAGGATACCCGGTTCACTTGTTAACTTCGGTAGCGGAGGGAATGCTGAAGAAGTTGAAACTTTGACCTACTGCCAACCAAGTTAGCCGAGGAAAAAATGTATCCGTAATTCCTTACATCCATGTTTTATCGCACAATTTGAAAAGAATAGGAAAACGAGCTGGAGCAGATGTTGTGTTTTCAGCCCCTGTAAAACTGCGGAACTTGTGTGCGCGTGTAAATCGGCCAAACAAAACACGTCGCGATGTTCCTGTGTGCACAAAAAAGCATGAGAAGAAATATGTTCAGTGCCATGACAACTTGGTATATTCAATTCCTCGGTCTTGTGCTCGGTCGTACGTTGGCCAAACAGGTCGGTGTCTAAATGAAAGAATTAAGGAGCACAACAATAATGTGAAGAATGCCGTCCACCATATCGGGATTCACTGTCGTGATTGCTAATGCCGCCCAATGTTCAAGAGCAGTAAAATTATAGCAAAAAGCAAAGACCAGCTCACCAGGGAGATAATTGAGGCATCAGAAATCATGAGGATAGGTACGCAATGCATAAGCACCCCTTCTGTTGCTATCTCGGAAAAAGAACACGGATACCTATTGTCATAGATTACGTGTTTCGGCAAAGCTTTCGCACAATCACAATGATAGGCTGTGAAACGCTATATATTTTTTCTTATTTTGTCTTGTTTTTTTCTGTTTTTCCGTTATTCTGTGATACCAGCGTGTATTTAACCACTGCATGGTGCCCTGAATAAATCTATTCTGTTAGTTAAGCGCTGTGTTTTGTCCCTTTCTGTTAGGCTTCGAGCCGTTGCGCTGGTTTACAAGAACTATATGAGGGCTCTGACGCGGTTCACTACCCTGGCCTGCAATATCTTCCTTGTAAGTACAACAAATATTTTATGTCGAGATACGTTCGGAAATGCATGTGATTTTGGGAGTAAGTGTTGTTTCGACTACATGCAGCTTTATTTTTTCCCGCAGTAAACGAGAACGAGACAAAGCACGAGGACGACTTCAACGTATCTACTCTTTTTGCGAAATGTCTGGCTTGACGCTGTGAGCAGTGCAGATCTGCCCCGAATGGTAAGAACGTTATTTTTATTATTTGTTGCAACGAATTCACCAAACATTCACTACTTTGTTGAACAGCAGGTCTAAATTCATGTGACCTGACATCCGATGTATTCAGGAATGCGGTTGTCATGTACCGCATATGCAGGATAAGAATCGGAACTGTTTGTGTTGCATTAAAAACCAGTCAGTAAGGATATGTGTACTACTTCCGCACTGTTTCTCTTTGGGTAACACACTTGCAGGTGCTGTAGAAATTTCGCAATATACGGTTAAAGCTTCTGCCAAGTTATCTCTCAGTTAAAAAAAGCAGTACTCTCTACTGTCAGACTGGCGTTCTGTGTGATTTTCAAGCCAGTTTTGAATCTATTTTACATGCTTTGGAAGTGACTAAACTTATCTGTTGGATTTAAAAATCAAAGGTGTGCTGAGTTTCTTCCGTCCAGCGTATTTATTTATAACCCCATAAAAAAAACGAGCTTCGTTCAAACCTGTTGCTTGGACGTCTATACGGAGGAGATGCTACAACCTGTTCATCTTTACCTGACTAAAAAATGTGCTCTCAATGTAGAGACACGTAGTTATGATACTAAAAAATAAAACATTAATTTCCTTTCAATATCACATTACATTGCTTTTTATGCGCATTGAATATCTTCGCTGGATGTGCGAAGCGGCGCATTAAACTTAAAATTACCAATTTTGAAACAAGGCGAATAAATATCACTTTGTCAAAAAATGCGGTCCTATTGGTACAAAATATCCTGTAAAATGTGTGTTGAGTGTCTTCAAGCCATCTGTGCATCAATAAATTAAGTGTTATTTAATCATTTGTTTTTGTCCTGTGACGGCCATATTTAGGTTCATCATGATATCATGCCTCTTTTTGCAGCCTCCACGCATTGTGAGGTCAATGTGCAAGAGCTGGACGAGGATTTTGGGCGCAGTGCGAGAGTCCTCTTGCAAGAGGAGTGGAACAATTAGTTCAGATGTAAATGATCAGTTCACAGGGGGACAGCTCCGTTAAGCACTTTATCGGTGTCTTATCCGTGTTACAGCAGCTTTCCTAGCTGCGTTGTCCAACCTGAATCATCGGCACGCAGCAAAGTTGAACATAAATGATTTTCCCAGAGCATCTGCCAGGATGCTCTTGAGTCCTCCTTTCCTTTAATTCCCAGGATTACTGGCAGCAGCCCAAGCCATCCTGCATACGCTAGAAGTGTGATCGTTGTAACCCGATGCAATAAACCGGTCTTTTTCCTGAATTCTTAGGCACTCTCATTTATGAATATTTGCTTGGTTGAATGGTGCATTCAAAGTTCCAGTCATTGGGCAGTGGCTTATGTTGCATGTGCTAATTTTCGAAAGCAGGATACAAGTGTATGTAAGCTGGATACAATGTTCGGAAGCTGGACTCTAGTATTCGAGAGATGGAAAGCAATCCGAGACTTTTACTGGCCCATGTCGTGGGTTAAACGCCAGGCCTGCTTTGGCCGCTCGATCGGCCGAACGTTGGCCCTAAACTGGCCTGGAAGTGCGGCCAATGAATCAAAATGGTAGCGCTTTCCCTAATTGTCAATGTAGGACCACCGTTCTTGCCACGTTCTGCTAATGGTCGCCCAGTGTTCGCCCTATGTTATTGTGCTGCCTGGAAACGGAGGGAAGCAGTAAATGCTGTCGCCTTTAAAATTCTCCGCCAACACTGCATCAGCGTTCGACTTAAGAACCATATCTACCGGAGCTTCAATTGCTTACACCAGTGTGCTCAGCAAACGTGGAGAGGACCAAATCGAAGCATCCGCTGACGTTTCCTTTTCCGAAGGACCCCTTCAAAGTCGAAATCAGCGCTATCTACTTAAAAGATTCTGCAGTACTGTTGTGACCTACAGCCACCTTCACTATATTCGGCATATTTCCTCGTTTAATAAGTTAATAAACTTTTTAAGCGTGTGCCTCTCAATATGAGGATGCATTTGACACCATCTGGTACACCTTGCGAAAAACACTTCGCCCGTAATGTCTGTCTTAAGGGTGTCAGAATTCTCGGTTTGGGGCGGAAAGGTCGTCACTGGGTGTCCAACATATATTTTTGAGTTCAGCACAATTAGCAATTTTATCCAAGTCATTTGACACTACTTCGAACATTTTGGGCCAAACGGGTGGCCCACAAATTTTATGCAAATGGTTCTCTCGGGAAGGGGGGGGGGAGTCCCACTGCGATGGCCGGTATACTGGCATGTATAAAACGAATAGAGAGTATTCGCATCAAATCAATTGAGCCACCACGCACCCACTATTCCTGTGATAGTGTGGTCACATAATAACGGTCTCGGTCAATTTGACCCTCATTGCATACAGACACGTCCTCTGACAAACGTAAATATTAAGAGCTAACACTCTTAAAAGTCATCCTTTCGGAACTTGCAAAACCATATCCCAGTACACAGGCGCTGAACTGGATCCGGAGATTTCTTCAAGGCAGCCGAGTAGGTCTCATCTGCAGTACCCAAGAATGGAGCCCTCGGGCATACTTCCTCAACAAGCAAGTTCCATAGGGTTCAAGCCACGCATCTCTACAGCTTATTTCTGTGGAAGGCAGCATGACACCTAAAACAAGACGCTGCAGCATTATTCCCGATCTATGAGGACGACACAACAGTGTGGGTCGAAGCTGTGTAGAGGTTTTAAGTCTGTTGATGACACTCAATCCGAGTTTCAAGAGGCGGTGCATAGCCTGAAGACATTACGAAGAGAGCTTGGCCTCGAGCTAGCGCATGAGAAGACCAAATTCTTTAGCGTTGATGGCAAGATTCGTACTAATCCATCCCAACAGTTGCGTTTATTCATTGCAGGCAAGGCGCTCACATTTCATAACTGATCAGTCAAGCTTCTTGGTGTACCCATGGGCAGCTGTAACAGTCTTCGTACTTGAAACAAACGCCTCAAGAGCACCAGTAAGAGTACCCTACATCTCTTCGCTTGCATGTCAGACAAGCAAGACGGTCACGCGCTGACTTGAGTGGTAGCAGTCGGCAAGAACGACTAAGGCGCTGCCACATACGAACTGACCACAAAAATTCACGGAAACCGAGCTCGAATGCACAGGGATCTCTTTAAAATAATAACTGAAGTACCACCACACACGCGTATAGGAGGCTGTAGCAGAAGCGGTGGCCCATCCTTCTAAACACGTCGTTGAGGGAACCGAAACTCGGCAGCAAACGCGCAGAATTTGCACGAAACGACGACAAGGTTTTAAACTCTGGGACAGCCAAGTGTCCGCCCCGGTTGATTATGAAGGCTGGTTGGCACCACCCTGGTTTCGTCCACACCTCGTCCACTGCAGACGTACGTTTTAGGTAAAGCTATGCTGGATTAGGCAAGTCAAGGTCATCGGTGCCGCAATGTGTCATCTAAGTGGAGGAGCAGTGGAGGTGTGGCAGCCAAGTGGCATGCCACATCACTCCTTGCCAGGCCAGGAGTATTCACTCTCGGCGACTGGGTGCTGCAACGAACACAGCCAGTGTTCTGCCGAACGCGTCATAGTTCACCGCCGTTGTACGCAGAACCAAGTTTCATGCTCTGCGCATGCGATGCCGGCAGACGCTTTCCCGCTCTACACGGTGAAGGTATGGTCAATGTGTGTGATTATACGGAGGCAGTAGGGAGCACACCTCGGTTGCCTCCTTTCCTCTTTTCTGAAAAACGGTGACGGCGACGGTGCACACACCTGCCGGAAATCTCCAAGGCGGGCGTTGTATTGAACGGAACCAGCGTTTCGTTGAACGCATCAAAGTGCACCTCCGTTCGGTGAAGAACCGACTTTCATGCAATGCGCATGGGATGCCGCACCTGTAAACTAAACAATCAGGAACAAAAAAATATTAAACAATGCTGAACAATGAAACACATGTTTATAGCCTTTTGAGCGCAACCTGGATTAAACCACAACACAACCAAGCATAACAAACCTTTCATATTCATAACCACACTTAGCTGAGCTTAATTTCATCTATTCTTTTATTTGGTTTTCACGGCTTCGCCTAGCTCGACACATGGCCATTGATAGGGAACAAAATGAGCAGGACATATGCGTAGATGCATCTTCGAAAGACGGTGGCTTATCAATCGCATAGCGCAGCCGTGAGAATCTTAAATGCAACGGCTGCCATATTAATCATGCACCCGATGGCTGCATGCATAAAGGGCTACAGCTCACGATATTCGGGACTCCCCTACGTCTGGAAAAACTTCAGGCCGGGAATCCACTTCTACAAACATAGATGTCACGCAAAATTCTAATGCTCCCAAATTAACATGAAACCATGCATCATCTCCACAAACCATTATCGACGCACCCAATTACACAGCAGTTTACTTAATACGCGGAGCCCGCTCAACGCGCAATGTGCGCATTCACCTCACGTTTATTTGTGGAGACGCGGGCCATGACGACGGGAACCAGTTCGCTCACAACGCGGCTCGGGAGAGTGACTCGTTCGTTCCTCCGCTGGCATACCCCGCCGTTACCGACGGCCCTACGGATATGTCCAACTTGCCTCTCTTAACGTGCCAACTTTAGCGCGATAATCAAGCCCTGCTTGGCTAGAGGCAGTTAAACCACCGGATTACCTTGCTACCTCAACTGTTCTTACACGGCATGAGCAGATCTTTATTATTAATATCATCGCCTATTGCACCTACACACCAAACATCATACCTAAATGGCTTACCAGCTCTCACTGGCATCATGGGAGCAATATAGCCGTCATGAAGTTACCGTACTCGCGGCTGTATGTGCAGTGCTAATATGCACCACATAGTTTGACGCTGCTCAGAGTTCTGCTAAGGACGCAATAACCTCGTCACCAAGCATGGTTTTCCCACCGATGGCGTGGAATTTCGTACAATTAACAGTGTCGGAGCGAAATGAATTAGGGAAGATATCAAAAATATAATTAAGGGCCTCTACAAAGCAGTTTAAAGCATGGCTCGACCGCCGCAGCCATTCATTAATATTCAATATGTCCAAACTGTTCCCTTCCTTCACAACCTAATACCCCAACAAATGCCCTCCAGCCTTCCTTTCTAAATAAAGGGCTCATTCATTCATTTATTTCATTGGGAAACCAGTATTGTGGTCCAAAAGTCGTGATGGTACACACATGCATTTGCCGTTACAACACCAAAGCAATCATAAGTGCGCCCAGAATATTATCTCCATTTATGCGCGTTTACTTTCATTTCAAGAATATATTAGCGCCCTCACGTCCGCCTACGTATTTTGTGGGGTAGAAGGCTGAGAGTGCTTTCAAACTAAAAGGAGGCCGAGAACTTTAGGGCATTGGAAAATGAAGCTTCTCTGCTTGCGACGCCATTGGTTTAAAAACAAGTAGGTGTAGAGTGTACATGGAAAGCACTAATAGCCCTGCGCAAACCATGCAGCAAGAAAAACTTTGAGGTTACAACAGCAGATGTAATGCGTTACGTGTAACGCGTTCACTCTCACCCATTACAGATTTTGTTCACTGCTTGATTCATATGTCCGCCTAAAAGATAAGCCAGTGATGCACTTTTGTTTTCCGAATAACGAAGAGGGAGTCGACGGTAGCGGAAGTGGTTCGCATGGGCTTCATGAATTTCGGCCTCTGGACCCCAATTTAAAATTTTTGAACAACTTTTATTCCCATCACAAAAGACGCTTGTACCCGCCTCCGCCATGTGGTGAAAGCCATAAGAGCGCAAACTGGCAACACGGACAAGGAAGGGAACAGGACGAGCGCTACACTTTCAACAGCGTTTATTCAGGGAAGAGCGTATATATAGCCTCTGACCTTATCCATGCTCTTAATATCAATTTGATAAACATCTACCTTTCACAGATATGCCTCAAGGAACATCAGTTCACTGTGCCGGATAATAACCGAGGTATCACTGATGCAATTGTCCCCTCGTTTTTTGATATAAAAGGCTTCCACGAGCTCACGTTCGGTCTTATCACGGCTTTTCAGTAGCACTTTGCATTCAGGCAGTCGGGGCTTGCAGACTATACGTTTCTCTTTCGAGCATGCTTGGCAGTGGTCTGGAAGATCGGCTCCTTTCTTATTCAGAACGTGAGCTCGTGGAAGCCTTTTATATCAAAAAACGAGGGGACAATTGCATCAGTGATACCTCGGTTATTATCCGGCACAGTGAACTGATGTTCCTTGAGGCATATCTGTGAAAGGTAGATGTTTATCAAATTGAGATAAAGAGCATGGATAAGGTCAGAGGCTATATATACGCTCTTCCCTGAATAAACCCTGTTGAAAGTGTAGCGCACGTCCTGTTCCCTTCCTTGTCCGTGTTGCCAGTTTGCGCTCTTATGTCTTTCACGAATATGCACCAACAAGCCCAGTTGCAAGTACTTCTCCGCCATGTGGGCCTGGAAGACGTGGAGTTGCGCGTCCGCGGTTAGAGGCTGGTTGGCAGTCCATGACTTCCAGCGGCCTCCCGCCAGATGGATGGTGGTGCGCCGGAGCTCAGGATCCGGGCTTCACAGCAGGGTCTCCCAGGCGTCTATACTATCGATACTTTTGCCCACTCCGGGAGATTTTCAGCACTCCGAAATTACGTGGTCGAGGGTGCCTCTCGTCTCAGTGTTTGCATTGATTATGCGACCTCAGCTCTGGGTATACGTGATAAGCCTATACCGGATTCATAAATGTTAGTTTGTAACCGCCTCCACGAGACAGTTTCTCTAATTTTAGGTCTGGTGGGGGAACAAGCCTAGGTCCAAATTTGCAATCGTCAGCAATTTCCACGTAATGTTGTAGACGCTCCTCTTCCCTCTGTGCTCTGGGGGCTCTACAGCAAGCCGAAAGTAGACAACTCGGGCTAGCTCGTGAGCCGCCTCATTACAAGGAACGCCGGCGCGTGTGGGTGTCGAAATCAACGAAATTTTCCTTACCAGCGGTCGTTGGCTAAAAATGTTGGGTGCTTCCAGTGAGATCCTTCCTCTTCCAAACCATTTAATTACAGTCTTACTGTCGTTGACTACTCATTTTGCTTCTGTTCCTACACAATCGAGCGCTATAACAACTTCCTCTGCAGTCTCAATGTTCCGCCTCTGGAACGTCTTATAGCACGTCACCGCGTTTAAGAGAGGATAAAAGAAGGTAGCCATAAAATAGCGCTACGAACACACGACAGAGAAGAAGGGGACACACAATGTTCGTCCTTATTTTTTCAGTCTTGTGTTCCTAGCGCTGTTTTATGAGTTACTATGCAAAACCAGCTCGCACAATCTGTCACTCTTGAGAAAATGATGCACAGCAGACGTGCCGCGTACTCCTTTCGTGGTGACACACCTTGACCGAGTGGAGCGGTTAAACTTCTGCTGGCGTCGCATGTGCAGGGCCAGAAAGTGAGGCCTGCATAGAACGACGGTAAACTTTGATGCGTTCAACGGAACGCTGCTTGCGGTCGATGCAACGCCCGGTCTCCCACAGGCAAAGCTCCCGGCCGGGCAAGGAGAGTGTTGTGTCTTCGGAACTATCGCTCAACCTTCAGTTGAGATGGTTCGTTTCATGAGGGTTTTACGTCCCAAAATGACTCAGGCTATGATAGATGCCATAGCGAAGGGCTCCGGGAAATTCGACCACCTGGGATTCTTTAACGTGCACTGACATCGCACAGTACACATGCCTCCAGAATTTCGCCTCCATCGAAATTCAAACGCCGCCGCCGAAATCCAACCCAGGTCTTTCGGGCTAGCAGCCGAGCGCCATAACCACTCAGCCACCGCGGCGGCTCTCAGTTCAGAAGCGTTGAACCCCTCTGTTTTCAAGCGAAATCTTTACTTCTCCCCTTCGCAGCTTCTTCGCCATGTGGGTGAGTGTATCCGTGAACCTAGGAGAAACCACTTGAAAATTATAACGCCACTCAGCTGCCGTGGCCTCAGATCGATTGACTGAAGAACATTTATTGCCATCAGAAAAGACGTTTCTCGGCGCCCTCGGCGCGCCGGCCCGGAAGACGGGTAGTTGCGCGTCCGCTGTTAGAGGCTGGCTGGCAGTCCTTGACTAGTGGCGGCCTCTTCCGCCACATGGATTGTGGTGTGCTGGAGCTTAGGGACCGGGCTTCTTAGCAGGGTCTCGCGATGAACCTCATTAGATAAACCATTAAATTAACTGCCACCTGGCAGGGTGGCCGGGCGGGCGCGCTGCGTATCCAGTGTGCGGAATGCACTGAAATTTGCAGATGCCAAGCCGTGTCTACTTGCCGGATACAACGCAGCTTTTGCTCTCTAACCAGGTTCAGCCGTAGCTAGAACGCAGCTATTTATGGAGCGAAAAGCTTCACTACGCTGGGTGAAGAAGTCGCGTAGGCAGGAGAATGACCTTGAACGACTTTCTGCCCAACCATGTTAGCCATGTATGACAATATGTGGTACAATTGCGTGTGGAACTTTTGTCCCCTGACCTTGACCCATGACTGTTAGTTGACCTTTGAACTTGAGTTGTGCTCTCATCTTTGACATTGGACGATCCTCAGATGCTTAGCAAGCGTACTTGCTTTTCGCTGAATTTCAGGGTTAGCAGTTTAATCCACAGTCATATTTAAAGCGATAGCTTTCACTACCCTCTGTAGCTTCTTCGCCGTGTGCGCGAGTTTTGCTTTGAACGACAGGAAACCATGTGGCAACAATGATGTCACTCACCTGCTGCCGAAATCAATCGCTCGCCTGTCCCTAGTCTCGTGAAATCCATGACGTAACAACCGCAGCTGCGCCGGAGCCGTGTGCTGGGCCTTTCTGACAGCCTCCGCTGCCTATCTGCTGGTGCCAGCGTATTGCAACCGCTCTCGACAATTTAACCGCAACAGCGGACATAGAGGATCCAGGCGAGGTGCTTCGTGAACTGTTTGAGTCTCAGAGGTTGCGGAGATGACTGGCTGAGTCCGATCGTCCGGTGGACGTAGCTCGCCTACAGGCTGCCGCAGAGACGAAGAGTAACCAAAGCGAAAGCTTTAAATTTAAGCCTGGTAAACTTTTGCTATATATCAGTCATTACCAGCAAGCAAAAACGAAGTCTAGCCGAGCTTTGCCACGCATAACTTTCAAGCTTACGATTTGTTAAAAAAGGTTTAGGCGAGTTAAGTGTTTGCCTATTTTTTTAATTTGGATCTATTGTAAGCGCCATGCGATCGAAAAGCCACCACCGGAAGTTGTCGACAAACTGTGTCCTCAAAATGTGTCCGCAGGAAATGGTACTCCTTATGTGGCTTCATACGTCTGAGTCAAACTTAATGGGCTCAATGAGACTTGAAGTTCATAAAGTAGATGAAATCTCGGCGATGTCATCACTGGCTTATATCAATGCGGTGGCAGTATTCCCGACTAAATGCGCACCATAATTATGCGGAACCGTTCGTTGTGCAGTTTTCTGGTTGTGTCATAACATCTCTCTTTGCATGTAGCTTACATTTTAGTCAAGTTGGAGGCTAGCTTGCGACAAGGGTTCGGGCCGATAACACATGCTCTTTCAATTGCATGCTTTCTGGCACTTTACCTCTTCCCATTAGACGTGGCTCAGGTTTCCACAGACATGTTGAGATGCGAGAGCTACTGCGCCGTTTCTTTTCTACAAAACCACATTGCTTAAAATTTGACGTAACCAGAAGTTACGAAGTGGGGTAGTATGTCGTAAACGGATATGACGAAGTGTATGTTGTAATCATAAATGACAAAATGTCGTAGTACGTCGTAACCTGAAATTTTGAAGTGGTGTACTATGTCATAATCGAAATTGAAGACCAGGTTAGCTATGTCGTAACCAGAGATGACTAAATGCCACACTTTATGTTGTGGGTCAGAAAAAACGACAACATCAAAGATGCTTTCGCACTCCTCCATTAAAGCACACTTAAGTGAGCTCAGTTTTTATTGGTCTCACAACTCCGTAAGCGGGCTCAGGCCCGGCAAAGCCAATATTTGTGAGCATGCGACCGATTTGTATAATTTTACGCCTATATTTTGGTTGACATCGGTGCGTGACGCACTTTTTAAAACTAACAGAAGCGAGGAGCGCTGCGTTTCCCGCCATTTTCGTCGGCGTTCTCGGCCTTCCGCGAGCGGCGGAACCTATCGCTATAGAAGTCACGGTGGAGGGGCGCCTCATTACCACTGAAGAGCTTAAAAACGATTCCCGGATTACTCCGTTCAGGTACCAGGAGCTCTACCGCAAGCCTAACGCCGCAAGCACTAGTGGAAGCGGCAGCACTGGTGGACGCTGTGCCTTAGCCGTGCCATGGAAAAAAACGAGCGTAGATGCAAGCCCCAACAACAACAACGCCAGGCGGGACAACTGTACACAAGAAAAACTGGCGGTGGTTTAGCTCTGGTTAAACCTGGAGAAACGCGATAGCTACAGCTGGCCGAGTGGAACATGCTGAAATGAATTGCAGTCTTCCGCCGCTCCATTTAGCTGGGCGTTTCTTCTTTATCTTCTTGCCTCTTGACACGGCGCATCCGCACAGCTGTTACAGCTCGGCTTCGCCGGCCAGCCGCGCCACCAGCAGCATCAGCTGCTCCGCACCATGTGGCTGGACACGTCACCAACCATGTGACGAACCACATGACCAGCCACGGCGGCGCTCCGCCGTTGCTGATGAGTGGCAGCACGCCGCCGGCAGCTGCTCCGCACCACGTAACCGACCACGTGACAGACTGGCAGCGCAGCCATAGGATGGTAGTGCACCCACAGGGTGCCGGTGCAGCAACAGGGTGGTGGCGCCACCAAACTGAATGCTCGAAAAACTACTCTAATGTAGCTAACGCTACAAAACCAGGCCGCCAATCATGAAGGAGATGCAACTTCCGCCGCTTCCGACCAAACACTTCTCTGACCGCAAGTTTGGATCGACTCCCCTCTCAAGCGAGCGGCCGCCCTACTTCATGTCCTCGACACCGCCGTTGGTATCCAGGACGGCTGAGTGCTCGAAGAAGATATGGTCCAGCGACTACCGGTCAACCAAAGGATTAGTCAGCAGAAAACTGAACAGGGCTCAGGGCGAAGCATACGGATGTCTTGAGGCGTTGATTATAATCGGCAAGATGTGTCCCATCAAAGCGTACATATCGGCCTGCGATCTCTCTATCAAGACATTTGCTGGAACTTCAGCTGAAACAACTCCATACAAAAGAACCCGGGTGAGTTATTACATCAGCAAGAAGTTAAGGAAAATCCAACCACGCAGTAGTAACAACGGCTGGCAGTGTATTAACCAGAGGGCTCCGATATCCGAGAGCCCTACATAAAGTGACCCGGTTCCACAACCGGGCAGAAGCGTGCTTCAATAGCAGATGAAAGCATAGACACAACGTATGTCCCCAAGCCAAGCGCGCAACTTGCCACTGATGCGCAAATAATCGCCCACCACTCCCAGAATGCCAGAAACTGACCGGCCAGTCCTAATGCATCGCTTGCAAAATTCCCTACAACAACGGGAGCAGAAACTGCATGTTCCGCTTTGTGAATGGCCAAATACCAGAGACAAACACCTACAAGACAGGCACCGAAGACACCTCAAAGCCAAGAGAAAGAACAAAGACCCGGAATGCATACAGCTACCTAAGAGACTATTCATTTTCCTTCCCGCATCTGTAAAAGGGATGGGTAAATTCCAACCACAGAAGCCAATCCAGAGCAAGGTCAAAGGACCCCAGCCAAAATAAGACAAAAAATTCCCCTGGAACGCAGCGTACGGACAGGCCAAACACCAAACATAGTATAACATCTAGCATAGTATAACAACGGGAGCAGAAACTGCATGTTCCGCTTTGTGAATGGCCAAACACCAGAGACAAACACCTACAAGACAGGCACCAAAGACCCTCAAAGCCAAGCGAAAGGATCAAAGACCCGGAATGCATACAGCTACCTAAGAGACTATTCATTTTCCTTCCCGCCTCTGCAAAAGGGAAGGGTAAAGTCCAACCACAGAAGCCAATCCAGAGCAAGGTCAAAGGACCCCAGCCAAAATAAGACAAAAAATTCCCCTGGAACGCAGCGTACGGACAGGCCAGCTCATGGAACAAAGAAGAAAATGAGACAAATGCCGTAAGCTAAAGGATAAGATGCGAGTTATAGAGAGGCTTTTTTCAAGCATAGATAAGCTAGAACAATTGATAAAATCACTGAGAATTCTTTTGAGCACTAAGAAATGAGGGTTCTGATAAGGACCTCGTCACACACACTAAACAAAATCTGGCTATGGAAACGCATCTCCTCTTCCCATCAAAAAGACAGGCGCCCAGTGAGGAGTCCGAGACCCTCCTTCCCTTTGGAAGAATAACGAGGACAGCTTCTCAGCGGTGCACCAAAGGACCCGTCTCCAATATTGTGAATGTGGTAAGAAAGCGTTGGCCTCAGGCGTTGGCAGCAGGAGGCCACCAGATCCTGCAAGAATTTAAGATCGAGCATAAGAGCAGAGATCAGCAGGTTAAGCAGATCGGATCCGTCCTGCACGGCATGATGCCACCCCAAGATAAAACATAGATTCCGCCAACTAGAAACTAATTAGAGTCTGCAGTGGAACTCCAGTGGGTACGCAGTGCAAGAAGGTCAACCTGCAGATCCACATTCACAACGCCGCACCCAAACCGGATATTAACGCACTAAACAATCCCTCCATAGTGGCCACTCTTCCAGGACACATCAACCTTACTCAACTCCGAACTTTCTGCGGGCGCCCAGCAAACACTATTCTATTCACAAGGGACATCAGCTATGTGTAGCGCAAAACTGAGGATGTAAACCTAGATTATACTCTAATAGAAAGTGTCCCCTGTGAGAAGGGACCGAGGAGCACCTGAATCTTCTGCGTCTACAGCTCTGCCAAAAAACACACTCAGGAAACCGCTAAACACATAGACAATACCTTGAGGAAAGCCAGAATGAATCAGCTTGTCATAGTCAGGGATTTCAACGCCCATCATACCAAATGGCGCACCCGAAACCCAGCGGTAAAGGCACAGCACTACTGGGGAAGATTCAAGAACTCGGCCTCATGCTACTAAATGACAGTACCAAACACACGACAGTCGGCAGTAGTATATCGAGGGACATCAATCCAGATCTTTCAATAGCTCGAAACGTAATGAACTCCACATGGCTCAAAAGCGGGGAAGACGTTAACAGCGACCACTACATAACCGCGGCTATGGTATAAACTAACTAAAGTAAAAGAATCCATCGAACTCGTGCAAGCACACCGATTGCTATAAATTTAGGAATGGCAGGGACAATAATGCTTCGTGAAGCATCCTCGGTCTCGAGAAGTGCGATTAGAAGATATGGAAGGATGCCCTTATTCAAAGCACAAGCATAGAAACGAATGGAGAGCAAGCCGTCATAGACTGCAGGATGGCGAAGATGTGGGAGATCAGGCGCTCTCATGACGAAATGGAAGAAACAGAGAATCAACCAACCGAAGGCTCAAGCTACACATTGCGCTGCTATATAAGGAATTTGAAGACCTTGCCAAGTCTTACAAGGCAGAACTGGTATTAAGTATGGGACACGCTTAACGAGCACCTGCGAAACAACACATGGAATCTTCTCGCCAGCCTCTTTACCCAGCTCAGTCTAAGATAGTCGCCAGAAACGCCAAAGAAAAGGTCATCTACGCATACGAAGGTAGCGCAGAAGACCTAGTCTCGTCGCTAGAAGACAATTCCATGGACTCTCATGAAGATGCCGAAATTTACCCCAACCCACTGAACGTGATAACTAAACTCTGGGCGAGCATTTCATGGGCCCCGAGATCTGGGCCGTACTGTCTCGAGATGAAATCTGCGCCCGGACCAGATGAAATCAATAATATGCGCTGGAACCTAGGTGTGAAGTCGGTCACCGCATCTATGGACTACTAGAACGAGTGCTGGGACACATGGAGCATACTGCAATCCTGAAAGCACGCAAAGATGATTTTTATTACCAAACCCAACAAGAGGAAAAAACCTTGATAACTTAGACCGATATCCCTAACACCTGCTTAAGCGAGCTAACGGAACACGTACTTAACAGACTGCGAGCAAATGCCGAAGACCATTCGCTCCCGCCGCAGACTTTGATTGGCTTCAGAAGACACACTCTACGCAGGGGATCATGATGCAACTGTCGGATGACATTGACAATCTTAAAGGCAAACATACGGGCCACCCTGGGTATCGGCGAAAAGAGCGTTTTATAATGTCTCCCATTATACTATACTGGAGCACCTAAACAAAATTATTGGTGGGAAAAAGACTTAGTGTTACATTAGGGATTTTCTTAATGAGCGCACAGTATAACTCCACTTTGCACTCCCAATTCCGACGCAATAGAGCTGGGAAGCAGGGCCATCCCTCAAAGGCTCTGCCCTCTCTTTTCCTGTTTATTCCGGCACACATCAAGATCGTGAATAGACCGGATTGCATCTCAGGTGCGGATTACAGCCCATACGCGAACGATATTACAGTATGGGAAATAGAGTGCTCTCTGGGCGAAATAGAGGGCCATCTCCACGCCGCCGATTTCCTCGGTGAAGCGGCCAAGAAAAAAAGCCTCGAATGTATTGAACAAACACATATTAAACGCGCGCTTCATGGCAGTCATTATAGTACGCATTGAAGTCAAAGAGGTCCAGGAGCTTAGCATCCATGGGATCAGTCTGCAAACAGAAATGCGCGCATGATCAATATACTCAAACGGGAGTCCGCGAAGTAGCCAAACTAATGCACAGAATTATCAATAGAAAAGAGGAATGAAAGAAGACGACCTCTTGAATCTAATTGGCGCCTTCATCATACGATTATGTACTCCCACCTCATCATCATCATCATCATTTATTATTTCTTAAAGGAACCTAAGTGGGTTATTGCATAAGAGGGGGGGGGTCGATAACATACATATCAATTGTCAGTAAAAGAAAAACGAGATCCGGCACAACAATACAATAATACAATAACAATACAAGGATACCAAACACTGTACCAAAGCAAAACTGGAAACTCCTAAACCTACTATTGAAGTATAAGTGCCATATTAGGAAAAAACGCAACACGGACCACAATCACGTAAACTTGAAAGAATATTAATTGCGCAAACAGGAAACCATTGTAGGTATTCCTTGAGATGAGCAGCTAGTTTAGTACTTAATTTCAAGTGCATCGCGCTCTGAGGCTTTTGACTCATGTAATTAATTAGTTTTGCTAGAAAAAAGGACGTGTTGAAAACATCAGTGTGACAATTCAGACGCTGAACACTGATTGAATTAAAATGGCGACGAGAATTTCGTAGTAGTGGCTGTAAAAGAGTGCTTGGTCGATGAAGAAAATGATAGTAAAATTTATGAAACAGACAAACTTGTGAAATTTTTTGTCGGATTTTCATTTGCTGAAGGTCGAGAGCGGCTTTTATACCAGTAATGCTAAGGCGAAAGTCGTACAGGGATGAGATGAAACGGGCCGCACAATCCTGAAGGGATTGCAAAGTATTAAATCGGTGTGCTAGAGGGGGGCTCCATATTGTCGATGCGTACTCGAGTTTGGTATGGATGAATGTTTCATAGGCGAGTTTTCGAACGAAAGGAGGGGAAACAGAGAGCGAACTTGTGATGAAACTGAGTAATTTGGAAGCGTCTGCACTAAGCTTGTGAATGCGATCTCACCAAGTTAGTTTGTAGTTTATAGTGAAGCCGAGGAAACGATAGGAAACGGTTTCAGTGTGGGCTTTTTAGTGAATACGGGTCGCTGAGGCTTGCTGCTTTCGAGAAACATGCAGAAACTTGCACTTTGTAACATTAAGTTGCAGGAGTCATTTGTAACACCATGATTCAATGAGACTTAAATCGCGCTGGAGCAAGGACTGGTTGGAGTTAGTGGGAATGCGACAATAATGAACGCTGTCATCCGCATAAAGACGTATACTAGATGATATGGTGCTATGAAGATCGTTAATAAATATTAAGAGCAGTGGTCCTAGCACCGAGCCTTGGTGAACGCCTTAGATAGCTTTCGTTATTCCGCAGTTTTGATTGCCGCGGTATTGCGAGCGGTCTCAAAGAAAGCAATGAATACACGATTAGATTAAGGCATTAAATTGAAGGCATGAAAGTTTATTCAATTGCTGATGCGGAACACGATCAGAACACTTTGAAACATCAAGAATGATGTCAGTTTGGAAACAAGGAGGTCTGTTTAAATTCGCAAAGTTGGGATTCACAGCAGTATACTGACCGGAAACCCTGCTGTTTATCATAAAAGAAAGTGCTGTTGTCGAGGTGTGATGCATACTGAGAGTGTACTATACGTTCAAGAAGGTTGCATGAAATGCATATTAACGAGGTGGGATGATATATAGAGATCGGAACGTTCGCCTCCTTCAAACACTGGGTAACGTTACCTACTTTCCAGTCTTTTGGAATTTCACTATTACCTAAATGCTACCAGAAAATGATTTGCAATATTAAGCTATAAATTGACTTCGTTCCCTTTAGTGTCTTGGCAGTTAGGTACCTGGTCCCGGAACACTAAAAAATTTCTGCTTTTCATTAAGTTTGCTATTACCTTCAGGTGTGGTATTGAACGGAAGCATTTGTGAAAAATTTGAGTCGGGTAATGCAGAAATATTGTGTGTGGTTTCTTCGATAAATTTTGACGTAAAATACGAATTCATAAGATTAGACCTCTCGTCTTCTGTGACACGTGAGCCAACTTGTTTTACCCCAGAAAAAATACGTAAACGTTTTTTGCCAGGAGTATCGCAGTTCCAGAACTTCCTTTGGTAACGCGGATATTTCGAAGGTCATGGTGCGAACATTTCGTTTTGGAGCTCCGTAGTAGCCTTGTGTATTCCTTCTGACATTTACCGTATCTAAAACTCACAATAGACGGAAACAGTTGACGCCATAATTAAAATGCTTGAAGGCATGCTTGTAGCACGAAAAAAAACAGACAAGGCACAGACGATGAACGGGGCAAGCGCTTGTCCCGTTCATCTTCTGTCCCTTGTCCGTTTTTTTTGTCGAGTTACAAGCGACCCCACAAGTAAAATGAACCAACTCACCCAGCAAAGAGTTTTACAAAAGCGCTTGCCGCGTTCACCTGTCCTTTGTCTGTTTTTTTGTCGCGCTACAAGTATCCCCTGAAGTGAAGTGAAGCAACTCTCCCAGCATAAAGTTTTAAAAACGGTTCTACTGTTCATCGTCTGTCATTTGTGTTTTGTCGCCTTACAAGCATCCCATCAAGTAAACTTAACAAATTTGCCAAGCAAAAAGTTTTGAAAAGCGCTTGCCTCGTTCAACTTCTGTCCCTTGTCGGTTTTTATGTCGTGCTACAAGTAACCCCTGAAGTAAAATGAACCAACTCGCCCAGCAAAAGTTTTAAATAATGATCATGAAAATGGCTTACCAAATAGCCATGGGCCTGGTTCGCTCGGCTCCCAACGAGTAGCTACTCAAACTTGGTGTCCACAATACCTAAGATGAACTCAAGCAAACACAACAAACTGCCCAGTAACCCGCCTATCTAGCACTCCCGCCGGCAGGAGAATACTCGAGAGGCTGGGGATTCAGACAAGATCTCCCCCAAGCTATGCCAACAACATATGAAAAAGGATAACCGTAAAGCCTCCCCCCTGAAATATGAACTCTCGAGCACATAAAGGCCGAAGAGAAGCAAAAGCTGATAACCTGCACAAAACCATGGGCCGGGTGCAGCATCATGCTTTATGTGAGGAATTTAACAGTAGCCACGCGCTCCCAGCCATTAGGTTACCCGTAACCTTTCAGGTTACATGTGGACGCCATCTTTTGTGAACGCTATGGCGCGTCACCACTTCCCTGGCATGGCAGGAGCAGTTTGTGTGATCCAGGTAGCTCTCGCTGAGCGACCTCGCTCGGACAGTCTTTAATTTACCATACACCTATTAGGTTGCACGATGACGCAGTGTTTTATGAGAAACATTGATTGTCACCACAAAGACCCATACAAGAATTTTCGATTAACGAGGCAACCAAGGGTTGCGTGTCCCAGCTGCTAGGCTTCCGTGCCCCCTTCACACATTTAGCCACAACAAGCTCGAACCTCTGAGGGTTTCGCCAATCACCAACCTTCACCCGCCATGACCTCCATGTTCCACAAAGCCTCAAGCCACCAAACACCCACCATCAACCTGCAGCCTCCGGTAGCATTCTCCGAACAGTCGCCTCCTTCCGGGCATCTACTGTTAAATATTTATCTCCCAACTGCGACCCTTCACCCCACATTGAAGCACCTTCACTAGTTCATGGAGGCCTTCTAGAGTGAAGGCTGCCAAAATAAATTTTCCCACATCTTTTCCTCTTCAGAAGTTCTTCACCGACTGGCCATCTCCACTCTCTACAAAGATTCACCGATGGATGCAACTCTGGGCACACATTGGTAAAAATGCATCTCCCACTTAAGACACAGCATCCGAAACCTGCCGAACCCTATCCTATGAAAGGCATTCCTACACTACCCTCCGGGAGCATCGCTCGTTGGGTGCACCTTCTGGTACCGGCCGGTAAAAATATACATCTCCCATGAATACGCTCCTCCGCACACTGTTGCTACTCGGGTAGCATGGCCGGACAGGAGATGGGACGAGGATGAATGAATACGGACTTACGAAGTCAAAGCAAACATTATAAGAATTTTGAACATTATGTACACGTAAAGCAACTGAGAGTTCTCAGTGAAAGTCTCGTTGTGAGGAAGCTCTCGATGGGAAGGAACTCTCAACGAGAAGGAGCTCTAGATATGAGGAAGCTCTAGATGTAAGGAATCTCGTTGGCTGTATTCTGCGCCGAGTCTTATAGGATTCTTCTTCCCTGATATCTCTCGATGAAAGCCAGGTCTTCCGAAGAAGATGTGTCCGGCATGTTCACTCTAGCAGGTCATCACGCACTCTCTCTTCAGAGAACACACCCTCGTAGTTATTGAGCTTGAGATGAGGATGCCATCTACATCCTGCACACACCGGAATCTCCACGAGTGACGTCCCTACGGTTTGCATGTTGTCACACGTATTTCTCACCAATGCACAATCCACGCTGTCAGCTCCCCCTTTTGTGACGAATGCCGATGTCCAAACATGATGACTGGACTCCGATTACCTTTGGATCTTCTCGAGACGGTCAATTACGCTGGCAGAGCTGCGCCAGCGGTTTTCAGGGAAGGCCAACTGGTGCTGTTTTCGAGGATAAGGGGGGGTTGACCCCGCATCACTTCCAGGTACTCATTGGTAGCCTGTGCGAGAGTCCGCTGCAGTCACGCAGCACTCAGTCTTTCAGCGCCCCGTCGAAGTGGCCGGCAGGTGCGATAGAGGGAACCTGTTTTCCAAAACAAAGGGCATCCGGTATGCAGCCGTCGTGAGGATGTCGTTTTTCTTGACAGTTCTCAAATGTCACTTGCTCCGGCGCGCGTGGCCTGAAGTAGGGTCACAATAGCTGCCAAGTAGAGGCCTCGAAAGCGGTTACGGCTCCTCGGTGTCCAGCGAAAAGGCGGCAGCAGCTGGGCAGTTCCCCTGTTTCTTGGGTGATCCATGGGCCGTTATCTGCAGGCCAAGGGTATGCAGTAGAGCCTTAGCGATCAAGACTGCACATCCCCCCCACCGGGTAACGCAAGAGCACCGCCCACTCCCTAGTTGTGCCAGGCAAATAAAGAACAATGCCTTAACTGTGCTTCCAGAATATCTCCTCTTTTTGGCTCCCCCTCTAAGGAGGTCTGCTTGGATGAGTAGCGGACATCACCTATGCGGGCGATTTATTGTCACCGCATCTTTCAATTTTGAATCAGGTTTCAGGTTGGAAGAATATACAGGTGCCGTTGCGATCCACACACGGACGGCCGGTAGATTGTTGCGAGGATAGTACAGTGCAACTATACTACAACTATAAGTATCATAACCTTAAACGCTCAACCTTACATAGCATACGGCGTACAAAGCATCACCTGCCCACTGCGACTGCGGATAACAATACGCTAAAATGCTGTCCTTAAAGTGTTTCAAGAGATACACAGAAAATCGACTCCCTTGATAATGGGAGTTGCGCCTAGAGAGCGCCTGGAATATCTAACCTTCTCTTGGGTACAAAACATCTGCTGAGACCATCAGCACTGCAATTTTCTTTGCTCCTCCAATCGGACACTTCAAAACCATTCTCCTGTAAGGCGAGACTCCAGGGCGGCATACATTCGGTTTACGGAGACTGGGGCCATGTATGTAATTGGGAATGGTATCGATGTGCAAATAAAGAGCCGACCAAGTAACAATGAAACTTTGAGCAGCCCGCAGTAATCCAGAGCACTGTTCTCGCAGCAGTGCGTCAACACTCCCGAATCGACCATCTGAGCTGCTGAAGACTCACTTTGGGCATCATGCCTGTGCTGAGACGTTTCCGTCTGTTGGTATTGTTTCAAAGTAAATCACTCTGGTTTCAGTTGACCCACTACTGTTATCATGCTTACCGCATACGTGTGGTTCCGAAGCAATGCACCATTACTGTCCATCTCGCGGGCGGCCTCGCTCACTGAGTCATGACTGACCGACACAGCGACGGACACTCGCGCCCTTTTGACACTTCTCTCTAGGATCAGCTGTTCCCCATCTTCTCCCCGCAAGTCGGACGCCCTGTGATACCTTCGCGGCGTTACAATTTTCCAACACAGCCATGGTCTGTCTCACCTGTCGGCTTCTCGTTTGCGGTTAGCTCTTTCCCTTTTTCCAAATTTTCACCTTGCATTTTCCGGATTTGAGTTTTACCACTCAAATCTGGAGTCGCCTCTCCTCTAACTCCACTTCCGCTTGCCTGAACTATTCGTGCAAATCCTCTTTTCCTTTCCATACCTCCAATTCCTTGTTTTCTTCGTTGCTTCAATTCCAATACTTCTTTTTCTATTTCCTTCCATTGCTCCACCATCTCCTCGTCCTCGAGAACGAGGTCATCTATCGCACTGGCAACCAGCCACTTCTTCACTCTTTGCTCTCAATCAATCCTTAATTCTCGACATAAGAAGATTCGGTCCGTTTTACGCAGCTTGCGCCATTCCATGAATGTCCTTAAGTGCTCGCTAGTAAATTAATCACTAGTGTCTCAAGGACGTTCGTGCAGAGCAAAGTTCAAATTCAAACAGGCTACTGCCACAAACGTTTCCTATCAGGAAGAGTCGCACAAATGCTAAGCCTGGCAAACCTAAGAGATAGAAGGCGAAACACTCACCAAAACCGGAGCCAGGACACTACGCAGACGATCTCACCGCTGCCAACCAGTTCTTGCGACACGGATAGCATGAGCGGACAGGGGATGGCATGAGGATGGTCGGACACCGGGTTAGGAGGAAGGCAAGGAAAACGGCATACAACTATTTACATTACGTACACGTAAAACAGCTGAGAGTGCTTCTCAGTGAAAGAATCTCATGTGAGGAAGCTCTCGATGTAAGGGAGCTCTAGATGTTAGGGACTTTTAGATATGAGGAAGCTCCATGGCCGTACTCTGCACCGAGTTTGATAGGTATTTTCTTCTGCGAAGGTCCCAGATGGAAGGCGGGTCTGCCGAGGCAGGCGTGTCCAACAAGTTTACTGTGACAGCTCATTACGCACTCTCTCCGAGGAACACGACACCGTCACGTGTTGAACTTGAGAGGAGTCTGCCATCTACGTCGTGCACACACCAAAATCTCCACAAGTGACGTGCCCACGGTTTGCAGGTGGTCGCACATGTTTCTCTTCAATGCACAGACCAGGCTGTCAGCTTTTTTGGAGACGAATTCCGATGTCAAAACACGATGACTGGACCCCGTTGAACCCTGGAGATTCTCTAGACGGTCAATGAGGCTTTGTGATTGCAAAGAGGACTGCAGGTTCACAGTATCTCAGCGTAAAAGGTCGAAGAAATAAACCCAGGCGGCATGTGGGAAAAAAGGAAACTCTATTGTGAGAAACAAAGAGAAAAGGAGGTAAAAACGCAAGAACAGGAAAGGTGATAAAGAGAACACTCGCGACAGACAAAGGAAAGGTGGAAAGACAAAGAGGAAGCGTTCACTCAGCGTTCGGCGGAATATTCATCGTCTTGAGTGTGCTCTGTGAAGGTGGTGCGTCGGGCGAGGAGGTGTGGCGGGGCGTTGGCGCAATCAAGCCCTCAGGTCGAAGCTCTGGTGGACGACAGGGTCAGCTGGTCCGGGCACACCGTGGTGGAGAAGAAGGCGGACCCCAGGTCTGGTAATCAAGGGATGCCGTGGTGGATAGAAAGGCGGCTCCCCGGTCTGGTAGTCCGGGAAGCAGCGAAGACCAAGCGGCTCTTGTTCTGAAGCTGCCGCACAGGAAGGGAACCGCGGTGCCTTGATCTGGTGGGCCTGGCCCTCGACGACGGCTGTCCAGGTCTGGTAGCCCGGACGTCTGCGGCTAAGGCCCAAGTCTGGAAATTCGGGGAGCCAGCAGATCTTCCCCACGTCCGTCGCCGTCCGCGTTCCAACCGTTCTCTCTTCCACGCGCTCTTCGCCACGTCTCCATCTTTTTTTTTTCTTCCCCTTGAGCGTCTTCGCCAGCCGCAGTGTGGCGCTAGGTTCTGACAAAGGCCCCCTTTTCAGAGTTTTTTCCATAGGAAAAAATTATAACGTGGGGCAGCGGCACACAAGACAGAAGTTGAAGACGCGACGAGAAGACACTGGTCACTGTTGAGCACGCATCACATCACATCACATCACCCCACACACGCACGATGAACCGCCCCAACGGTTCTCACAACCTCAGTTCGGACTAGAAAACACTGAACACACGGCAGTCAACCAAACATAAGGGGACACAATAGAACACAACAGGGAAGCCCCGGAACACACTCACAAAACATCAATACAATGACCATTATGTACCAGAGTTAGAGGATGAGAACATTTCTGTCATTCATGCCCGGCTCAAATAGTCAGCACTAACATTCGCGGAACCTTTGATTTGTTCAATATGAAAAGTGTACTCTTGTAGTACAAGGCTCCCACGCAACACCCGGCTGTTTAAGTGCTTGGCCTGAGCCAAGTATGCCAAGGGCTGATGGTCCGTTTGAATAGTGAACATGCGTCCATAAAGGAAGATGTGAAACTTGTCTACCGCCCAAACTAGCGCAACACTCTAGCTCTATAGCTGAGTAGCGCGTTTCTCGGGGAACGAGCTGTCGACTCACATAAGACACGGGATGAAGGCTGCCGTCGTACTCCTGCAGAAGGACCGCCCCGAGACCGGTACCAGAAGCGTCCGTGCGGAGAATAAAATCCTTTGTGAGGTCAGGCGCCTTAACAATTGGTTTGGATGTCAGGGCTTGTTTAAGCCTGTCAAAGGCCTGTTCTCGTTCTGGCGTCCACCGTACGTGGTTGCCTTCCGTCTTCCGCGTTAACTCGACGAAAGGCTAAGCGAGATCAGCATAGTGGGCAATGAGACTGCGGTAGTAGCCAGCCAAACCGAGGAAGGACCGAACTTGCTTTTTTGTTTCGGGTCTCGCGGCAAGTTGCAGTTTTGCCACGATAGCATCTACCGGCTGGATAGCTCCATCACCCAACGTATGCCCCAGAAAAATAACGTGGGTCGCACCAATCTCGCATTTCTTAGGCTTGACTTTAAGACCAGCCGCTCGAATGCGCCGAAACAACTCTGTCAAGGTGCGCAAGTGTTGCTCCCAAGTAGCGGAGTAGCGGTTGCGACTAGGACGTCATCTATATAATGAACTACGTCTGGAAGGACTACAAAGAGTGATCTCTTAAAGCGAGTGAAGATAGCAGACGCGGTCTTGATCCCAAAAGGCATAGACCGGAATTGGTAGTGTCCTGACTGAGTCGAAAAGGCAGTAATAGGTCGAGATGATTCGTCGATAGGAACCTACCAGTAACCCTTTGTGAGGCCCAGCTTCGCAAAGTAGTTCTTAGTGCCAACCTCCGCGAACATAATGTCCCTCCTCGGGATGGGTTCGGCGTCGGCGACGAGCACACTGTTGATACGCCGGAAGTCGACACAAGTGCGGTATGTGTTTTCCGGCTTCTTCACAAGGACCAAAGGTGAATTTTATGGTGAGTGGGAGCATTCAATGACCCCCAGCGCCAACATGTCACTAACTTCCTTTTCCACCACATCCCTCGTGGCAAACGGTAGCGGGTACTGAGGAGTATTGATAGGTTCCTTTGTCATCAGGTCCAAGCGGCATTGAAGAAGGTTGGTCCGCCCTGGAACCTCCGAGAATATGTCACCGTACGAAGCCAGCAGCGAGTCCAGCTGGGCCGCCTGGGAACTGTCTAACGCATTAGACCTTTTGATGGCTTCAATGCCGACACCCGGCTTCGCAGCGAAGGTAGGTATAGGTTGCTCCGACTCAACCTCTTCTACGACGACGAATGACGGCGCTTGGAGAGCCGTCACCGGCTGACGCTCTTCATACTTTTTTAGCATATTGATATGAAAAGTTTTTCCGCGTGGCCGACCTCAAGCCAGTAAGCAAAGTCGTTCTTCCTGCCGGTCACAATAAAGGGGCCTTTCCAATGCATTAGCAATTTATTTTGCCACGTAGGCAAAAGAACCTGCGCGCGATCTCCAACGCGAGGGTGCCGGCGGGTAGTGCGCCTGTCATAATATAGTTTTTGCGACTTCTGCGCCTTCGCCAAGTTGTCATGCGCAAGTCGCAACGTCTCTTGTAGCCTCGCTCTCAAGTCCAGCACGTAGCCATTTGCGGTTCTCGCTGACTCGCTTAGCTGGCCCGCGGTACAGAGCTCCTTGAGAAACGTCAGAGGTCCTCGAACTTGTCGGCCGTAAATTAATTCAAACGGGGAAAAGCCCAGGCTAGCCTGCGGTGCCTCCCGTTACGCAAAGAGCAGACGCGCGAGGTAACGGTCCCAAGCTTTGGGCTGTTCTTGAGACAACTAGCGGAGCATGCTCTTTAACGTCCCGTTGAATCGCTCCACCAAGCCATTACACATAGGGTGGTATGATGTGGAAGACAGATGCCTGATTGCAAGCATTCCATTAACTTCCCTCATTAACGAAGACGAAAAGCTCGATGCTCGATCACAGAGGACCTCCCTTGGAAAACTAATCAGTGAGGATATTTCCAGAAGATCCTCTGCCACCGTGGCCGAGTCGATCGAAGGTAGAGGTATCGCGTCGAGGATATCGTGTTGCGAAGTCCACCAACGTAAGTATATAAAGGTTTCCCTTGGATGAAGTGGGGTGCAACGGGCCAATCAGGTCTACAGCCACTAGCTCAAATGGTGTATCAATGAGCGGCAGACGACCCAAGGGGGCTCTCCCTACCTTCCCTTTGGGTAGTGTCCACTGGCATGCGTCGCAAGACCTTACGAACCTCTTGATATCCGCCTGCACTCCTGGCCAATAAAACTCACTGAGAACCCTTTCAGTGGTCTTGCGGATGCCCTGATGGCCGGAGAGAGCACTTTTATGCGCAAGTGCTAGGACTTGATTACGCAAATTTTGTAGTACCGCAGCCTGCTGTATTGTTTTTCCTGGACAACACTGGAACGAACGGAATAAAATTCTGCCCTCGAAATGAAACGTATAGACGGTGTTGTTCCTGCTTGGATAAGTCTTGCCAATTTTGCTCCGACACACATCCAGTGTGGTGTCCTACTCTTGGTTCTTTCGGAAGGTGGGACTGGACACCTCCCACGCATTGAGGGATTCATCCGTGTGCGCCGGAGCAACCTTCGCCGTTCCCAGCATGGCAGAGTCTTCAGTCTCTCCCGTCCCCTCAGGGACAGTCAGATGTCTTGGCGGCCCCGTCCCGTTGATGGAAAATGGCTCCTTCGCGCCTGGCACGTTCCCAATGATGACGTCGTACAGTGGGGTCTCCAAGCACCGAGCGATGGATTTGCCCGTGAAATATGGCGACGAGATAAGGACCTCCGCCTCTGGGACCTTCAAACTACTGCCATCCGCCAGGAGTAGAGTAGCTCTATCTCCCGTAAGAGCTGCTTCGGGAACCAGGTCCCTCCGCATCACGATACTGTTAGTGCCGGTATCACGCAAAACAGAAACCGGCTGCCCAAACAGCTCGCCTGCCTGCACAGGCATGCTGACACTGAATCCAGCTGGCCGGTAACCCACATCCACACTGGCGACATTAGACAAACTTCAACCAAGGGCCTGGAAAGATGCATACAACATGCTGACACCTCGTGGTCTCCTGGGTTCTTGCGCCGGCAAGACTGTGCATCGTGCCCTTGCTTGCGGCAGACCATGCAGTACGGTTGTTTCGGCCGGGTCCTGCCGTCCGAAGCTTTATGTCCCGCCTTATCGCACAGAAAGCATCGCACCTGTGTCTTGGATTCCGGAGTACTGTCCCTCGACGTCCGGCTGTTGGGTTCCACCTTCTCCTTGAGAATGAGCAAATTAGTTTGCCGCTGAGCCTCCATAATATTATCCGCAGCTACTGTGATCTCGTCGACTGTCTTGCAGTCCCGTTCGCGAATGAAAACGCAAGCCTCGCGTGGCAGTTGTTCAGAATTTCTTCGGTGACAATCATGTCGCGAACCTCCTCGTATGTTTTGCCACGACCACTCATTTCCACCCAACGATAAAAAACTAAACAGTCTCGTAGAGTACTGCCTACCGGTCTCGCCGTCGTGGGGCTTACTGTGGCGAAAATTTTCGCGGTACCCCTCCGCCGTGAAACAGAACCATTACAGGAGCGCTAGCTTACCTTTGGTGTAATCTAGAGAGTCTTCCGGCGATAACCTTCCGAACACCCGAAGAGCTTCTCCCCCCAAGCACAGGCTTAATGCCGTGGCCCATTTGTCTCTTGGCCAACATTGACCAGTGGCCACGTGCTCAAATGGCTTGAGGTACGCGTCAAGATCATCGCGCCCTTCATTGAAAACGAGAATGAGCCCCATGAGGGTTGATGGCCCCAAACGATACAGCCCTGGGAATGCTTGGTTCAGCATCTGCAAGTCGCTCACCGCCCTCCATAAGCCTCACTTGTAACTCAGAAATCTGAGCCTCTAATGCCATACGCTCCTTTGTGGCTTCACGCTCAGCCGCTCTTTATTCGCCCACCTTACGTAGCTCTTCCTCCACCCACGCGCGTAACTCGGCGTCATGCAAGCCCATGCGCTCGTTTAAATCAACCAACTCTGACGCACTCATGCTGAAGGAAAATAATTCGCTGATCACAGGGAAAAAAAACAAAAAACCCGCCGTATCCTGTCGTGGACGCCAAATTTGTGATGGGAAAGAGGACTGCAGGTTCACATTATCTCAGCGTAAAAGGTCGAAGAAATAAACCCATGCGGCATGTGGGAAAAAAGGAAACTCTATTGTGAGAAACTAACAGGAAAGGAGGTAAAAACACATAAACAGGAAAGCTGACAAAGAGAACACTCGCGACAAAGGAAAGGTAGAAGGACAAAGAGGAAGCGTTCACTCTACGTACGGTGGAATGTTTATCGTCCTGAGTGTGCTCTGTGAAGGTGGTGCGCCGGGCGAGGAGGTGTGGCGGGGCGTTGGCGCAATCAAGCCCTCAGGTCGACGCTCTAGTGGACGACAGGGTCAGGTAGTCCGGGCACGCCGTGGTGGAGAGGAAGGCAGCCCCCCAGGTCTGGTAATCCGGGGATGCCGTGGTGGATAGAAAGGCGGCCCCCAGGTCTGGTAATCCGGGGATGCCGTGGTGGATAGAAAGGTGGCCCCCAGGTCTGGTAATCTGGGGATGCCGTGGTGGATAGAAAGGCGGCCCCGAGGTCTGTTAATCCGGGGATGCCGTGGTGGATAGAAAGGCGGCCCCCAGGTCTGGTAATCCGGGGATGCCGTGGTGGATAGAAAGGTGGCCCCCAGGTCTGGTAATCTGGGGATGCCGTGGTGAATAGAAAGGTGGCCCCGAGGTCTGTTAATCCGGGGATGCCGTGGTGGATAGAAAGGTGGCCCCCAGGTCTGGTAATCCGGGGATGCCGTGGTGGATAGAAAGGTGGCCCCCAGGTCTGGTAATCCGGGGATGCCGTGGTGGATAGAAAGGCGGCCCCCAGGTCTGGTAATCCGGGGATGCCGTGGTGGATAGAAAGGTGGCCCCCAGGTCTGGTAATCTGGGGATGCCGTGGTGGATAGAAAGGTGGCCCCGAGGTCTGTTAATCCGGGGATGCCGTGGTGGATAGAAAGGTGGCCCCCAGGTCTGGTAATCCGGGGATGCCGTGGTGGATAGAAAGGTGGCCCCCAGGTCTGGTAATCTGGGGATGCCGTGGTGGATAGAAAGGCGGCCCCGAGGTCTGTTAATCCGGGGATGCCGTGGTGGATAGAAAGGCGGCCCCCAGGTCTGGTAATCCGGGGATGCCGTGGTGGATAGAAAGGCGGCCCCCAGGTCTGGTAGTCCGGGAAGCAGCGGAGTAGACCAAGCGGCCCGTGTTCTGAAGCTGCCGCACAGGAAGGGAACCGTGGTGCCTAGATCTGGTGGGCCTGGCCCTCGACGACGGCTGTCCAGGTCTGGTAGCCCGGACGTCTGCGGCTAAGGCCCAAGTCTGGATATTCGGGGAGCCAGCAGATCTTACCCACGTCCGTCGCCGACCGCGTCCTAACCGTTCTCTCTTCCACGCGCTCTTCGCTACGTCTCCTTCTTTTTTTTTGCTTCCTCTTGAGCGTCTTCGCCCGCCGCAGTGTGGCGCTAGCTTCTGACAGGCTGGCAGAGCTGCGCCGGCGGCTTTAAATGAATGCCAACTAGCACCCTTGTCAAGGATTAGCCGGAAATTGGCTCCGCATCGCTTCCCGGTACTCATTGGTAGCCCGTGGGAGAGTCCGCTGCAGTCGCGGAGGACTAAGTCTTCCAGCGCCTCATGGAAGCGGCCAGCAGGCGCGATAGTGGGAACCTTTTTGTTCTCAAGAAAAAGGGCATCCAGTATACAGCCGTCGTGAGGCTGTCGGCTTCCTTCACAGTTCTAAAATGTCGCTTACACAGTCCCGCGTGGCAAAAAGTATGATCATAACAACACCTACACCCTCGAGAATTCCTTCATCTTCGAGAAGTACCCTTATACACAGAAGCTACAGTTAAATCTTCACCGAATAGGAAATTGAATGCACTATGTGTAAAATTGATATTTTTTGTTACGGCGGATACCTTTCCATGGAAATGTTTTGTGATATATCGGATATAATCTGCTTCATGTTCGGCTTTGCTTGCCATCGTGTTGTGCTTCACATCAGCTGCGATTTCACGACTATTTTTGCATTATTTGCTGGCAATGGGCACTTAGGACATTTGATATCGTGCAGCCTAGGTTGTCTGTGATTGCTGAAGTATGCCGTCCGGCAAGCGTTCGATGGAGGGACGCCAATAAGCATATGCCGCTCCTCTGCGCTAGCCAGTGATAAAATAATCCGGCCAGCAGAAAGTTCAGTATTAAGCAGTTCGAGAACAGCGATCCGAACCTGCCGGCTACAAACTGACATCTTTATTTTAGTGCTAAATCACTTTTAGCTTCATTCTCGCCGATAGCCGTCGCTTATCTGAAGCCTGATTTCGCATCACATGATTAAACTTGCAGTGAATGTAAAAACAGCTGTGAGCATATTTGGCAGTGGCCCTGAAGGTTGGGGATGGGATTATGCAGTCCCTGACATTGTCCATACCCAAGTATGGCATGAGCAAGAGGTTTCATCTTGAAGCGAGCTTGGCCAGAATCGACGAAAAGTCAATGGTGGGTTCCAGAGAGGTAATACGCGTGGCTCGGCCCCAATGCGGCCCTAGCGCAAGTGAGTCATGGACAACAATAAATTTGACTCTGAATATACCTTCGCCAAAATCGACTCAAATATAATGGTGGGAGCGTAAGAGCCAGTATGACATGTCCCTAACGTGGCCGGTGCCCAAATATGGCATGAGCCACCTGATGTTTGACCATGAAGTGATCTCGGCCAAAATCGACAAAAGTTTAACGGTGCGTTCATAAGAGGTAATATAGGACATCCCCAGCGTGGCCTTTGCCCACATATGACACGGGCTAACTGAAATCTTGGCTTCGGAAACACCTTGGCCGAATTGGACTTCAGGTAAATCTGAGTAAGATCAGGTGGAAGACATGCTTGACCGCATCTCAAAACAACATCGACCGCCCTCCACCCGGAAAATTGGCAAACGAGTTGACACACGTTCGGAACTGGGACACCCCAAAAATGGTCCTTGCGTACCGTGAAATTTGTGTTTATTCTCATGAAAACTGGAGAAATGAGCCGACCCATATTGGGAACCATCTAGGGACACCCCCAAAATGGACTTGGCCCAAACCGAAATTTGTGTGACCCACCGTGCTTTCGCTCAAAAATTCGTGTTAGCAATGCTAAACCCCCTCCATCCTTTACATGTATAACCATTTCAGCCCAACGATGCAATAAAAGTTCATTGTAGCGGTAACTTTCTGTGCATATTGAATATCGCATTTGCCAGCAATGGCATGCATTTTCGCATTACCTATTTCTGTAATCGCTATTTGAATTGGTTCCTCTTCATTATCTATACCGCTCCCACAATGCCGTTTTTTGAAGCGACAGATTTAAGGCTCCCGTTCTGAGGAAAATGTGCTGTCGTTTGGCGGCTCTCGGTGCTGTGTCACGAAACTCCTGACTGGAGCGGCGGGATTCAAAAGTGTATAAAGAAAACGAGTAGCGCTCAAAATGAAACGGCGATAATTAGCAGGGAATCAAACCCCTGACCACTGTGGCTTCGAGTCACGCCACAGTAGGCCATGCAGGCATGCTGTTAGGGCTTGCTTAAAGCAAGTTTTTACACATATCTATAGTGGTCTTTCACATAATGTAGTAGATTACGACTCTATGCTAAGGAGTGTGTGAGTGATTCAAGGCACTTGTTAAGAGATTAGTTACTAAGCGAGCAGAAAAATTCATTTCGGTCAGGGAGAGCGTACGCGAACGACTCGAGAACGACTTCATGTTGTGTCACGTCACAGTTGGTGTGTCACGAGATTTGATAACATTAGTAGAGCACGTGTTCGGGTAGAATGGTCCCGTGGTGGTGACTGCAATCTGGAGCGCAAAAATAAGCGGAAATGGCGTGTAAACAAAACTCTTGATTTCGGCTGACATGCTCCCAAAATATACTGAATATCTTGGCGGCGTAGTGACAAGCATGCTAAGCAGTCGTCGAAAAAAAGGCCGCCGCTCTCGGCCGTGCTTAATTTAAAGCTGACAGCGAACTTTCAAGATAAAGAGTTGCAAGATACTACAACATTCTGGCACAACGTAGAGTCGTCTCCACCAGTATGGAATCAATCGAAATAAATCTGGTCGCGTCTTGCTTCGCAAAAATGGCGATAAAGCGGCGGTCCGGCAGCTATGAAGAGTAAAAAAACACTACAAAAATTTCTGGTATTGTTCTCTTCTCGAAGAAGCATCGACCCGATATTTTAAAATATAAGGCGACTACAAACAAAACGTTGTGAAAAATAAACACCGTGTGTGGAAACATAGCATCCTTCATTTCTTGCAGCCATAATAGGGCTTTAGACGAATGACATGGAGAACTTCCCGTCGTACGCGACGTTACTGTGTTACAGCCATTTCGTCAAGGACGATTTCATAGTCCAGGTCGCCTTGCCGATGAAAGAGCTTATATCGGCCGAAATGGTGGCGCAAAAGCATTTCACCAAATCCGCGGTGGTGAATGAGCGTGCAAACCCAGACTCGGTCTCCTTGTTGTATTCCGCGTTGCGTCTTCATAGGTTGTATCGTCTGGCGTCGGTCCGCTGCAGCTTTTTGATCCGTAATCGGGCAAGTTTTCGGGATTCTTCTGGGCGTTGAAGGTTGGCGGCAACGTCCACGTTCCCTTCCTCGGTAACGTTGGGCAGCATGGTCGTGGCCTCCCTGCCACGGACGGGCCCAAAAGGCGTCATCTGGGTGATCTCTTGTCCGGCGGTGTCGTACGAGAAGACGGCGTAACACTGGATGACGAACCAGGTCTTGTGTGCGGTATCGACATACATGGCGAGCATATCGGCGATGCTTTCGTTCAGGCGCTCGGTCAGTCCGTTGGTCTGCACATGGTATGCAGTTGTCCTCCGGTGGCTCGGTTGGCTGCAACACAGGATGGCTTGCGTCAGTTCTGCCGTGGATGCTGTTCCTCTGTCTGTAATGAGCACATCGGGGGCGCCATGTCGCAGAAGGATGCACTGCATGAAAAATTTGGCTACTTCTGCTGCTTGTCCGTTCGGTACGGCTTTTGCCTCGGCGTAGCGGGTCAGGTAGTCGGTCACTACACACTTAACACAAATCAACCCAGATGGGTGTTTTTGGCTTGTCCTCTAGCTCCTCCCTATTCGGTAATTGCTCAGCGATTTTTACTTAGCCATGCTAGACAGGACCATTGAAAATCGTCTCATTAGCTCAAATGCTGAAAAAGTTTTCCGTTTTGTAGATGACTACCTGATTCTGATAAAATCCGATGCGGTGAATTTTGATCAAGAACTTAATGTCATTCTTTCAGTTTTTTCTGAAGTCCTCGCGCCTCCTGAAGTGACACACGAAGTACCTGTTGATGACTGCATAAAATGTCTTGACTTGACCCTGTACTTCACTGTTGCACATATGTGCTGGTCTTTTGAACCTAGGAGCAAAAAGCCGTTGCTTCCGTACAGTTCCTCTCATTCGAAGCTCGTAAAAAGGGGCATTATAGCGTCTTGCTTCAGTAACGCCATGAAAAAATCTTGCACCCACAGGATTGCCAAAAGTTTTTATTATCAGGTTCAGAGGCTCGTTACTGCAGGATACCCCCTCAACGTCTTAGCGGCTGTAGCGGAGGGGATGCTGAAAAAGTTAAAACTTTCTGCCGCTGTCGACCATAGTACCAGAAGAAAAAATGTGTCTGTGATACCCTACATTCATGTTGTATCGCATAATTTGAAAAGAATTGGTAAGAGAGCCGGAGTAGATGTTGTCTTTTCAGCTCCTGTGAAATTGAGAAGTCTGTGCGCGCGTGTAAATGGCCCCAAAAAGTCAAATGAGGGTGAACCCATCTGCACAAAAAAGCATGAGGTAAAATTTGTGAAGTGCGTAGAGAATCTGGTTTATTCGATCCCTTTGAGTTGTGGTGGTGCATATGTTGGACAAACTGGTCGTTGTTTGAACGATTGGCTGAGGGAACACAACAATGATGTCAAAAACGCTGCCCGCCACATTGGTGTTCACTGTCGTGATTGTTCGTGCCAGCCTCTGTATGACAAAAGCAGAATTGTTGATAGACACAAAGATCAGATGACTAGAGAACTTATCGAAGCGTCTGAGATCTTGAAGATGGGTCAGAGGTGCGTAAGCACCCCTTCTGTCGCTATCTTGCAGAAAGAACATGAATTTTTGCACACGTGTTAGCCTTGTGTTATCATATACGTGCCTGGTTGGAGGGATATCTGTCACGGTTCTGTGTGTGTTTTTTTCCTGTTTTTCTGTTTTTTCAGTGTCCCTAGCGCCTTTATAAGCATGGCTCACTGAATAAAACATTCTGTTGTTAGTCAGCGCTGTGTATCGTCCTTTCTTGTCCTCTGGCCTTGTGCCGTTGCGCTGTTTCACTGGAAATCAAATCCCTAATCGAGGTTCGAAATACACCGTTATATTTCGTGTAGATTTCCGCCCCAAAAAATTCGGAGCAACGTGCGGTTGGCGAACGAAAGAGATTTGGTGTTGATTTTTACACCAAAAAATACGAATCACTTGCGGTTAAAAATGTCAGAAGATTTGGTGTAGACGTTTAAAACAAAAAATACGAAGCACTTACGGTTAGCAATGGGAGGTTTCAACCACGGCGATGCGCGAGCGGTGGCTACGGTGTCGTATGTATACAGGCGCCAAGATTTCGCAACGCCAGCATCAAAAAAGAGGAGGTGGTGACAAGGATCCGTTTTTCTAAATTGCATTTTTGTTCTTTCTTACAGCGCTACTAGAAAATCTAGAGATCGATATAGGCGGAACGGTGCTAGTTTGTTAATCACACTAATAAGGTTCGAATGCGCTTCGCAATCAAGAAGAAAGCCCAATCAAACCTTAATGCAGAGATATACCAATTAACCCCATTCGTCCGTGTCGTTAAAAGTAGTACTGTAAGGAACAGGGCAAAAACGCTGGATACAATTTGCATCGGACCGCTGTCTTCACCTCCTTCTCCTAGATGCTTGCGTTGCACGATCGTGGCGCCATGCATACACACGACGTCGCAGTCAAGTCAGAGCGTATTGCCGTACATTGCGGAAACAAAACGACACCAGCGGTGGCGGCAAGGAAACGTCTTTAATCTTACTCCGCTGTGTATACGGCTCTTCTGTAAAAAATACAAAAACCATGGCACCGCCGCAAGCTGGAAATAATCTTGACAGTATGGTCCGCAATGGACAAGAAAAGAGGAGTTGGGGAGACGGCAGGCAATGAAACTGAAAACAAGACCTTCGTAACAAATCTACGTACCAAATTGCTGCTACACATTGTTTTTTTCTTCTGGTCGTAAATGTCTACCGTCTCTTCACTGTGGTCTAAAAACCGAATCACTAAAGTGAAAGATCCTGTACGGTGCACAAGGAAGCCATTTGCGGGTATCTCCGCATTGGACAAATAATTTTTGCTATCTCTCTGCTATCTCTCTTACTGGCGCTTATTTTTTCAGTCCTTAATGGGCCTTTTTAAAGAGAATTTTGAATGCCATGCTCCACTCGCGCATTGAAATTATTTTTGAATACTATTTTAATCCAGTCTATGAGTCCTTAAAATTGAAATATAAAAGCAGAAGGATTCGCAGTAAGGATCACACCAAAACATGACATATCGCTTGTGCTCCGTGGTTTTATTTTCGAACAAAATTATAGTTCATGAGTTTTACCTTCATATGCAAGGTAGCTGTATAAGTTTCTTAGACTTTTTTTCGAGACTGTAGTTTTAAGCACTTTACACAACATTGCTACTAGCACGTCCTCAAAACACTCTTCACAATTTCACTTGTTCCTGTGACATATTCATTTCATTGGATGTTCGAAAACACTCAATTACAGAGACCACTGTTACAAATACCACTGAATTACCACAAATGTCAGTTACTAACCTACACATATACCTGTAATATTAACGCCATCAGCATTACAAGGCTGCTTAACTATCACATGTCAAATTTATTCAACTGAAAAGAAATCTAATAGCCTGCGTAATGTAAGGAAAAGGCCATGAAGACCTTTAGATTACAATTTCTTTTTTTTCAATGTAGGACAATAAACAACATTTCCAACCACAATTCTTGGGCAGGTATTAGAAATAGGGACGAAGTTGAAATCAGCACCTAGATTTATTCAAAACGATATAACAGCAAATTTTGAAAAATCACAAAGAGATAACTTCAAAACTTCACTACACTTCAGGTTTATGCACTCAGGTAAGATTAGCTGAAAAATATTATGCACCAGACAATTCCCAGTGCCTAATTCAAGTGGCTAATTTCAAGATGCAGATCTACAGACTACAGTAAAAGAAATACTAAACAGACATCATAACGCAGCCCACTAAATCTACAGTAAATTATTACAGGTATCCAATCTAACTTTCAGCCGCCGTGGTGGCTGAGTGGTTATGGCGCTCGGCTGCTGGCCCGAAACACGAGGGTTCGATCCCGGCCGCGGTGGTCGAAATTCGATGGAGGCGAAATTCTAGAGGCCAGTGTACTGTGCGATGTCAGTGCACGTCAAAGAACCCCAGATGGTCGAAATTTCCGGAGCCCTTCACTACGGCGTCTCTCATAGCCTGAGCTGCTTTGGGACGTTAAACCTTCATAAACCATAAACCAAAACCAATCTAACTTTCACGTTTGTTCTCGAGAAACAGATTGAAAGAACATAGCCTTAAAAATGTATAAAATACTTTCAATTTAACACACAACCACCTAAAAACATCATAAAACAAAAATATACACTCAATATAAGGAGTTCTACGCTGTGGAGAAATATTATGTGCCCCGAAAATTATGTTATCCACCCATTTCTTGGAGCCTGTCGAAAATAAATTGCAGCACTCGTAACTTATATTGAAAATTAGAATACAGAAACACATGCACACATGCGTTTCAATCTAGCTAACAAGTAATGACTAATGCTCAAACAGTAGGCGTTAATCAACCTGGTATTACTTTGACGGCGGGCACTACAAGCAAAAAAAAACACATGGCCAAAGGCAAAAGCGATAAGGGCACAGGCATTGTGTTTCATCGAGAGAAAGGCATTCAGAAAGTTCATTTTAGGGCGAAGTGAAGTAAAATTCCAGAAAAGTTCCCATGGCAACTGACCACACTAATGACTACTAACTTTTTGATTAAGCAAGTAATTGAATTTCTGAGGACCTGTGTCTAAGCGCAATTTTGCTGAAAAATGAATTGTTCACCAAATCTATTATCACGATTAATTTTGTTTCTACTTGCAAGATAGGCATATATTCTTGCAACTGCGTCATGTGGCAGAACGGGAAAACTATTACAAAACAGAGAAATACCAAAATGCTGACAGTTCAGCCAGGAAGCAGTCCGAGGTAGATACAAAAAGTTAATAACTATGTTTAACCCATGCAGGGGGAAGAAACCAATGGGGTGACGATCCTTAGGGTCAACGAAATGTTGCTGTTCCTGTTTGTCATGTCTTGCCATGCTGCCACATAATGCAAGTACAGCATTTGCCGACGTTTAGAACCCAAGGAATGTTCTTCTGAGCCTTGTTGTGTATCGCTAGCATTCCAGGTCTCTTGAACGTACAGAAAATTTTGCCCTGACCACCATGAATGTTGGACGTCCATGGATGCTCAGAGGAATTATTACATGGCTTAGAAGCCAAACTCTTTGGCTGTTTACTTTATGAGAAAGGCTATACATCAGTTTTCTCACAGATTCATGCTGTTATTGTTATCTTTTTTCTTCACTCTGGCCAACCTATCAAGATAACATTGCTAAAATATAGCAGCACAGTTGGTGTTCCACTACAAGTGTTGAAAACAATACTAAAAAAACGAGACATGTACCACATGTACAAGCAGATAGAAGAGGCAGCTGTGAAGTAAAGATGAAGTGGTTTTTAAAAACTGATGAGCTCAATACCATCGAAGCGTGGTTTATCTTCATCCAAACCACAAAAAGCACTTTCAAGAAAGCTCAGGAGACAGAGTGCCTTGTTTAGATTTTCCAGACCACCCAGAAAGCTGCAAACAGGACAAACCCCACGGAAGCGATGACGATTTCACTACAAGGTGCAGGCCAATGAAGAGGAAAACTGCGCCTTGATAGGTGAGGAGGCATGCTGTAAGTGCTTGGTCCTGCAAAATTAAAAACGAAATATCACTGACATTTCTAACACTTGTGGAAGTGCAAAGAAATACTGTCGCATTCCAGTATCATTTACATTATGAATTAAGTATCAGAGGGATGAATTCAGGAAGGAGTGGTCTTCCCTGCCGAAAGTGATAAATTCTTCATAGAAAAACCATGCTCAACCCATCTTTTTTATGAATGAAGTCAAATAAATTCAAGGTTCAAATATGTCAATGACCGATTATTAAAGTTAATGGTAACCAGGCTAATGTACTTGCAGCTATCAACACTGTCTAGTTCCACTTCATTGCCCACCACTATGTGCAGGAGACCTTGGCGACAAGTTTTGTATAAAAAAATTTTAATTCCCGATTCGTTATTATGGGTGAATCCCTTCGCGAGAATTTTGCTCAAGAACCAGTGTTCATATTACAGAGGCGTGACTGTACATATGATTTATTCATCACAGCCATGATCACATTTAGTGGGCCACCACAACTATCCAAACGTTAATCAAAATGCTGCAATGGCCTCTCTACCAAAGATCTGAAAATCATATTCTAGATGTAAGGCAACCGAGCTGCTCAATCTAAATTAATTGCAACCAGTGGAGCAACAGCCTAACTCTAATCGAACTAGAGGCTAAAGAAACAATGGTGCGCCACTGCCCACACGGGAGTGTGGTACAAAGTGCGTATTCAAAAGGTACAGCGGCACAAGAAAAAACTATCACTCTGGGTTTTTCCTTGACATTTGATACATATGGCAACTACAGGAATTTTAGCCGAGCATCGAAGAAGCAAAATTTCTCTATGGAATCAGATTTAGAGTACTTATAACAGCCCGGGAACCAACAATCACTACTGCTCATGAATCATATATGCATGTGTATAATGAAGACCTAGAATACAAAACTGGTCTGGTGTTGTTCAAAGTGTGTATCGCCATTTAATACAGCCTATGAAGTAGCACTCCACAAGGATTGGATGCCAATGAAGACTACAAGCCAAAACACTCTTTTCCAACTGAAAATAAAAAATAGGTGCACCGTATCCAGATATGACTACCATTTGTGAATGAAATGACAAAACCGTAGTCGCAAAAGCAAATCATGGCGATCGCCTCTCCATAGTTTCATGCAAGTCTAAAGAAAGGACATCCGTCTCAACATTGGATTATTGGTTATTTGAAAAGAGTGGGAGTGCACATGCGGGAAGACTAGAAAGTAGCTATGCAAATCCCAAAATAGCAACGTGTCAGTACGCTGTATCTGACTTAGTCCATGAAAGTAATCTATTTTGAGAGCTGTGCATAGTTACAGCAGTTACACTGGCTCCTTCTTCCTACTATTTTTTTTTTAATTGCACAGGTAACTACGCCTGACTTTTAAAGATCTCTTGGGGTTCGACAGCTCCTGTCACTGTTTGCATTCCGCCTCTTTGCAAGATACGAAACACCAAGGCCTTGTGACGGCCCTATTTCTAAAAAAATAATCACAAATTCCAAACTTTGCTAAAGCTCCTCACATCAGTGCTTAAATCTGAGTAAATTCTACGGATAGAAGGTAGTCATCATATGCTCAGATAAATACTGAGCTGCTATTTTCGTTCAAAAATTTTCGTTCTTGGCTATGCGCATCAGTCATTTGCAGAAAAATACCTACAAGTCTTGCAGGCAGCATCTTTCTTTGCGACTTAACTCTGAAATGTATGGTACTGCTTGTATATTAAACTGATGCAACCTTGGAGTTCTTCATAGATTAGAAACTGAATAGAACAAAGTTCAGTCAGGTTTGGTAGCAAGTAAATCATTATGAATAAAATGTATGTTGTTCGAAATACTGACTCCAATACTGATAGTGAACAAGACAATGAAGTATGTGATGCTTTAAAATTAAACCAGCTGGTATATTTTCACAAATAGTGACAACACACTTATACTGCGCCCATCGAAGTTATGCCGCAACGAACCGCAGAGCATAAGGCAAAAACTGACAGCCGTTTCTTTCTCGCTCTCACTCGTGTTCCAGTGACAAAGTGATTTCACCATTGTGCTAAAAGCGACAAGTAATCTGATTGGAATTTTAAATGTGGCGGCTGAATCTATGACGACGAATACAAGTATGCACTACAGAATCTTTGGGCACATTCATTTGCTGCGACGCGCACGATAATCAAAATTATTTTTTTTGTAGAACTGCAGATTGGGCTAGTTGGTGATGCATAGTGGTGGTTCGACAACGCAACAGCACACACAGACCAAGTAGGAGACGAGACACACAAACCAGCGCGTGTGTCTCGTCTCCTACTTGGTCTGTGTGTGCTGTTGCGCTGTCGAACCACCACTATGTTTTTTTTGTGGAGAACCGTTCGATTTTAGAAAACGCAGCCTGATTTTTTTGTGTTAATAGCGATGCTGCGTACCTCGTTCTGCGAACAGGCATGAAAATAAATGTTTCCAAAAATTGCTGCGCATATCCAAACTAAAATGAGACAAATGCTTCAGAGAGCTCTAAAATATAAATGCCGAAACGCTACATCCGCTTGCAAGGTGTACTTCGTAAGGGGACGTAAGGAGACTTGTACAGAGCGCTCGTGCTTTGCTAATGAAGGTGAACTTATTATGCAGGCAGTGGGATTGACCGACAGTGCAGCGCTCAAACACAGGTGCAAAGTCATATAATACAACCCATACACTAGCAACGTGTCGTTAAGATAACTGCGCTAATATTTTGCTCCATTCCGCAGCACAGTCCTCCAGCGCTCCACACAAGCCTGCTCACGTCATTATCATGCAACAATATTTAAGATGCAAAATCACTTACCATGACGGCGAGACGGTAGTGAGATGGCAGGAATTCAAGAATATCCTTCCGGGCACAACCTTTCCCGGTGACCAAGGGCGTGACCAAGCCAGCGATTTCCTCGATTCGCTCACAATGGCGCCGTACCATCATTCTCAAACCAGAGCGAGAGGCAAGCTCAGCCGTCGTTTACGATATTCGCTTCAGAAAACTCGGTTAAGCATTCGCATTTCCTTTCTCCGTCGCACATTAAAAAACAGGAGAGTCAAACGCGAAGTCGCCCCTCACGATGTTTGTTCCAAGAGAGGCTCCAGACAACCCGCCGTGCTCAATTCTGCAACGCAATCCGAGGCGGCCCCGCTGGCGCTGCTAGGCCCAGCGCCTAGGCCGCTCAGAGTAGCAGCGTCCGCACTGACAACTCTCTCGCCGTCTTCTGATCCGTTGCGCCACCTGCTCTCGATTCCGACTCGACCGAAACCAAAAATTGCGGCTTCGTTTCTGAACTAAGCAAAACAGAAAAAAGTAAACAGTTCCCATGGCGCGTTCTTTTGAACAGCTGCAGCAATTCGACCTTGCGCCGTCTCAGTTGACGTACGGTGTTTTTTCTTCACCGTTCGTAAGGTTAGAAATTCCTGGTAACCCTCCGTTAGAGACGGCTGATGAACGATTGCGTACGTCGTTAGCACGCCGTCAAATCTAGCTGGTGTTACTTTGGTGCACATGATATCATGTGCTTTGCTTTACCGGTGTTCGCGTCTGTCGATACGTTGGTTTAGGGCAGAAGAACAACGATAAAATTTCTATCTTGTCTGATTCGAGTTTAGTGTGGATGATGATCCAGTTATTTCCAGGCGTCGACATCGAAAAAGTACCAAGCAAGTGCATGCACATTTGCTGTAAGGGCCTTCAGAAAGTTCAACAGGGATCAGAAATCCTGCTGACGGGTGCCAGAGGTCCTTCTGCGCTGAAAATCCCTGCAGGTTTTCACACAATGTGCGACATCGGCTGACAGTCGGGGCCAGTAGTACTTGTCGAATGCGGCGGAGGGTACGACAAAATTCGAGATGTCCAGCTATCGGCTCATCATGTGAACCCTCTAGAACCTCTTCCCGGAAACTTGCAGGTACAAGTAGGTAGGCTGATACTCGGCAATATAGTAATGAGATTGTGAAGAGCCTGTTTCATCCCTCCGTTTCGACGCGGCCGACCGTTATCATCGTGCGTCAGGACAGCACGGCTGTGCGAGAAGGGAAGTCTCGCTAAGGGGGAAGCAAAAGCAGCGATGGGACCGCCACCTCGAAGGCTGCACAGAATTCCGAGGAACCCGTTACAGCCTCTTCGGGATCAGGGCCAGTGTCACGAGCGGTCGCAGCCGCACGCTCTCTTCACCTTCCGCGGCAGGCGCACGTAGATATGTTGTGCCTTATCGCTGCACTTATGGTTCCAGGCAGCGAAGCGAGCACAGCAACGTTCGCTCTCTCCACGTTCCCCAGCAAATTCTCGGGGATCGGTTGGCCCCAAGAATGCGGCGCGCATGAGAAAACCCGGCCGTCATTATCGGCGCTTACATCGTTCGCCGCCGATACCTCTAAGTCGCGCTCCCGCCCCAGCCGGTAAGTCAAAAGTCCTCCTTACGGAGCCTTCTATTTTCTAGGAATGCCTCGTAGGTGTTCTGTAGCTAGCTGGCCAACTCTGCATTAATTTCAAGTGTAATAAATAGCATAAGAGTGTTCACATTTTGTCGTCCCTCCCTTTTGTCCCCGCCATATTTTCTCAATGGCAGCCCAACGTGTGGCAAGCTGTTGTGACGAGGGACGGGAGTCGGTTCGGTTCGTGGAATGCCCGCCCGGATTTATAACAGCATTAGGCCTGACACGAATTCGGAATTGCAACAAGGCTAAGATGATTTCTTAAGAGTGTGATGAGCGGAATAGCAGCATGAGAGAATTGCCATGCATGCTACGCTTTTGATGATCTCTTAATCGAGAGACCTTTTTGAAGGTGAACCTACGAGTTCCCCACATGGAGAACGCGACCGAGCCGTCCACGGAGAATAGCAAGCCAGAAGCCAGTGAATGCGGAAGCCTGAAGGGTGACCCAATTTTTATTGTATATATTTGTAAATATTCTCGGTTCCGTCCCTTTGTTCTGGAGGCCGGGTTCCGTAATCAGCTGACTTGCATTTCAGCCGTGATTGCAGGAAAAGCCCCGGGGCAGTCCGACACTGCGGGAAGCGGTAGGGGTGGTTTCTCCCTGAAGTTGCTGGCATAGCAGCGAGCGAGTACGGTCCCCTTAGCAGAAACGTATTTCCTCGTGGCGTCGTGTTCTAGATATTGTCTTTGGCCCTTTGTTGGCACCGGCAAGTGTCACAGCGAGTAGGCTAAGATGCTTCGGAGGCGACCTGTCGCTATTGCGAGAACATAGTCGTAACGTGTAACGTAGCACAAACAAGCGCAAACTTGTGTGCTTGTTTTATATGAACCTCACTGAGCCGAGAAGTCTCGCTCAACTATAGAAAGCTTACTTTGTTCAAACTAACGTCGTATTTTTTTTACGGCTGCGAAGCTAATTGATAATTTCGCTAAACCAGAGACGCTAATGCAGTTCAAGTGAAATTAACACCACCATGACGGAAAGCGAACCGCGAATGTGCTGCGACCGAAGAGAGCCAGGTACGTTCAGATGAACCGACCGTTTGGACAGTGCGGATAGAGTTGTGTAGCACGCATTTCTCCACATTTTAGCAAATGGTCAGTTCGCGCGGTCTCTATTGCCTTCAAATAAAACTTTTGGAGATTATAGGAGTAGAATGAAGAGTTCGATAGCAGCTGCCCCGGCCTGCGGTCCATTGTATGGGCCCCGGCATGCTGTCTTGTGGCCGTTAGCAATCGAGCTATGGAGTCTCCGGCGAGCAGTTTGCAGCGGACACGACAGCGGGGGGCCAGCCCCCCTACGTTCCAACAAAGGCACGTCAGGGCGAACAACACCCTCCCGGCACGCTAATTTTGGATGCCTGCCGCGGGACAAAGACGGGTGCCGGTGCCCGGTGACCTTGCTGCTCATCGGATGACCCCGGCACTCCGCCTGTACGAGCTCGCTTGCAGTCACCACCGCAGCGCTCGTGGACACTTCGTCTTTGGCATCCATGGGTGAGTTCAACTGAAGGCCAACATTTATGGAGGGAGGAATGTTGAGAACCTGTTCCCCCGTCCGTTTCGACGCGGCTTACCACCTTCATCATCGTGCGTCAGGACAGCACCGGGTGGCGAGGAGGGAAGTCTTCCTCACGGAGAAGCAAAAGCAGCGACGGGAGCGCCACCTCGAAGGCTGCGCGGAACTCCACGGAACTGGTTAGAGCCTCTTCGGGATCAGGCAAGCGTCAAGAGCGTTTGCTGTTGCACACTCTCGTCACCCTCCGCGGCAGGCGCATGGAGTTCCGTCGTGCCTTGCCGCTGGACTTCTGGTTCCTGGCAGCAAAGCGAGCCCAGCAAACGCGCGCTTTCGTCACCTTCCCCAGCATATGCTCGGGAATGGCCCTGCCCGAAGAGTGCAGCGCGCACGGAAAAACTCGGCCTCCGTTGTAGGCGCATACATGCGTTCGCCGCCAATACTTCCGAAGTCGAGGCCCCTGCCCCAGCCGGTAAGTCATAAGACCTTCCGTAGCCTTCTATTTCCGAGGAATGCCTCCATGTTTTGTAGCTAACTGGCTCGCTCTGTGTATTAATTGCAAAATTAATAAATAGCATGTGAGTGTTTACACTGTCGTCACTTCTCTTTTTTCCCTCGAGCTCGAACCTCTCCGCGCCTAGCGGGCGGGAATGCTGCATGCGCGGAGTGAAAGTGCGCAGGGGGGGGGGGGGGAAGACAGCCCCTCCCCATACTTGCAAGTAGTCTCGCTGGCGCGATTTATTAACGCTATCGCGTCATGAAATCCAAGGAGGGGCTTGAGTGCTCCGAACTTTCCTTGCCCATTGGCGTCGCGTGCAACAAAGAATGTATTGGCTCTGAAAAATGAAAGCTTATCAATTTCTGAAGCGTTTATTCTACAATAGTAACAATACTATCTAAGTAGCACGTGTTCAAACGACACGGGGGTTTCGACGGAAGCTGTACCGCAGGAATGCACTTTAAATCTGGCCACCTGGAGTTCTTCAACCTGAGCTGTCATTTCATGGCGCACGCGTATCTTTTGCATTTCACCACAATCGAAATGTGATGATGTGGACTGAGTCAAAACATGCGCCTCGCCTTGAACAGTCTTGTTGCACAGCCACTAAGCTATCGTGGCGGGTCCTACTTTGTATCTCCGGTTTGAGAAAACAAATGCCTACGAAAGTGGACATTGTGCAAAGTGGTGGTTATTTGCAGCTACGTTTCGTATGTTTATGTTAAGTGGCGCAAAGAAACGGATGCTATTCTCACTTGCTACATATGTGCTAGAGCAGTGCTAAAAATATTGAAACTATCTGCAAACATGTGAATTGAATGGACTATTTCGCATTATTTTGATGTAATTTTTTAGAATTGCGGAAAGCACAAAAAAAATAAGTGGCAATTCCGTATTTTCCCGCACTCCAGATCTCACAGGTTTCCTCGCGTACTGAATGCCATTTTCGCACCGCCTGGTGGACACGTGTTTTGGTGAGTAAATATCCACTTTAACACATATAATATTCTCTGAAAGAAAAGTGGGGTTGAAGAGAGTCCCCGACCAGTTCGAAAGGTTTCTTTTCGATAATTCCTCTTCGAGTTCAGTTTCAAGGTGGCGAAAGTCTATGCCTTCGGTTGGGATCTTGTTTGACACCATGCCAGGAATAGAAAGCTCAACTGCATATTTTCGCGCAGCTTTGGTCTACGTTCTAAACGATATGCTCTTCTTCGCCAGAAGACCGTGAAAGATAAATTCAAGAGTTTTGAAAACCTGCTCGCAAGGCAGATTCCGTTGAATACCCAGGAATTACGGCCAAATTTCGAGTCGCATAAGCCATTCCTTCAGAAGCCTCTCGAAGAAGTCCAGCATGGTATTGGGACTTATTAACGAGCATAACAAAATTTTGTTTATAACATATTTTTGAGATGGTGCTATTGGGCAATTAAAATGAAGCAATATGCTCTCAGCTCGAAATGAAATTCGTGGCTCTTAATGTTTTCAGCGGACACCACCCAGTTATGGGAACAGAGCAAAATAGGGTCCGCACAAGGTATTTAGGGTTTCACTCAGTATAATACCAACATCATTGCTGCTCTAGATTCACAATGTTCTGATAAGGTTGGAGGGAAGATTTACAAAAAATAGGCAGTGATTGTGCCTTTAAATGGAGAAAAAACTGTTGTCTTTCGGAATTGTTTAATTCTAGTAGGTTTCAAGAAGCAACAAGAAATAAACTTGCTGCTATATAAGTACGAATAATCTCTGTTGGTAGTAGAAAAAGTGGTGTGTACAAAGGAGAAGTTTAAGCATAAAGTTCCTTCTTTTTGGGTTCTATTACTGGCCGGAACACTGGCCTTTTTGAGCGATCCTAGAGAATATTTTTCTCTCAATTCCTGAGCGCCAAAAAGCTTGCTGACGCTGCATCCTGCAGACGTTTTCTGCTCTAATTACAAAAAAGTGACCCCCGTTCTACAAGTTCCGCGGTTGATTAGTTTGTCTCGACACATTAGATCGTATAAAAATGATATAAAAAGAGACAATTGCCGTAGAACATTGATTACAGTCTTTAGCTGAGCGCACGCATAGGCAAATTACTTCACAACGCACAGTCTGGCACCCAGAAAAATACCGAAAAGTCACTTCATCATCATTATTCCTTTTTGCAGTTCACGCAATACATGAGTAATCTGACCAGCTTCGCTACGCCGGATATAGCTCTTAGATTCGTTACAGGTGGAAGCTCGACAATATTATGAATTATGATCTTTAAATTCCTTTGTGATGCCCTCGTGGCCTGAGAATAATGAAATCAAGATAAATGCAGCAGTACACATACACAACGCAAAATTTTCCTGGATCCGTATTTTCCACACTGGCCTGTGATTCTTCCGTGCAAAATTTGATTCCATTATCACTTATGAGGACATTTTACTCTAAAAGCAAGCTCAATATTTCAATTAAGACTACTCAGTGCTGCCGGAAAAAATATAAGGCAAAAATACTTACTGCTCCTCTTCGGTCCACCAGTATCTGCAATTGATATAAACGAGGTCAAGGGGCTTTCAAGTAAGATGAGAAAATTTTAATCATTACCTTTAGAGTATTTGAAGTTATGAATGCTATTAAATAATGTGGCCAATTGGCTACATGATCCAGCGTTGATGTGAAAAAATATCTTTGGCATGTACATTTTTTGATGAAATGGATAGATGCATGAGAAAATATATCAGGATGGGTGGAGCGAAATGTTAAAGAAAAAAACATCAAACTATTTCATTAATTAGGCGAAATGATGATAAGTGCGCAAACATGATAAGTTTATGTGCAGAGCAGCTCTCACATGCTAAGCTTGTTGTTGGTGCATGTGTTCTTTCATGCAAATGTGAGGAGGACATGGAAACACTTGCCATAGCAAATACCCTTTTTCACTGCTCACCGCGCCACCGGCAACACTTTGGCAAGTAAGGCAACCGGTGGGTATGTGAGCGTTCGTGCAACGCCCCAGGTTCCCGCCTGGTTACCACGGGCTACTCCTTAGCAAATAAGGAACACGCCGGGCAGGTGATAAGTAGCGCAGTGGCAAAAGGCAGGTGCTATGGCAGGTCTTGCCATGGGTGGGAGTTAGGCTGCTTGGGTTCGACTGCAATCGAGGTTGCTCTTCTTGAGAAGCCTCTCACGATTAAATGGGCTGCCACCTGACACTATGGGCAGGTAGCCCACTACCCGGTGGGCACCTGAGAAGCCTGCCACTAAACCGGCTTCAGACAAACAGACACACAGACAGACACGCAAATAAACACACAATGCCCAAATGCGACGAATGGTCATTATGAATTCTAGTGCGCTAAACACCATGAGGCGATCTTAGATGGATCGTGATTGGATAAGGAGCCAAATGAGTTGTATATCCAACGTTTCCTGTATTTGAGGTGGCGCACTCATCTTCTTTACAACCGAGGCCTACCTAGGAAAGCTCATTATAAATTAGGTGACATTTTAGGGTCGTTGTATCTCAGGTAGTATACCAAGTTCGAGTATCTATTATACTGTAGCCCCTCGGGCAGATCGCCACCTTCCAACCGTGGCAGGTGGGCCACCTGGCGCCGCCTAGGGACTGGCGGCGGTCGCGATTCGCGTACACCCTTCTGATGCTAACGTATACCAGAGAGAAATTTGAGTACATCTGCTTAATACAAAGAGAAGTTGCTCGTGCTCGGGACCCTTATACGTCTAGCTGACTGTACTAGAGCCGGAGCGATCGTTGGGAAACGAATTTTTAAAACGTGTTTCTTTACTATCGAGGGCTTTCAACAAGTGTGCACATAGCCATGCTTCACTTTAGCCTTTTCTGTGCACTGAGAGATGCACGGAACCAAAGAGTTTTGCCAACCGAAAATTGAAATTTTCCCATCTGTACAAGCGAGACGCGTGTGCTGCATCAACAAACAAAGATTACCCGCCATTACTAGGGTACGAAGGTTGACAGCTCCCTCAATACGGCTTCTATACGAACAGGAAATACGTGAAACGCATTAGCCATTTTGGCGTAAAAGGCCTGACCTAAAATTTTAATTAAAACAGAGGCTACACTTACGCCTTTGTAATCGCGCCTGATGCTGAACGCGCGACATTGCTCATTTATGTTCTATGCCCCCTTCCTCGCTAAGCCAATCTGAAGGCGGAGCAGAAAATATATTGTCGCAATGCGCAAGTGAACGCGCGATGCCTTTGCTAGACTCATCTCGAACCGATAGCATCGCCCGAACAGCTAGTTGTCAAAATACGAGGGTAGGAACCGTAGAAGCAAGGGGATTGACGAAATAAGTTCAACCATGCTACAGCCGATTCTCTTTTTCTTTTAATACATATAAATAAGCAGAAATGAGCACTGGTGCAGAATATATATGTGGAAAGATAAGATCATCCATTTTACGGCGTTAAGGTGCCTACAGTTGCCACAGGACCGGGTCGATTGCTGAGCTATGACAAAGGATTTTACCTTACAGTTGGCGTAGTGAGGCGTACTACGATACCGATGAAATATGCATGTCACTTCTTGCCTTTCAAACAGAGAATAATGATGACTGCATGTCTTACAATGCAGACCTAAGGCTATCACATTCCTCGCCACGAAGCCTGTGTGCAGTGTCGTAAATGCGAAAATTTTAACGATGGGGACAGGGAAAAAAAGATAGCCCGTTTAACTTGATGATGAATTTTTATGGCGCAAGGGCGTCCATGGTCAAAGAGCACCATGGCACAAGGTATTTTTCGATTACTCAAGGTGGGGTCAAAGCCCATTTTCCATGTATATCAACCCTTACTAGCCGAGCACCAGGCCAGGGGAAAAGTTATACCCATTGTATGGCCGGTGGGTACACGGCGGCACTGAGGATCAACCTCGTACTGAGGATCAGTGATGGTTTCACACTGGCCTTTTCTAGTAATAGTCTTTGCCAAGACATTTCCAATATTTAGGCTGATTACCTGTGCTGCTAAGGTTGTCTTCAGAACAACCCGTTTTACTTTCCTCAAGGATTCGTCAATTAGTCGCTTTTAGCTACTGGCTGAGGGCTTGAAAATCAAGAACTGCGTATTTGGATTGGAGAAAACGCCAGCAAAGCAATTAAAAAAGCTACTAAAGTGGCCTCGCGCCCGAAGCAGAAAAGTTTGAAAGCCATGGTGTATGTTGGTGTACAACTGATCGTACCTATCAGTTTTAAGCAATGTTCACTGCATTTTTCTTGTGCCGCGTGCGTCCTCTGTCAAAGCAAATATGCCTTCCCATGTTACAGGAATCGCTGACCTAATGATTTTCCCCTGCATTTTCATGATTTTTCCAGAAATTTTCATGCTTAGTAACCACCGAGTGCGCTGGACAAATTTTTTTCGAGTATGACGCCAGTGTTGAAAAAACATAATGAAGGAACAGCGCTAAGTACGGGACAGGAGACAAACCTGGAAGCACAAACACGAGCGCTGACTATCAAGTGAATCTTTATTTTGGAGCACAAACATATATAACGTGGCAGTAAGGGGGGGGGGTACATTCAGGCATGCGCGGTCACAGGTAAACAGGGGATAACCACTTAAAATAACGAAATATAATAAAAACCTGAAGCTGAGAATGACGTATGGATGAAGGCGATAAAACTGATATCTGCACGGTGTTGAGGCCGTCACGCAAATTAAGAGGGAACGGATGAAGGATTAAACAGGATGCGAAAGTACGGCGCAAAAGGGGGTTTTAGTGTTTAATACTAATGGAAACGATAGTAAAAGAACGATAAAATTGTCGCGGTGTAGAGGGCCAAACACATAAAAAGGAAAATATATTCAACAAATCTGAAGCTTATATTGTCCAAAAGGGTTAAAATGTCTGTTAAAACTAAAAACGAGGAAGGTTGGCTGCTAAAACACAGAAATACCAAGGGTCAAGCCACCGCTCAAAACGCATGGCCAGCTGCCCTTAGGAACATCAATTCTTTCTCAGATAGGCAGATAGATGGAGTGCTAACACTGTAGTGATTGGCACGATAGATTTCAATGGCTTCAATTATCTCCCTAGATAAACGATCTCGTCCTTTGCCGACAATCACGCATCCATCGTACACTGGGACGCAGGTGTCGCTTTTACATTTCTTGCCATGTTTGGCTAGAGCAGTATTGCTTTCTCCGGGAACCTTGCCGGGAACCTTTGCCCTATCTTCAGCTTTTATGATTAGGCACTCAGTATAAGCATGCCAGTCTCACACAGCCGTATTTCCAGAATTGAGGCAACAAAATTTTTGCCAACCTATTGACTCTCCTGTCGCAAGTCTCAGCAGCGATCTCCGATATGTGTTTTTTTTTATTTCCTTAATAAGCTACCTATAGGCAAGGACTAACGAAGAATATAAATTGTAACCTCTAAACAGTTATGTTCTGTACCGTTTACGAAATCTGTGCTCTCAGTGTGTATTTATGTTCGTGAGGTGAGCGTTTTCGCGGAATATTCAATATGTTTTGCTCAAGTTGAAGGATATCTTCTCTCTATCATTTTCTTCTATAATTTTTTGTACCATTTTTTTCTTTTTATCATTTCTCCTTATCAGCTGAGCATTAAGCCTTATCTAGACACTTCTTGATTTCAGTTTAGTGTGAGATATTACAATCTAAAAGAAACACTTAGGCTTTACATGCCTGATTTCAGTGCAAATAACACAAATAAGCAATGGAGCAAGGATCTAGCTTTGTGAAACGCCGCGGCACACGCAGCAAGTATGATGTCTGTGCCGCTTCTTACTCAAGAACAGCCGCCTATTATAAACAAAGGCGTCGATCTTTGCAGACTTGCACTCTTCCTGATAAGAGCTATTATTTTGATTTAAACAATCTAATACAGCACTGCCATGCCGCCGAAGAAAAAAGGGAGGAACGATCGAGAGACACAGCCCTTGTGCAGTCAGAGGATTTATCTGTGACTGACTCTGCCCTTTCAGTAAAAGCACACCGGAAAGATTGCTGGCTTTAGTATTCACAATCACCATAAAAAACATTATGACGTTATAGCTTCTTTTGTGAATTACAGAATCAAAGCTTTAAGACGTCTATTAGCACGAACTATGACTATGGCGATCTAATGGCTTTACTCAAGTTGTGCATACTTTCTGTTAGCTCCGGGGCAGACGACAGTTCCTAGTAGCAGCCGCGCTTACATCGACGCTTCGCGCACTTACATGGGCGCAATAAAAAAATATGCAATCTTCAACCATTCCCAGCCTATTAGGCCGCCGCGGTGGCTGAGTGGTTATGGCGCTCGGCTGCCGGCCCGAAAGACGCGGGTTCGATCCCGGCGACGGCGGTCGAATTTCGATGGAGGTGAAATTCTAGAGGCCCGTGTACTGTGCGATGTCAGTGCACGTTAAAGAACCCCAGGTGGTCGAAATTTCCGGAGCCCTTCACTACGGCATCTCTCATAGCCTGAGTTGCTTTGGGACGTTAAACACCTATAAACCAAACCATTCCCAGCCTATTCACACAGACGATGCCAGAAGGTCTGCTGGAGAAAGGTGCCGCAAAGTTTGCTTTAAAATCGCGCGGATGCATTGTTTTCGAAAACTCTCAGGCACCTATCCGAGCCATTCAAACAGGCTACCTTCCATCTCACGTCACCAAAGAGCTGACGGAAGCAATTAATGTGCTCTCCATTGGCCCCGTCTGTATAACTTGACGCCGAGCACCTGTGATCACCTAGGCATACCCAGTCACCAGACTGGAGGCCCATCGTTGAGGGAACCACATCGTCACAAACTACGACCACCTTCAAGATAATAAGCAAGCAATTCTATCATAGCACACCGAACCCTTCACCCGTCCTTGTCATCGTTCTGGCGGGCTAGTTAGCTCATAATGAAGCGGACGATTACAAACTGCGCGAACTGCGCTTTGTCTGTCCATTTGTTTGTCTTACGTCTCGTTTTGGTCGCGCAGTTTGCACTCGTTCGTTTGACATCGTCTCCTAAGCAAAGCTGAGTTTAAGAGCCTCGGTGAATCAGCAAGGGCATATGAGCTCCGTCAGTGGGTGACATCTTAATCTCGTGACTGCTAAGCTTGCCCTCTTTTGGTAAAACAGCCGCCAATTTCGCAGCTATCTGGCAGCTGCTCAGTAAACTGTAATCGATCTATGTGCCATGCGACACTGAGGAATTGGACCTTAGCACAGACAAGAGTTAGTATAGCGGAGCCCTGGACTAGGGGCCCAACCCTGCTATGAAGGTCAAGAGTCTGCAGCTATGAAGACGAAGACCGAACTCTATACCCTTAATGGACCAAATAAAGTCTCTCTCTATCTCTCTCTTTCTCGATAGCACAGCATTTCTCCTTAGAAGAATTTAGCATTTGAGCATGAGTTTTGGTGGCTAACCGTTTCAAATCTAGAGAGAATATATTGTCTTTGATTCTGCGAAGCAATCCTGCTCAAATATCGTGTGCTGTTTCTTCTCTATGAATGACAGTAGGCACTGTCTGCTGGACGTCATGTGGACCATCTGTAAAAACTTGTTAAGATTTCTATATTTTCTTACGGCATTGCAAACAATATACTCAAACAGTTAGCAAGCTGTAGACGTCAGAACTATCTGAAAGTAGAAAATACGCTGATTTAGGGCATAAAGATTCAAGCTGCAATCACGGATTTCGCCGCATTCTGTCCGAGGCCGATCTCTCTCTCTCCGTGATTTTGAAGCGCGAAAAAGAAAGTGGCGGCGGACGCGTCAGGCGGCGAGATGAGTGTGTGAGGCAGCACAGCTGACGCCAATAAGAGAGAGGCAAGTATTAAGCCCCAACTCGATGGACACATCCTACGCGTACCGGCGGAGCGCCTACGCGCACGGGCGTACGCTGGATCCTGTCTGCGCATGCGCAAAGCGCGACGCGCGCGCAGGCACGAGCAGGGGCAGATATCTGTCCATGTTAGATATCCGCGCCTGAGCGCGCGCGCTTGCGCGCGCGTCGGTCCGGTTTACAACAATAGGAGGAAGGCGGGGGCTCTCGGAGACTCTTTTCTTTATGGCTTGAACCTATCGCAGGTTCCTGGAACTTTTCTTCGCGGTTTAAGTTGTCCTTTCAGCGCCCCCCAAATCCCCTTTCTTCACGCTTGAAATTCCTTCGGTCGGCTCGAGAGGGTGAACGCCCCAGCACAGGGAGCATGGAGGTGTATGACTTTTTTGGACGCCGGGCACGGCGCGGCGCTGGGCGCGTAGGCGCTCCGCCGTACGCCTAGGATGTGTGCATCGAGTTGGGGCTTTACAGTTGCGGCCGTCACGGCGTCTTCGGGCAGTGTTGTATAAGCGCGTGTCACTCCACTGTCGCTCCTGCGCCGTCAACCGCGGCCTCTCTCCCCTCGCAACATTTACCAGTCAGATTTTACGGACTGCAGACGTGTACGCGCGATGCTCCCTAGAGCTCTGCTCCGCGCCGCTCACCGCATAGTTTGCAAGAGAACCTTTAATACCAAAGCATAACAAAGTGTAACAATGCATAGAGCAATATAGTAGGGGTAAGCAGTGCTAGCGCACCTACAACGCATTTGAATAGCTGCCAATCGGCTGCAATTTTCTAAACGTAATCTTAAGCAAAACGACAATTTTGCTGCTTTTCCAGTCTGTCGCGAAGAGTTTGTGAAATGAAGGAGGCTTTTAGATACAAGAAACATGCATTTACCCTCCTTTGACACTATTTAGGAAAGCAGTTTTGGATATCATATCATCGGTACCTATAGATTTCGATAACGCTATAAGCAATGTTTTTAAATACTTTGAGATTGTCTCATCATCATAAGTCTGACTAGGCCCATTGCAAGCCTAAACACTCTTCCATATCTTATTTTTTCTGATCAGTGCTAGCTGCGGCCACCTTATCTCGAAATATCTCATACGACCACAGAAGTTTTCAGCTTTTTGCTACGGTTGCCTGCTCTTTGAATCCAGTCCGTTACCCTTAAGTAGCTTCGGTTATTTTGCATTTGCATTCAGTGATCTGCCGAATCCAATTTATTCCTCTTGCAAGAGAGGAGAGAGGACTGTGGTTCTCCAGAACTTAGGTCCCTTTGCAAAGCAAACAAAGATTTAGGCCAAGCGTCAAGGCTCCAAAAGACCTTAAAACCTCTGAACCATCGTCTGCTTTCACCCACACAATTCAACACAGAGAGTGAGCTTTGCTGCTCTGGTACAATTACCTCCCGGCAAAAAAGGAGGCATCCTCCCAACTGAGGAAGCACGCACTACAGGGGGATCGTAGTACTATTTGAGGCTATCGACGTGCACTGTAGTCCACGTAGTTTACGTTTGAGCTCTGGCAGATAACACGTACGGGTCTTGGTACTACTTTGAAATGAGTGTCGTGTAGAGACCAGGACCTTTTATCGGAACCTAAAGCCAGACGAGCAAGTCAGGGACATAGGAAGGAAGAGGACGAGTATGGGCGTGAAAGTGCTCGTTTCTTAAGAGAGCGGGCAAGCTGGCGGCATTCTTCAACATATGTCGCTGCTTGAGAAATTGTTAGACTCAGACACACCAGCGCGATACTACGGCAGCACGGTATACAAGGTACAAGTAGGCTCGTGGCCGTGCGTCAGTGATGAAAGCTTATATTACGAAAGGAGAATGCGTTCCCACTTTGAGTGTTCAGCGGCACCATACATGGCGGGCATGTCGCTTAATGTGGGATTGAAACGTTCAGTCATGCCATCTGCTGGAGTGTGTATGGCAGTTGCATAACGGTGTACAATGCGGCACTAGCTAAGTAGGCCTTCGGTGTTGTCTGGGAGGAAGACACGACGGCTGTCACTAAGAAGTTCCTTAGAAGAACCATGGCGCAGAACGAGATGGTGCATGAGAAAAACGCAATGTCTTGCGCAGAGGAACATAGAAAGGATGAGGTTTCAACGTAGCGACTGAGGTGATCCACTGATACTTTGACCCAGAGGTGCCCAGCAGGAGAGATGAAAAGGGGCGCGCAGAGCTCGGCGCAACGCGTTCGAATGGGCGCTTTGGGCAAGGTGAGAACGGGATCGGAGCAATGTAGCGGCGAGGAGGCTTTTGTGACTTTTGCATTGCGGGCAGGAGCGGATGTACTATCGGATTACAGGGAACATTCCCCGGCAGTATAAACGAAGTCTAGGGTGCTTGTAAGTCTTCGCCATACCGGTGTGAGCACAGTGGGGGTCGGCAGGGAGTGAGGCGCATATGTCGGAACGGAGGTGCCGAGGAATGACAAGGAGACATTTGCGCCCGTCGGGAAGGTAGTTTCGGTAGTAAACCAGGCCTTCTCGTATTGAAAAGTGGCGGGCTTGACGGCTGAGAGTCCAGACCGCTGCACGCGTAGAGGGTTCACACAGGAGAACGAGGAGGGAACCTATTCAAGGGATTCTAGCTCTATTAAAAGTTCATGTCGGCAATATCAAAGGAAGAGGAATCAGCGGCGGAGAGAGATGTGGAATCTTAGTAAAAGCCCAAGTAGCACATTACAGCGCGCCAATATTAAAAATCAGTTGGCAAAGCATTGCCCTATGTAGGCCCAGAGTTCCAAATGAGCATTTGAGATTTGTTGAACCACTCGTTTATACATCCAATAATGGCCACCCAATGATAGTTCTCCATCGCTTTACCGGTACTGACTGTGCCATCATCTACTCATGGCTATCACGGGCCACGTACGCTAGCCGGAATTCTCCCATTTGTCGCAATCACTGACTGTGCCATCTTGAAATCATGGCCATCACGTGCCATATTAGCCAGAGTTTGCCCAATGTTTGCCATAACTGGCTATGCCAATCTAGAAAGCTGTCTATGTTGGCCTAACTTTTCCATTACTATTCCGCAGTTAAACTATTACTGGCGATCACTGGTCAGCATTGTTCCATCTGCAAAATCCACATGGCGACGTTCAATAATGCCACAAGAGACAGAGTAATTTTCGCACTCGTACAAACTGACTTGAGCTCTCCATAAGAGGTTTCAGACCTCTCTATAGGCATGGCTCATCTCAGTTTTACTCTTATTGGCATGTATACGCGTCCAAACTAGATGTCTTATATTTATCCTTGAAATCAAAACACATGTTTCGAGAGCACACCATAATATTTGAGCAGTATTATAGTGGTAGCGTTGTGCTATCCCTCTATTACTACTGCAATTATATCTAATACTCATGATACGCGGAATTTTAAGTTGCATTTCAGTAAGATAGTAATCGACACTTCGAATGACATTCGGACCAAATGGAGTTCTAAGGTGCTTCACAACACTTTCAAAACACATTCGGCAGCGTCCCAAACGCGTTCTCTTGCTGGATAGTAATGGTGCTGCTGTCGTAGAGTTTTGTTCTGTCCGTTTGTTGATTTTGAGTGGTGCAACGGCGTGATGACGACTTCGGTGATGACCAGTGGACTTTACTCTTCCGCCACAGAGGAACCGGTCTGTCTTATATGAGCGACGACGACATAGTCCAGACCAGCTACAACAGATCTATAGATTTCAATCGTTAATAATGGGCAACTAGAAGCGGTTGCAACTAACAATTCAAATTTCTTATAAAAGGTCCCATAAATTTAATCTAACGAATGCGCGCTGGCAAGACCTAGTGGTAATCATGCTTGTAATTATGTATGGCTGACCCAAGCCGCTAATCAACAAAGCATGTTCTTCTTTGAGATGTGCACACACAGAGCTCACGCTGTTATTTTTGTCCCATTTCTGGGCATAATAATCCGCCTATTTTTATAGAATATATGCATTTGGAAGCGTTTTTGCACGCTCTGCATGCGCGAGTATCTGAAAACCAGGCCTAAAGCCCATCCTCCTAAAAAAATGGAATAAGTTTCATTTCATGAATTGTTTTAAAGAAAAAGTACTTTTTTTTCTTCACTCTAGAAAATTTACTGCCGCGCCATCATAAGTTGCGCACGCGCGAAATGTTACGCCGCCGCGTTATAAACACACGTGATCACGCGCTGTGAGATCCTTACGCTTCCTTACGTCGTTCCCTGTGATTGCGCCTTTCCCTGTGTTTTGCGTTTTGATTTTTCCTTCGTTTTCTGCAAATCGTAATGTTGCAAATTGTCGTTTTTGTTCATTTTATTGTTCTGCAATTTGATCGAGGGCAAGAGCTCTTGCTCTTGTCGTTGCTTATTTGCTCGCAAATTATTTGTCTTTTGCTTGCGGACATTAGCTTTAGTGATTAAAAGCTTAGGAAAGAGTTTCGAATAACAATTCAACACGTTTTTGATTGTTTTAGCTTTTCTGCATAAAACTTCCACACCAAGAAAAAACAGGATTCATCGACGACCAGCGAATAAATATACTGACAAATGTTGTTAGGCGCGGAATATTAATCTAGCTTGTTTGCCACATGTCCCGCATAACAAATTATGAAAAAGTGCGAAGTTGCTTGTATAGTATTTTAATGATGGTATATATTTCTGCTATTTTATGGTAATATTTTAAGGCATCTTGAACTAACACACGGTCCCACAAAATACGCGAGTGTCTGAAATCATTTGGCGAAAACCATCTCGAAGCTCCGCGTTTTTCGCTTGAAAATTTTCGACCGCCGAACATGATACTTTTCCTGCGGCTTCGCAACAATACTTTGATGATTCTGCGTTTCCCATGCCGTTGTTTCTTACAGATATTGCCTACTAAACTCCCCATGACTCGTTCTCCAAGAATTCCTAACCACTTTTGCTTGTTTCGGCCCCCGTTCTCTCTCCCCAACTCTTCTGCCGGCAGTGCCTTTTTCCATTAACCAGCTAACCCCTACCCCACAAAGCAGGTTTTTTTTTCTTTGTACTTTTACTAACTTTCTCCTAGCTCTATCCCCCGTGCACAGCTACGCGCTTCGCCGTTCGTGAACCCCCCCTCCCCAAGATCTTTATTTCTGCACATTTCAGCTGGATACCTTCTCTTGCGACCACAAAAGCTGTGTAAAAGATAATTACCCAATTACCCTGCCCCTGAAGCTCCCCCCCCCCCCCCCCCCTACCGTCGTCCCCTGCCACTCGTCACAGTGCGATGCATCACCACGACACATCCGTGACTGGTGGGGACTTCCGTTGGCTGGCATGGCGGCGCCCAACCCCACAACCAGCGTGACTAAAAAGCATGGACACTCGAGCTAGAGCCTTTCGTATTCTACGCAAGCAAACAGCCACATCTGATACTGTATGAGAGCTCTGACGCGGTTCACTATCCTGGCCTGCAATACCTTCATTGTAAGTACTACAAATATTTTATCTTGAGATACGTTCGGAAATGAATGCAGTTTTGGGAGTAAGTGTTGCTTTGACTACATACGGTTTTATTTTGTCCAGCAGGAAAAGAGAACAATGCAAAGCACGAGGACGACCTCTACGTACCTACTCTCATTGCGAAATGTCTGGCTTGACGTCGTGCGCAGTGCAAATCTGCCCGAATAGTAAGAACTTTATTTTTCGTCGTCGGTGCGATGAATTCACGAAACATTCACTACTCTTTCGAAGAACGGGTTTGAATTCATGTGACCAGACATCCGATGTATTCAGCAATACGTTTGTTATGTACCGCTTATTCAGGATAGTAATCAGAGCTGCTTAGTATTCTATTGCAGGCCACTCGGTAAGGTGTTGTGTGCTACTTCAGCACTGTTTGTTTTTGGCTTCCACATTTGCAGGTGCAACACAAAATCCGCAATACCTGGTTTAAGCTTTTGCCCAAGATTTCTGTCAATGACAAGAAGGCATTACTCTGGACTGTCAGATGGGTGTTTTTGCGTGTTTTTAAAGTCAGTTTCAATTGCAATATTGCATGGATTCGAAGCGACTAAGATAAACTGTTCGATTTAAAAAAACAAAAAGGTGCCTTAATTTCTTTTTGCCAGCGTATTTATTTTTAACCACATCCAAGAAAACAACCTTTGTTAAAAACTTGTCCTGACGTCCATGTGGAGGAGGTGCTATAACCTGAGCATCTTCATCTGAATAAAAAATGAGCTCTCAATTTTAGTGATACGAAGTTATGATAATGAAACAAAATGATACATTAATTTGCTTTCAATGGCACAAGAATTTGTTTTTGTCGCATTGAATATCAATATTTTTAGGTGCGACACGACGCATTAAACTAAAAATGAGCTATTTATTACAAGGCGAATAAAATTTCCCTTTGTGCATTTAGAGCAGTGTTAGTTTTTTACGAATGATCCTGTAAAATGCGTTGCGAGTGTCTTCACGCCGACTGCGCTACACAAAAATCAGTCTTATTTAATTATTGCTTTTTATGTTCTGTGACGGCCATAGTTAGGCTCATGACAACCTCGCGCATCTCTTTGCAGGCTCGACGTGTCGTGAGATCATCGTGCAAGAGATGGACGAGAAATTCGTTTGAATGCAGTGCAAGCGTCCTCTTGCAAGAGGACTGCAACGATGACTTCTGATCTGATTGATCAATTCAGTGGAGGACTGCTCCGTTAAGCACTCTATGAGTGCCTTAGCCATGCAAAGCAGCTTGCTGAGCTGATTTGTCCGACATGAATCATCGGCACGCAGCAAAAGTGATAATAAACGATTTTCTCAAAGCCTCTATCATCATGCCCTTGAATCCTCCTTTCCTTTATTCCTAGGTTAGCTGGCAGCAGCGCAAGCATCCTGCATGCCCTAGAAGCGTGATCCTTTTAACTCGATGCAATAAACTGGTCTTCTTCCTGAATTCTTTTGCAGCCTCATTTATGAATATTTACTAGGTTGACTGGTACATTCACAATTCGCCATTGGCCAGTGGGTTGTTATCTTGCATGGACCAATTTTCGACAGCGGGGTATCAGTGTTTGAAAGCTGGATACTAATGTTCGAAATCTGGATATGCCAGAGATTGAAAGCTGGATTCCAAATTTTAAAGCTGGGTGTCAGTGTTCGAAAGCTGGAAAGACATTCCGAGGTCTTTACTGGCCCTTGTCGCGGAATGAACGCCAGGCCTGCGTTGGCCGTTTGACCAGCCGAAGGTTCGCCCAAAACTGGCCTGAAAGTGCGGCCAACGTGTCAGAGTGGTAGCGCTTTGCCTAAGTTTCAGTGTAAGACCAGCGTTCATGCCAATTCTTGCCAATTATCGCGCGGTGTTCGCCAATGCTGCTGTGCAGCCTGGGTGGATAAAGGAGCTAGCTGAATAGAGCGTCGGCAGAAGAACGTTTACGGCGAGATCGACAGAATGCTTGTGTCATATTTGTGTAAGTGTAGCGCCCAATTAGCAAAGCGGCCGAGAACCAGCCGAGCGAGCGGCGATCGGTACATCTAAGATTGGGCGACCATATATTAAAGGTCGGAGCTTTCGACAGCCGACAGCCATTACGGGGCACTTTCTTTCGGCCTTTGTCAAAGTGCGGCTGGCATACGCAACAACGTGTTCGCAGCAGCATTTGCCAGAATGGCGTCGACGCCCACGCCGCTGGCATCAGGGGGAATTTCAGTGTGTTGGCTTGGATCAAAGTGGCGAAGAATAAAAGGGGACATAAGCAGGCGCAGAGGTGTGTTGAAAGCCGCCTCACAGGCTCGTGTCTATTACGACAGGAAGCAAAATTGCGCAAGGACGGGTGGAAATAAGAGCACAGCACGATAGAGCTGCGCAGCTCTTTCAGTGAAATGGGTCGAGTCTGGACCGAGAGTGACGCTTTCTCTTGAGACGCCATGGCCCGAGATGGTAAGCCGCGGGCAGCGATGCAGCACTACAAGTTCAGTGCAAGCCGGCCTCGGTGAAACAAGTGACGGCAAGCTCCAAGCAGACCAGGTGGAATGAAAAGTCTCTATAAAAGACGACGACATACTCCAGGCAACAGAAACACGTGCACCACTTAAGTCCGCGAAGAATTCTGTCGATCTTGCGCTCGAATGTAGCCGGCGCATTACACAAGCCGAACTGCATGACGTTAGATTGTTAGAGTCTGTCAGGTGTAAAAAAGGCCATTTTATTCCGGTCAGCAGCAGCCATGGGCACCTGCCAGTAGACAGAGGGCAGGTCAAGTGATGAAAAGAGTTCCGTGCCTTGCAGGTAGCCGAGGGTATCATCAATACGGGGAATTGGATACACATCTTTTCTCGTAATGTTGTTAAATCCACGGTAATCAAGGCAAAAGAAGAATATTTGTTTTTCTTCCTGACGAGCACAACGGGGGAGCCTCAGGGCTCTGTGGGAATGCTACATAATGCTGGGCTGAAGCATGTCGTCCAATTTTTTGGTAATTGCGTAGTTTTCAGGGGCCGACACGTGATATGGGTGCTGGCGCAAAGGGGACGCGCGCCGGTGTCGGGGCAGTTTGTGACGGCGGATGTGCGGCCAAGAGATGTGTGCGGAAAGTCGAAGTACGGACGGAAACGAAGTAATGCGACAAGCTGAGCGACCTGGGCTGGCGAAAGGCTAGCATCGAAACATCAGGTGAAAACAGAAGAGGTGCACTGCTTTAGCGCCTCAGGGGGTGAATCGATGGCATCTATCTGGAGAGGGCAGGATCTTCGGAGACAGATTACATAAAAGCGTGATCGACTGAATCGATATGTCCCGGCCATTCACCACGGAGAGTCGTTGATGAGCAAGAAAAAAGGTTGGCGACGTAAATATCGTTGCGGCCAACAAAGATAGTCACAGCAGACAAAGGACGGAGAAAACAGTAGCGAAGGGCAGCAATATAAGTCGGCATAAAGGAAACCATGCAATCCGAACTTCAGGCACACGTGAGGGAGATCAGGCCTGTAGAGAAGGCAGGGAGGTCACTATCTTCAGTGACAAACATTTTATCGGCTCGCGGAGAGGTGCTGCAATGCAGGGCTGGACAGAGCGCAGACAATTCAAAGCTGGCACGGACATAGCCGACGATCGCTTGGTGAAAGGTGAGAAAGACACAGCCCAAAATGGTTTGGTTTAATGTTCACAGCGTTTAATTTTTGAAAGCGACTCAGGTTTTGAGGGACCCTGTAGTGAAGGACTCCGGAAATTTCGGCCACCAGGGCTGCTTTAGCCTGCGCTGACATCGCACTGCACATCGACTTCTAGAATTTCGCCTCTATCTAAGTTCGACCCCCGCGGCCGGGTCGAACCAGCGTCTTTCGGGTGAGCAGCCGAGCGCTATAACCACTGTGCCACTGTGGAGGCTCACAGCTTGGAATAACATCGTAAGAACAGCGGGGCAGCGCAATAAACTCGGCGATGAATATAACGTCCTGCATAAGCAGGCCAGCGGTGGAAACTGTTGAATGCGGTGCGAGCTTGCAGTGCGGAGGCAAAAGTTCGAAACAGCGTCTTCAATTTATGTAGTCTTCGGCAAAAGGCGTCGCTAACTGATAAAGCAGCACCCGTGGCCACAAGGGCGAGTACAGCGACGGCATAGATAAACGCCTCCTGAATATTGGCGGTGCAAGACGGAGGACTTAGATCAATAGAAGCGCAGTTCTGGCCACCGTAACTGCGGCTGTTAGTTTTCTTCCAGGCAGCAAGGAGAATGAGGGCGGGTGGGAGAGAGTGATTGGCGACGGAGAGAAGGCGACCGGCACGTAGAGTAGGAGGAACGGTCAAGTTTGAAGAATTCTGCAGAGGCGTGGAGAAAATGGATAGCGAAGCAGGCAAGGGTTGCAGTAGATTAGGTGTTCCCCATCCCGGAATCTGAATAACATACAGGGGCGGTTTTCCTTGGTGCGTCATTGGTTCATGAAAGCGCGGCAAGGCGGCGGGTTATGGCGGATAGGTGCCGGTGGAGGTGACAATGGCGCGGCGGATGAGTGGGACACGTAGATGTCCTGCATAATGATCTGGCGACACGAAGCTGCCCCTCTCAGCGTATGTGTATGGGGCAATCACAGGCGGAAGCCCAAGGATGGGAGGCCAATCATCCGCGACCTGCTCATGAATGGTGCTTCATGGCGATGGGCCGCCAGACACAGACAGGAGTGACACTTGGTGAGACACCTCTTCCCGTATAAAGGTGTCGGCCTCGACAAGCAGTTAGGCCGGGTGAAAAACCAGACTGCCATCCGCCGGCGCATGAAACGACTCGTCCTGCACGCCGCACCGGCGAGTTGAAGTCATATGCTTCTTAAGGACGGCTAAGGTTTTGCAAAGCTGGATAGCATCCACGACTGTTTGTGGACACTTGCTAACCAATATCTCGAGCGAGTTGTCGGCGATACCCTTCATGATGTTATTAATTTTATCCGCCTGAGACATTTAAGGGTTGTTGCGCTTGCGCAGGTCGACAACATCTATATAACTCGCAAATGTTTTGTTGGTATTCTGAGAGAGAGCGCGAAGGCATGTTAGGCGCGCAGTTTGCGCATGCTGGGCGTGCCAATACCTCCGAGAAACTGGTCTTGAATGAAGACCAGGTATGCGAGCCGGCTTCATGATTTCCGAACGAATAGTTAGCTACGTCGGTAAGATAGAATAGGGTGTTACCGAGCTTGGTAGTATCGTCCAACTTGCAGTGCGCACCAGCGCACCCCCACGACGACAACCAGTTGTCAACGTAGTGGTCATCGGCGCCACTGAAGACGCTTGGATCGCGCTGCCGGAGCGCGCCAGAACAGAGGATATTAGGCGAATAGATAGGTGCTGTCATGCTGGTGACTTCGGGAATAACGGACGCCAGAGCTAAGGTGCGGCTACGGAGCTCCTGGATGAGAGGGGGAACATACCGCAGCCTCCACGAAATGTAAGAGAGGGTTGTGACTCACCAGAACTTAGGTCGCTTTGAAATGCCCAACAAAGGGTCAGGCCAAGCGTTCGGGCTACGAGCGATCTTCAGACCTCTGGACTGTCTTCTTCTTTCACCCACACTATTCATCACGGTGAGTGGGCGTATCTGTTAAGTTACTCTTTTGATTTCGACTAGAATGTCATAAAACTCGTTTATTTGCTGACCCAGTCTGCCTCCTTCCTGAACCCTAATGGTACAACTCTCATTTTGCTTTTCATAGCTCGTTGTGTTGTCCTTAATTTGAACCCATTTCTTTATCCTTGCTGTTTCTGCTCTTCAGGCGACTACCGGACAAGATACATCTATTATGTCCTTATCGTTTGAGAGATAGTAATAAGCTATTGGTAATATATTGATAAGTTATTCATAACCTGGTAAAAGATTTTGATACAATCCTTGTTTTGTTAGCTATTTCACTCGCGTTATTCGGACCTGCATTCACTACCCGCCCGAAGTAATCGTCTTGCCACACCACTTCCAGGACCTGGCCAGCAATTGTAAACTTGTGAACTTGTTGAAAGTGTCGAACATTACTTTGGTTTTTACATATTCTCGCGTAGCGGTGACGGCCGTCCAGGCGGTGAGGAGCACAGACAAAAGTTCTTCCGAAAGAAAACAATTTATTGGGCTGACGTGCTCCATCAATGAACCGAATGACTCAACGGGGCCGAAACCAACAAGTGTGCTCGGCGGTCGTTGAACAGAATGCCTGCCATTCTTGGCTGCGCTCAATTTAAAGCTGGCAAGGAACCTTCGAGATAAGGAACTAAAAGCAACTACAGAAATCTGGAAAAATTTGGAAGTAGATGTTCGTGGCCACGGTCGATTCAGATGAGAGTCTGGTTGCATCTCTCGTCAAAAACAAAATGATAAAGCCGCCTGCCGGCGACTTGAAGCGTGAACGAAGAAAGTACAAATATATGCGACAGAATTCCCCTTTGAAATGAGCATCACTTCGTTGCTTTGCAACAAAAAAAATAATGCAAACAACCGGAAGTAAACACAAAAGAGAAAAACACTAGCACTGTAAATACAGAGCGTCCGTTAGCGTCCACGATAAGTCTTTAGGCGCACGACATGCAGAACTTGTGGGCGTAAGAGGCGCCGCTGTGATGTCGCTGCGTCGGGGGACACTGCGTGGTCAAGCTCTTCAAGTCGGCGAATTGTGCTCTTTGGGCCAAAGTAGCGGCGCAGAAGGTTTTCACGAAGTCCGCGGTAGCGAATAGACGTCAACACCCAAACGCGGTCACCCGGCTCGTATTCCGCATGACGTCGGCGTAGGTTGTACTGCAGGCGTCGGTGCGCTGTTGATCCTTGATGTGCAATCGGGCAAGTCGTGGAGGTTCTGCCCACTGAAGTTAGGCAGCTACGTCAGTGTTGTCTTGATATGCTACATTCGCGAGCATGGCGTCAAGCATTTTGGTTATCTCCCTGCCATGCACGAGCCTAAACGATGGCATCTGGGTAGTCTCTTGTACTGCGGTATTGTAGGGAATGACGGCGTAAGAGAGGACAGCATCCTAGGTCTTCTGTTCGCCGTCGACGTACATGGCGAGCAGGTCAGCGATAGTTTGGTTCAGACGCTCTGCTAGACTGTTGCCCTGCAGATGGTGCGCAGCAGTCTGCCAGTGCCTTGCGTGCGTTTAGCTAACAATGGCTTGCATGAGCTCGGCTGTAAATGCCGTGTCCTTATCCGTGATGAGAACTTCTGGGGCGCAGTCACGCAAAAGGATCTCATCGACAAGAAATTTTGCGACTTCAACCGCAGTACCACTCGGCAGGTATTTTGCTTCGGCGTAGCGGGTAAAGTGGTCGGTCGCTACTCTCATACCCTTGTGGCCCGACGTTGGCGTAGAAAAGGAGCCGAGGAGAACCAATCTGTTCAAAGGCTTGCATGGTAGTGGTATGGGCTCCAAAAGTCCAACTGGCCTCATCGCTGGTGTCTTTTGTCGTTCACACTTCCGGCATGTTTTGACATACATCGACGTCAGCACATAACCGACATGTGGGGCAAAACATGCGGATAAAACTGTGGTGTCTAGGTAGGCGATCATGCTAGAGGCAAAGTTCTTCGGAAGCCTGCCATTTCGCAGACACAAAAAGGATAAACCACGCTCTAACGCTGCTGGGGTGAAGAAAACTTGCCTTCCAGATATTGGATAAGACGCTAGAAGTTGCAATCCGTGCGTTGGTACCTCGCGAAGTCGCTGGCCCGAATCGCCCCTAAAAAGGCATTCTCGTCATCCTCTTCAGGCGCCTTCTCAACAGCGGCTCGAGGTAGGCAGACCACATTGGCCTGCTACAGTCTAGATTTGAAGACGACGTTATGTCAAACTAATGGAGGTGCAGGGTCCACAGAGCGAGGCTGCCAGAGGTATCGTTCAAGATGGAAAGCCAAGACGGTACGGGGTCATCGCTGACCACCTTGAATAGTCCTGCACACAGCAAGGGGTGGAATTTCGACATACTTCAAACAATGGTGAGGGACTCCTTCTAGATCGTCGAATACTTAGCCTCAGCCTTCGACACAGAACGGCATGCATATGCGAATACATTCTGCAGTCCGTCGCTTTTCAGAACAAGGATGGCCCATAATCCCACGCTGCTATCGTCGGTATGAATTTCAGTGTCGGAGTTTTCATCAAACTGCCTGAAGACCCGAGGGGTCTGTAAACGACGCTGATGTTCTGTGAAGGTTTCCGGTTGCGGCTATTCTCATTTAAATGGCGCGTCTGTTGTTGTCAATTGGGTAAGACGGCTGGAAAAGCGAAAACGTCTTGATAAATTGTCAAAAATACGTGCACAGTCTGAGGAATATTCGCATTGCTTTCTTTTCAGTAGGTGACGAAAGTGCAATAGTGGATGTGTTCTGTGGGTCTGCGTGTACTCCATCTTTGGGTCAGGATGTGGCCTAGAAACAGCAGCTCTTTAAAGAAAAAGTGCCAATTCTCTGCTTTCAAGGTTAGATCGTATAATTTCAATGCCTCGAACACTGTTCATAGCCTTGAACTTTGATGACCTTAAAGGTGGTCATCAAAGTTCAAAGCGAGAACAACAACGTAAGCGGCGCCACTCCGAAGTCGGATCGTGTCTTGGTCGAGCTGGTGTTTGTGTGCGGCATCAGCGCTTTTGGTGCGTCGTCTTCATGCGGCGTGATCGGTTTAAAATCTGCGTTGTTTCGCTGATTACGAACCTCACCTGCAAAGGTTGCTTTCCTTAGTTTTCCCAGCAGGGGCTGGGGAACCTTCCGCGAAGAGCTGCTGGGCAGGTGCTGTGCGGTGATGCGAAGCGCGAGGCTGACGGCTATGGTGGCGGGAATGATGATTAGGTACATGCTCCTCTTAAAATATGTAGTTGTTCATTTCTTGCGGGCGTTGGTCAAAGCCTGGTTGCAGTGTGTCAGTGGCAAAACCACGCAGGCCGTTACATCCTTATGGGCGATTATGAAGAATATGGCCGACTTACGCGCAATGGAAGCAGAGCGGCTGCCTTCGTTGTCTCCGCGGGCGTGGGTTAGCGGCGGCGTTCTGGTATAACTGGTTCACCTCGAAAGGGGCTTAAGAGGTGTGTTCGGGGTCATGGACTGCGTACTGCAACGGCGTAGGGCATGGCTTGTGCTTCCGCTTGACGTCTCGATGACGGGGGGACACGCGCGTGGTGCCCTTACTAGCGGACGATTTCCCCGGGGGTTGCTACTTGAGGCTAGTTGGAAGATGGTAACATGGTACGCAAATATTCTCGTAGAATTTCGTGCATAACATCCCCAGGTTGCCCTTGAATGCTGTGCCCTGTGAGCGGGTTGTCATGGTCTCTTGGAGCTGTCGAGGGAAATTGCAGGCTCATGCTTCCAAAGTTTTCTCAATGGTGGCCGCTTCACTGGTGCATTCAGCGGCGTTCTTCGGGGGATGGCAGGTCAGACGAACGAAAAGTGCCTCTTTAGCAAAACGCATCAAAATCTCCACCTAATTTTCTTCCGCCATGGCAGGATCAGCACTTTGAAAAAAGCGCTTCAGATCTTCTACGTAAGCTCTCACTGTCTCATTCAGGTGCTGCAAGCATGACTGTAGGAGCAGCGCTCTTTCTTTCATGGCGATGCTTCTCATCGCCTTGAGAAACTCTAGCTAGAATGATTTCCACGTGGCCTGAGAAGATTCAGGGTTTTCGACCCAAATTCTGGCTGGTCCAAAAGTTAGCTCATTTTATTCTTGCCACCCCAACTGTTGAATTGGAAGGCACGCTCGAACTCGTGTAGTCATTGTTCAGGATCGTCGCCCGGTAATATGCTGAACGTAGGCGGCAGTCGGGGCTAGTGCAAAATAACGGGAGTTGGTGTCTTAGCCATGGTTGACATCGGCAGTGAGGAGTCCTAGGCTCGCCTGCGATCTGTTAGTAGTGCGTGTTCAGGTGAACGCTCCTGGAGACGACAGCTGCTTTGCACTTCGTCTTCGGTTAGGACAGCTGCTGTGGCTTTCTGGACATCTAGTACTTTGGGTAGCTCGGGCTGCTTTGGCCGCTCCCATATGATGAGGATGATAAGGAGATATGTTAGTACCTCCACTAGACGTTGCGTAGTGGTGACGGCAGTCCGGGTAGTGACGAAGACAGTGAAAAATGTTTCTGAGAGAAACTTTATTGAAGCTGACCTGCGACCACAATGTACTGAATGACCCGGCGGTGGCAAAAGTTACAAGCGTGCTCGGCGGTCGTCGGACGGAATGTTTGCTGTTCTTGTCGCTCTTAATTTAATCTCTCAAGGTACTTTGGAGATAGGTAACTAAATGAAACAACACCAATGAGGGAAAATGTGGAAGCAATTGTTCTTGGCCACCATCAATCGATAAATGTCTGGCTGCTGCTCGCGTCAAAACAAAATGATAAACCCGTATGCTAGCATCTCTGAGCGTGATCCAACAAACCACAAAGATACGCGGCAATATATTCTTTTTAACCCATCGATGTGCGCTGCCAGTATAATTGATTGATCAACCTTTGCAGCTCATATCCTGAACGCCTTAGCAAGGCGATGTCATCAGGGAATCGCATACTGCTAAGGTATTTGATCATTCTTATCCGCAACTGTTCCCATTTAGGGCCACTGAATATTTCCTCTCATCCAGTGGTGAACAGCATTAGCAAAATCTTGCATCTCTGCCTGATACTCCGACTGATTCATCCTCGTTAGAGCATCTTTTAACGCCACATTTAAAATACAAAATTCAAGAAATTACTGGCAATAAAAAAGGGCACTTAAGTCTGCTTACGTGAAGGAATGTGAAATCATGTGTTTAGAGGAAAGGACACGTTTTTCATGAAAAGGAAAGAAAGGGCACAGTAGCTCTGAGATCTCAACATCTGGGTAGACAGGTCACCTTCGCCTTAAACTTTTTTTGTGACCCATTTTTGACCCATGACTCATCGCTTCATGTGACTCATGACTCAGTACAATTTGTGACTCACTTTGCGACCAATGACTCAGCGCTTTGTGTGACCCATTTTCTGTCCATGACTTAAGATCATGACACAAGACTTTGATGACCGCGACTCAATTCCTTCCTCAGAAAATGACTCCAGTCATCCCCACATTGATTACGGTTGCGGTCATAACTCATGATTTTGGACTGATGACTCAGCTACAATGAATCCCATGACCATGACATGATCTGACATTATAAACGAATTGTCTCACACATTAAGTCATGACTACTATACACTAGCTGATGATGTCATATCGTGCGACACATTTTGCTTCAACATTTTGTATCCACCTTTTGCGGACACTTCCGCTGCTGACATAGCCTACTGATGCGTTCGCACTAACAATCGTTTCCAAAGCTACAGAATACAATTAAGCGAACAAATTCACAGCCTGGTAACAATCTCCTTAAAGAAGACGGTTGCCTAAGGTATAAAATCGTTTGTATTGCATAATTTTGCTGTGTTTCAACGGTCAGTTACATTATGCATTGTGTTTTTCGGAAACTCAGCACCTTGCATTCTCATTTGGGTATGAGACTTGTAGAAATTATGACGGGCCCATGGTCGGAAAAAGTTCTGCTAAGAGCAATTGAGGGGTACACGCAAATGCAATACATCTGCATACCTAGTCGACAAGTCTATGAACGACAGCATGCTGAAATCGAGCCAGAATTATTAGTCTCGCTTTTTTTTACAACGACCAGCTTAGAAAATATGTCAAAATTCCTGACTAGCAATTCTGACTTTGTCCAGAATGCTTCATCAGGAGAGTGCAAAACCCTCTGATTAACTATCGCTATATTCCAGGTTCCCTGTTAGCGTAATAGGTTCAATGTCAATTAGAATCATCTGTGAGCAAAACTGATTTAAAAGTAATATTCAATACCTGATTGTGAAGGATGATAAGATTTTCTCACTCTAAAATCCGAAGTTGTCTCCAGTAATGTTTGCTTCCTGTAGCATATTAACACGTCAATTAATTTTCTTTTTTTGCAAGAGATGGTTCAATACTAATCGCCTTGTTGGCGGTTTAATTCTTTTATGCCCACCGATGAAAAAGTATCTATTGGTTAATGAATACTTCATCACCTGACTGTTCTTGCGGAACTCTTGCGAAGCTCTGTGAAGTAAAATTGCAATTTTCTTATTTTTTAGTAAGAAATAAATGTAAATAAAAAACTTTGACCTGCTGGTTGATTGAGTCAATCTCATCCAATATCATTCGTGCATCAGTATAGTTCACGCTCTCTCTGAATACAATCCTGGATATTCCAGGGCTGTAAATTTATCTCCTTTGAAAGTACATTTCGAGCCACAGTTTGATATTTGAACAGGAATTAGCTGCCAGTTACCGACATCTTAACCCTGAGTGCCTGAAAGTACCGTAGCGCATGTCTAGTTCAGAATAATTACCCTGTCACCAGCAGCACTGAAGTCAATAAATGCCGAAAATACCACTCTATCTGTTTATAAAAATATTTCTACGTTACTATAAATACAGAATTGCCAGAGACGCTGAGCCGCATATCTGCAATGCTCGGTCGTTATCCGAACTTTGCCTTAGAATATGATCTAAAGTAAAAGTCTGCTATTACGTTTTACTCTTATGACTTTGCCTCCCAGATGGAGCCGTGCGAGAAGCAAATTTTTCTGAGCCCGTGCTTTGGCAAGCACTCTCTCCATCTTTTTTACGTTTTGTTTTCTTTCTCTGCATAATTTTCAACTCTGCTTAGGAATAAAGTTCATTTATTTTTATAGCATTAATGAAATGCTGTGGATATGTTAGATGTTGAAGCAGAAGAAAGAAAATAGAAAAAGAAATGTCTGCGATAATGGCATTAGGCACAAGAAAATTTGGGAAGCACATTAGTACATTCAAAAGAATAATAAAAATTCTGACAAACCCACACTTGAACAAAACACAATACAGCATTTGAAAAAAAATGGCCGTGGCTTAGCTTGGTTAAGCCTGGTGATTGCGAAGCAATAGTGTGTTATTCTCGGATCAGCTGGTAGTATGGCTGGTGGCAGTCTTTTGTCATGCTAGTGTTACGGCTTACAGTGAATCATCTAAGAGGAAGTCATCCGTCGAATCCGTGTATGCCGACAAACATTTCCCTCACGAGCGGGCCCATTACAAAATCTTCCAGTATCGATTGGCCGACGGTGCGGTAACACTCCATTTTCTCCGCGTCGTAAGATATGCCCACTCGGTGCTTGCAGTAGCGTTCGTTAAAGTACTGTAGCGTACGGTTCGTAGGCACCATCGTAACATCGCGCTGTATGACTGCCTTGGCGAGAGGAGCGGAGCTGTTTTATACAGCTGGTGTGACGTCACTCTGACCGTAGCGCCCCTGGTGAGAGGAGCGGGAGTTAGGCCGCCGTTGGTGGCTACCGCCTCGCCTCGCGACGGCGTGAGATGGGGCCCCGTTTTTACACAGCTGGTGTGACGTCACTCTAGGTCACGTGGTGTGACGTCACGCAGCGAGGTCACGCTAAAAGTCAATGGTGCCTACCACCGCCTCGCCACGGAACGGGCTGAAGTGCGACCTAAAGTAGTATTGCTTCGCAATAAAACACTGCAGTTGGTACTTTATATTTTTGTGAAGCGTCTTTGTCCTCTGCGTGTGCTTTGCTGTGCGCATTTTTTGATCACACGTGTATAACAACTCCTCGGCTAGCGAGTGTATCGCCGTTGGACCAGACATCTACAGTTTTCTGAGGACGTTTCTCAAATATAAACGCCGCTCTGTCAAACATTAGAAGAAATATGAAACGATTATTGCTCACCTCGGGGATTTCTCTCAGCACGGCCTGCAAGAATTCCAAAAGAAAGGGTTAATCAATATAAGGATAAATTGATGCGGATGACTTGAGCAGGTGTAGGATAACGACCGGTGGGCGAGGCGGCATCAAGGTACCTAAGTTCATCGTATGAATGTTGGCACAGTGCACGGCTCCTGCTCTCGGCGAGAGAAGCGCTTGCCTGTTGCGAAGTTCAGGGTACGTATTGTGTTATTTTAATTTGTCAAATTTTGGTTGCTTTCTTTTTCTCCTAAACTCTTTGTTGTGAACTTAAAAAGCCTGGTTGTTTGCGTTAATTTTTTGTCACTTATCTGTTTAGCACTGTGACTTTCATCCTGGCGACTTTTCTTTGCAATTATTAAGTGTGGCTCCCTTTTGATGACCCAAGCATTCTGTAAAAGAGGAGGAATGACCACCTTATCTAGAGGCTCGAGCTTCCTTACAAGTACATGTAGGATACCCGCAGACCTGTGAATGCTAGGCAGATGTGAAGCTCATCGACTTGGGCTTCACCCAGACTACGCATACAACTGTTTCTAGTTTCTCCTATTTTCTTTGCAACTTCGCGCAATCAGCCACATGCCAGCCTAAATTTCGGGCGTTGGAGTACATGGTCACACGAGGCATCAGCACTTATGAGACTAAAGCTGCCGCCGTAAGCGGGCGATGACAGTCCTGAAGCGTTCCGATACAGAGTTCTATACAGCCGCCAGTGCTGCTCTGGTGCAGAAAAACATCCGTAATTAAAAAATTTGAATTGCAAACATGTGGTTCGGCTGGGCATGTTGCGTCTATTCATCTGTATAGCAAGTGCTTCCTTCTGTAGAGTACATTGTAGATTTCTGTAGTCGGCATTAGTCATGCAAGCCACAAACGGCTTTCCTTTTTTTTAGCATAGCAGATTTAGGTTGGTTGAATACTGACATTTTTACAGCTTGCCGTGTTTACTCCGTGTCGTAAGCACGACTTCGACGTAGCCTTTCACCGCCACCTTCTTATTACGGCGGGTAAGCAGGGGAATATTGGGCAGTCTGAAGAATCTATGACGCCGTTTTGAGGTGGTCACGCCACCGTCGTAATCCGTTCCCCAGTTTTCTTTTGTTTATCAGGTTGTCAGCCAGTGATGTTATCACTTCTGTAGAGAACCTTGCCTTTCTCATGGGATGTGCCGGCATTTGCAGACATTCAAACCTTGCGCGAGCAGGGGTTTCTAGTGTAGCAAGCAGGTATGCCTTATCAGTGCATATTTTTACGAATTTGTAGCGGCCCGAATAAGAAGTCCAGATTTTTTTTAGCCCTTGGCTTGTAGATGTGAACATGGGAGGCACTAAAGAAAACACGAACGTCCAGATGCTGTAGGCTACCGTAGTCAGCAATTTCATCGGGTAAATTAGGAACATGTGCACACGAAATAAATAATTTTAAGCATTCTTGCAGTACATACATTTGTGTTAAGAACATGTGCACACGGCTTAAATAATTCTAAGAGTTTCTGGAGTACATCCTGCTTTCTGTGTTCACAAGTTACTGGTACAACTACCAGTGAATCTTCGAATAATTTTAAAAGCATTAAAATCTTGCAGCTATTAAGTAGTTCTTCAATCTGTCTGTGGGCTGGCTTCAAAGTGGGTTTCAATGCGGGTGAAAATATGGGAGTCTATGGGCAGGATTCAGTGAGGGCGGACTTCACTGTGCATGCCCAGGCCATTGTTCACTCAACAATTCGGCAATGCACGTGATTAGGCAGAAACCTTCACGCTGAAGAAATTCCTGTCTCAGCAGTTCACGTCCGTACGCAAAACAAAACAGTAAAAGCGATAAAACGTTGTCCAGAAAAATTCTTGCGATATATTGAAAACCTACAGCCCCATCATTTCAAAATATAGTTCGAAAATAGTGCTTTCATAATAAAGCAGAAATTTAACTGGGGAGCCTTTTTCCCATTATTAGTGTTTTATTTATCTTTTACCAAGTAAATTCAGAGGCGGCCAGTTTTTCAGCGCCAGCGCGTGTGAATTCCTATGCACGTCGCCGCATTGTTGTGTGAACTATCCCTAGCCGGCCTGGACAAGCGCATTGAAGCACGTTCTAATAACAACATGTTTTTTAAGGATTATTAGATTTATGGAAGATTTTCTGGCAGTCAGTAGTCATATAAGCCTGTCAAGAAAACAGAAACAAGATATTGTCCGACATACCTTAGAACTATTTAGGCCATGTGCCCATTTTCTTGATTTCAACCATGAACTTGCTTCCTATACAAGTCTATAGTTTCTATACTTTCGTTTCTCCTTGAGTAACTAACCCGTTTGCTTCATGCACAAGCCAAGCTTCAAAAAATAGTTTTTCATTTCGTTTTCGCTCTCTAAAAATTGTTAACAAAAGGCATTACTAAGGACTTCCTTCCTGATGCCCACGTCTTCATGTAAGTCCTGCTCGCGCAAGGCATATAAAGGACTAGTGGCTTCGGTGGCTAAGAGCTGGATGAAGGAGATGAAAGTTGAAGAAATAAGAACGACGCTGGCGTGACAAGCTGAAGACGCGGCTTCATGCGTCGCACTGTCAGATTTTACACTGCTCACGCGCCACATTTCGAAAGTGAAAGTGTGAGGGAAGATCAGAGCCGAGCTTAGTGCACTCAATAAAGTATGCAGTCTGCTAAGTAGTAATATTTCAACCAAGCAAAAAAAATTGCTCTGCCGTCCAAAAAACAAAGACAGTCTCATTATCGCCTGCTGGAATATTGTGGACGACAAAACTCTTATCATGCGGAAAATTTTAATCTGGCCAAACTGGTAGATATATCAACGTTCGATTAATGGAGCACAAGACTGTTGTAGCTTCAATATCAGGACTTGGGCATTTGGTGGCGCGCTGAAAACAATGTAAACACGATGACGAAGACTGTTCGTTCTTTTAAGAAGAAACGTACGTTAATTCTGTCAATCTAGACAAGAAAGAGTGAGACGCACTCAAATTGTTTTCCTAAACACGTGAAAAGGCAGCCATGCGTGAGTAAGCCGAATGGTTATCTTTGTACCAAGGAAGAGAACGTAAGGGGCCCTTGCGCGTGCGGTTTACTCGATGACACATTTTTGGCACGCGTTCGTTGCCAACAATAATGCATGTTGTTTCTGAATAAAGTAATTTGGATAGGTTAATGGGGGTTTAACGTCCCAAAGCGACCCAGGCTATGAGGGACGCCGTAGTGAAGGGCTCCGGAAATTTCGACCACCTGGGGTTCTTTAATAATAAATAATAATAATTGGTTTTGGGGGAAATGAAATGGCGCAGCATCTGTCTCACATATCGGCGGACACCTGAACCGTGCCGTAAGGGAAGGAATAAAGGAGGTACTGAGTGAAGAAAGGAAGAACGAGGTGCCGTAGTGGAAGGCTCTGGAAAAATTTCGACCACCTGGCGCTCTTTAACGTGCACGGACATCGCACAGCACACGGGTGCCTTAGCGTTTTGCCTCCATAAAAACGCAGTCGCTGCGGTCGGGTTACCACCCGGGAACTCCGTATCAGTTTCCGTTTTCAACAGGAAAAACTGACTGGGGCATTGTTGTGGGCATTTCTTTATCATCGTGGAAAAGCCTGTGATTGTTCTGTTTTTCAGCATTTAGGCACTTCGAACTATCGGTGCAGCTTTTTTGATAAAGCTGTAGGGTGGGGATAAAGTCCGGAGGCTTGGGAAACATCAGTTGACTAGGTTTGAGTTTTGGGCTCCCTAGCACCACACAATGTGCTGGTGAGCGCGTTGTGCCGTTGTATATTTTCTTGTCTAGTGTTACTGCTGTTTTTCCTTATGATGGGGAGGCTTTTAGCGAAATAATCGTTTTCCTAGCGTAATTTTTTGTCTTATGTTATGTGTGGCACTGAACAGCTTGTTCCTAGGTGTGATGATGGGCATAAGCTTATGTAATTTGCTTAATCTTTTCGCTTTTCATTTTGCGTGAATGCTGTTATCTGCAGTTTTTTTGGTTTGGTTGGTATATTGTTCAAACACAAATGTATAAGCTCCTTGAGCTTACTGCGAAGGATGTTGGTATCTGTGGGGTCATTGCCGGGCAATTCTTCGAACTATCAACACTAAAAAATTGTTAGATGAAGGTTTAGGTTTATGAGGGTTTAACGTCCCAAAGTGACTCAGGCTATGAGGGACGCCGTAGTGAAGGGCTCACTCCATTTCAATACATTCAAAGCAAAAATTTCACATACTAACGAGGATCGCGGTTCTCTTATCGGCTCTCGCTTTCAATTGAGCAGGCACCCTATCTTATTAGAATTTTCTGCACATCATGTTCTCTAATGTCCTCTCTGCCTCTAATGTTCTGGGTGACTAGCTTCTCACTTTATAGTTTTGTTTAAAACAAAGGTAAGTCGGTGCTCTTTGTGCATGTTCTTTATATGGAAGATAGGCGTTACGTAGGCAGGCGACAAAGCTCTATTAATTGCTCACCATTTACCTAAAAACTTTAAAAGCAACCAAAAGATTGGATCCTGAAAATTAGGGGACAAATTTCTAAGGCGTATTCTAGTCTAATATTTAAATTTTCTGAATCCGCACTGTGGATCAAAATATGGAAAGTAACCAATGCGCGCGAAGGTAAAAAAAGCTGGCTAATTTAGTTTTCTTGCATTTGACGATGATAAATTGACTTTGCTCACATTACTAATTGACAACATACACGGTCAAAGAAGTTAGCATTTTTTCGGTTACAAGATCTCGGGCAGCACGGTATTTTAAAAGTGCTGCTCGAGAAAATTCAATACCGGAGTTGTCTTTCAAGTTGACGGCCTTAAATTTCGCAATAAAAGACTGCGCACTCAAACAAAATAAACAGTTGATTAATGAGCTCCTTTAACAATTTTCTCAGTTTGAGCTCCTCTATAATGTATTTATTGTTAGTAGCACTCTTAAATCTTCCTGCGCAAACTGTGCCAGTGTGTCTTAAGGACTTGGAATTAATTTTTGACGGAATTAACGCCCTAAACAAGGAAAAAGACGAGACAACACAGGATGCACAAAACAAGCGTGAACTAACAAATTAGCTTATTAGAAGAAGGGTTCATTAATAAATTCCATTCGCAATGAGCGTGCTCAATTCAGTGTATTCAAGCAGCTCATTAGCGCCTACTGTGTCCCATCCGATTGCTCCTTCGCTTCTTTATTAGTTTTGTCGTCTCATCTCTTAACAAGGCAGAGGCTCCGGTTTGGCGGTTGTCTACAGCAGGAATGGATTTCTCATAAGCTTCTTTTATTTACATTATTATTTCTATCTCTCGCACGAGCTAATATGGTAGTTGTTGCAACTAAAGAAACCAAGTTGTTGTGCCTTCCGCAAAGAGGCACAACGTATCGAGGTTTTATGAATTTATTCAGATTATTGCTGCGCCATCTTCACCTTGTTTTGAGACATCTGCCAGATTGGACTATGTAATTAATCCTGTATTATCATCATCATCTTCTCCTTCAGCCTGACTACACTCACTGCAAGGCCAAAGCCTCTCCCATGCCTCTCCAACAGAACCTCTTCCTTGACAGCTGCGCCCAACCTTTGCCTGCGAACGTTTTACTATCATCCGCCCTCCTAACCTTCAGCCGCCCCCTGGCACGCTTGCCTTCTCTTGAAATCCACTCCGTCACACTTAGGGACCAACGGTTACCTTCCCTTCGCATCACATTCCTTGCCGAAGTCCATTTATTTCTTTTGATTTCGACTAGGATGTCTTTAACTCGCGTTTGTTTCCTCAACCACTCTGCCCACTTCAAATTTCTTAACGTTACACCAATCATTTATCTTTCCATGGCTGGCTGCGTTGTCCTTAGCTTAAGCTGAACCCTTTTCATTCGCCTACACGTTTCTGCCCGTAGGTGAGTATCGGTAAGATACAGCTGTTGTACACTTTTCTATAGAGGGATACTGGTAAACTGCCCTTCGTGATCTTAAAAAACCTGACATATGTGCTCCATGCCATTCTCATGTTTCTAGTCATTTCCCTCTCATGATCCGGATAAACTGTAGCTACCTGCCCTAAGCAGACGTATTTGTTTACCATTTCCAGCACCTCGCTTCCAACTGTGAACTGCTGTTCCCTTGCTTGACCGTTGAACATTACTTTGGTTTCTGCATGTTAACTTTTAGACCCACCGTTCCGCTATGCTTGTCCAAATCATTGATCATGCTTTGAATTTTATCTCCTGAGTGACTCAGCAAAGCAATCTCATCAGCGAATCGCCGATAATTCAGGTATTCTTTATCTTATCCCCAACTGTTCCTAATCCAGGCCTCGGAATACCTCGTGTATACAGGTGGTGAACAGCATTGGCGAGATCGTGTCTTCTTGCTGACGCCCTTGCTTATTGAAATTTTATTGCTGAATTAATGGAGTACTATGGTCGCTGTGCAGTCGCTCTATGTATCTTCCAGTATTTTGACATAAGGCTCTACTACACCCTGATTCCGCGGGCCTGTATGAGTGCTGAGGTTTCCACGCAGTCCAATGCGTTCTCGTAATCATTGAAGGCTATAATTGGGGTTTGGTTATATTCTGCGCATTTCGGTATCACCAGATTGCTAGTGTGAATACGATATATTGTAGAATATCTTTTACGAGAGCCGGCCTGATTGTTTGACCGACTAAATGTAAGGTTGCCCTGACTCTATTAGGTATTACCTTAGCAAATACATTGTAAGCAATGGACAGTAAGCTGATCGGCCTGCAATTTTTTATGTCCTTGGCGTCTCCTTTCTTATGGATTACATTAATTTTTGCGCTCTTCCAAGCATCTGGAATGGTCGAGGTCGTAAGGCATTGCGTATACTGGGTGGCTAATGTTTCTAGCACAATTTCCCCTCAGTCTTTCAATAGATCTGCTTTTACCTGATACTCACCAGCGGCTTTTTTCCTTGGCATTGCTCCTAAGGCTTTCTTTACTTCCTCTTTCTTTACTGGCGAATTACACATTGCTGTGCGCTACTGTATCTGTCATTAATGCTCTTATTGCATTTTCTACTGTATAAATTTGTGTAGAACTTGTGGCGACACACTCTGCACATATTTCCGCGCAGCCTCCGCCTTGTGATCATCCTGCCCAGCCTAACACGGCCACGCGCTACTGTATATGTGCGCTACTGTATCTGTCATTAATGCTCTGATTGCATTTTCAACTGTATAAATTTGTGTAGAACTTGTGGCGACACACTCTGCACATATTTCCGCGCAGCTTTCGCCTTGTTATCATCCTGCCCAGCCTAACACGGCCCCGCGCTGGACTGCGTTCCCGATAAAACACATCGCCACTGCTGCGGCACCCGTGGCTGCGCCACCGACAGTGGCTAAAAAACAGGCTGCCCGCCTGGCAAGATCGCTAGTCTACCTTCCGCTACCGAGACAAGCGTAGCGGAGGCATGCTCCTCCGCTGCCATCGGCAATCGAATAAACCCTTGTTGCGTTTTTATGTTGGGATTTGTCCTTCGGTAGAAACGACATCCCACACCAAGGTGACCCGGACAACGGAAAAGAACGCACAGCCATGGACATGGAGAAGCAAGACCAACAGCTTCAGGAAGTACGTCACGGCCAACTTAATGCTTCCATGCAGCACCATACTGCCGGCTCCGCCGAGGACGTCAGAACCCCGGCGGACTGCATCCCGCATGCTGCCCCGCACAACGTGTGGCGCGTCGCTGTGAAACTTCCGACGTTTAGGGCCGACTCACCCGAGGTATGGTTCGCCCAAGTCGAGGCCCAGTTCTCCCTCGCGCATATTACGCAAGACCAGACCCGCTACGTTTATGTCGTCGCTCACCTTGATTGCCGCTACGCCAACGAGGTCCGGGATATCCACCAACGGCCAACCTCTACGAATATCTAAAGACTGAACTTATCCGCCGCCTGCCACTCTCGGAAGACCAGAAGGTGCGACCAATACAGTCAGCAGAACCTGCCGAGCGCAAGCCTTCTCTGCTACTCCGCCACATGCGTGCTCTCGCGGGAAACATGGAAGTGCACGATTGCTTTCTGCGAGCACTTTGGCTTCAACGACTTCCATCGCAGGCCCAGGTTATTCTGCAGGCTCAGCTTACGGTACCTCTCAACCAACTTGGCGAAATCGCTGATCGCGTCATCGAGGTCTCTGCCGCAGTTGTAGCCCACCGTCCATGCAGTAGCCGCACCGCAGAAGACCACAGAGTTTGCGCGCCGTATCGATGACATCAATCGACAGCTCAGCGCCATTCAACGACGCCTGGATCAACATTTGCCGACGCGCCACCCGCAAATCCGTGACCCTAATACCACCCCTGCACAGCAGCCTGGTGACGATGACCGGCGCTATTACCATCGACGCTTCAGGGGCAGAGCACAAAAATGTCGACCACCCTGCTGCGCTGGACATAAGGGAAACGACAACGGCAGCTCGTAGACACGGCCGCGAGCTGCCAACCTGGAGGCCGTCGCATCTTCGTCACCGACCATATTACAAAGCAGCGGTTCCTTGTCGACAGGGGTTCCGACATCTGCTGCTACCTACGAACCCGCCTTCAACGTACCCGCCCTCCTACGTCTCTAGGGCTAAGTGCGGGAAACCGGTCCACAATCAAAACTTGCGGCTTGCTCCGTCTGCACGTCCAGTTTAAAAACCTACGCCATAGCCTTCATTGGAATTTTGTCATCGCCGACGTCAAGGAGCGAATAATCGGCTCAGGCTTTTTGGTGAACTACAACCTCCTTCCGGACTGCCGCCACGACCGCCTCATCGACGCCACGACGGGAAATTCTTCGCCAGGAAAGCGAATGACTACCCACCAGCCGAGCATCAAAGTACTCGGTGTTGAAAATCATTCGCCGTACTATGCAATCCTCGCCGAATTTCCCGGTTTGACGCGCCCAAGCGGGTTGCCACGTGATGTGCAGCAGCACACCACTGTGCACTACATCCGGACCACCCCAGGGCCCCCGGGTTTTTGCCGCGTCCGTCGTCTTGCCCCGGACCGCACGCGCATAGCCGATGCAGAGTTCGAAGCCATGCTCCGTGAGGGAATCGCCCGCCGCTCCGACGGCCCATGTACCTCGCCACTTCACCTTGTCCCGAAGAAGATCGAAGGTTGGCGGCCTTGTGACTACCGTGCCCTCAGCGCCCTCACCATTCCGGACAGGTACCCCGTTAACCTCATACAGGACTTCGCCCCCCGGAGTTATGACTGCCATGTTTTCTGCGTGCTAGACCTGGTGAAGGCCTACACGCAGATACTCGTCAATCCGGATGACGTCCCGAAAACTGTAATCATTACCCCTCTCTGCTTGTTCGAGTTTCCCTTCATGAGCTTTGGCCTGAGGAACGCTGGACAAACCTTTCAACGCTTCATCGACGAACTAGATCGCGGCCTCGACTTCTGCTTCGTCTATCTTGACGACATATTGATATTTTCTCGTAACGCTGACGAACATCACACGCACCTCCGTCTGCTTTTACAACGTCTCGACCGCAGCCTACTCGTCAATGTTCCAAAGAGCACGCTCGGCGCTTCAGTCGTCAAATTCTTCGGCTATAAAGTTTCATCACAGGAAATTCGACCTTTGCCTCAACGCATCTCATGCCTGCCAAATTACTCCAATCCACAACCTCTAAAGACCTTCGCCGTTTCCTCGGCATGCCGAACTTTTACAGGTGTTTCTTGCCACACGCAGTCGACTACCAGGCTACCCTCCATGATGCCTTGGTTGGACTACGAGGAAACCAACCAGTCACGCGGACACCGGCTTTAACGTAACTTTTTGAAGAATGCAAAGCTGCTCCCTGCAACGCCACACTTCTCTCCCATGCGTGGCAGACGCTCTCTTGGGGCTCTTCACGGACGTCTCTAAGTTCTCCGTCTGCGCCGCCCTTATGCAACGCGTAAGCAACACCTGGCATCCCTTGGCGTTCTTCTCCTAGAAAGTCTCAGCTCGGAAAACGAGGGCCAGTCCCACCAACGAAACCACGACCACCGCGCCGTCGCGTTCACCAGCCTACTAGAGAGAACTTCTGGCGATATACGAAGCAGTTTAACACTTTCGCCACATTCTCGAAGCACAGCAATGCACTATCTGCATCGACCATAAACCTCTGACCTACGCCTCCTCTCAATGCCGCGACAAACTCCCGTCGGTCCAGCAGAACTAGCTTTCGTTCATTGCCCAGTTTACCACCGACATCCAACATGTCAGCGGGAAGGACAACGTGGTCGCCGACGCGTTTTCATGAGTGGCAGCTATCAGCTCTTCGCAGATAACAGCTGACATCCTCGCCGAGGCTCAGACTACGAATGTCGGACTGCAAGAACTTCTTAAGCGCGGGTCCTCACTACAGCTGCAACAAGTCTCCATGACTGAACCGACAACAACTATCTACTGCGATATGTCAACAGTACGAAGCAGGCCTTACGTGCCCCTTTCCCATCGCCGTGGCCTCTTCAACCAGCTGCATAATCTCAGCCATCTCGGCATACGCGCGTCTACACGCCTCGTGGCCGACCGCTATGTCTGGCCCTCCATACAGCGGGATCGCCGCACCTGGGCGCGCTCCTGCATTCAACGCAGTCCGCTAAAGTGATCAGGGATTTCACTTCACCGCTTGGAGCATTGCCCCAGACCTGTGGTCGGTTTCAACACGTCCACCTTGATATCAGAGGTCCCTTTTCCTCAACTGGAATCTGTTGCCACTGCCTCACCGCCATGGATCGGTATACTCGATAGCCTGAGGCATGGCCCCTCAAGGGAATCGCCGCCCAAGACGTCGCCTCGGCCTTCTTCGCCGGCTGGATTGCTCGCTTCGGGCCCCCTCGCCGCGTCACCACCGACCAGGGACGACAGTTCGATTCGCACCTTTTCCGGCTCCTAGGGCTGACCATCGGGTTCGAGCGCTCGAGGACCACCAGTAACCACCCCTGCGCCAACGGGATGATCGAGCGTTTCCACCGTCAGTTCAAAGCAGCCATTATGTGCCACCAGAACTCAACCTGGCTCGAAGTTATCCCAGCCGTCGCCCTAGGTCTTCGCGCCACCTTCAAGCCGGACATTCAGGCCACACCGGCAGAGCTCGTCTACGGGGAACCGCTCCACCGCCCAGGCGAATTTCTTGCTGCCCCACCATCCACCACCGTGCCGTCAGGTGCCACCGATTATGACGCCCGGCTCCAACGCACCACCACTGCCTCCACCCGTGATCTGCTGCTCACCACTGTAAGGCTGTCCCTTTCGTCTTCAAGGATCTGGCAGCATGCACGCACACCTTTCCGTGCGAAGACACCGTCCGCAGGTCTTACCGTCCGCAGCCATCTTACAGCGGACCCTACTCAGTTCTCCGTCGCGACGACAAAACCAACCTGCGCGTTAACGAGAACGACGTGCGCGTCTCTAGGAACTAGGAAATGTCAGCGCACCCACAGGTGTCCATACACCACCCCCGACATCGCAGCCTGCTTCTGTTATGGACACGCTATGAACGTCGGGTACGCTGCACCGATTTTACAAGCCCTGAGAGCTCTCCACTCCGCGGCGGAGTGATGTGGCGACACACTCTGCCCATATTTCCGCGCAGCCTCCGCCTTGTTATCATCTTGTCCAGCATAACACGGCCACACGCTGGAGTTCGTTCCCGATAAAACACATCGCCACCGCTGCGTAACCCGAGACATGCGTCGCCGACAGTGGCTACAAAAACAGGCTGCCCTGCTGGGCAGATCGCTAGTCTACCTTCCGCTACCGAGACGAGCGTAGCGTCAATATGCTCGTCCACTGCCATCCCCAATCGAATAAACCCTTGTTACGTTTTTTTGTTGGGATTCGTCCTTCAGTAGAAACGACATCCCACGAACTTTTCGGCTACTTTAACTATCTTATCCATATTGCTAATGACATTGCCCTTCTTGTCTCTTAACGCATATATTTGGTTTTTACCTATGGCTAGTTTTCTCTTCACCGCTTTCAGGCTACCTTCGTTCTCTAGAGCCTGCTCGATTTTCTCCATATTGAACTTCCTTATGTCGGCCAGCCCCCGCACCCCCCTTGCGCTTATTTAACTTCGGTAGCTTTCCTAGTTCTATCTTGTCTGTAATGATAGACGCCCTCATGCTATGGCGTTTATTTATCAGATCGGTCGTCTCTTGAAATAGCTTGCCGGTATCATGTCGAACCGTCCTACCACCTACTTCTAGTGCGTACTTCGTAATGATAGCTGTCAGATTATCGTTCATTGCATCTATATGAGGAGGAATATTATAAACAATACCTGCATCACATTCCGCGATTTTCTGATATGCTATTGAACATGTGTTAGTGCTTTTCTTTTCATTGTACTCATTTTATGGCGGAGGCGCATTATATTCCAGGTGCAGTAAAGACTAGAAGAGCATCGCACCTACTTGTTACTTCCCTAAAGGCATAGAAAACGTGCATACATATGGCATGACGATCACACCTGTACCATGCTATGCACTCTTCCTTTCATGAGCTGCTTTACTATATAGTTGGTTCTCTAGGTTTTTCCCACTTTAGATGCTAAACAGACTCCGGGTACTTGCTGAGTGTTATCGTTTCAACTTGTCAACTGATGGTCCGCTCTGCTTGATGAAAACGTGATGTCTTTACATAATTGAACAAACTTGTGCATGCTATGCTCCTTTAAACTAGCTTAGATGTCGCGGCATGATAGCGTAACAAGTTTTTTCGATATTTCGTCAAGTACAATCCACACAAATGTGTGCACTTTTATCTCTATGTCTATTCCAGGAACGAAATCATGGAGTTGTGCGGAAGCTCGTACATCAATTCTAGGCCGGCGAAAATTTCCTGGAAAACGTGAAGGTATTGCCTACTGACTAACGATTTGCTTCGCGACAGAGCAGCCAAACATGAAATCACCAACATAAAATAAGGCCTCTAGTAATTCAAACTGCGCCAATAGTGATTTTGAAGGTCCACTTTCCTTTTCCAAAGTAAATAATAAAATAACCGTCACAATGAAAGACTCTATACTAAGCGTACTATCATTAACATAAATTTGAGTTGAATTTTGCGAACAAGGAACTGAGGTAATTTACGAGCAACTGTAAGAAACTTGAGACACAAATGAAGCGTTCAATTTTAAACCTGATTCTCTTAAATCAACTAATCCATTATTCTTACGCACTCAAAGCTGGCCGGACTAGGATACAAGACTGCGCGCCTCCTACATCCACGGGCACACAGGTTATCGGTGTGCGTTCCTTCAAAAATGTGTTCTTCGGAGGCTATGTGGACGTCGTTCCGTTTTTGTAGAATGGCACGCTAGTGACATGAGTCTTAATGAGTGGTATTATGGTTTTGCATTGCGCCGGTAATTTCGGATATACGTATACATGGAAAAAAGAACCGGGAATTGAAATCACATCCGTAAGATTTATAATTATATAGGCGTTTAGATATGTCGATAAGATCGGGTGTTGCTCGATATGTATAATATTCTCCTGGTCTTCTTGGAGGCTCCAAGGACGTCATTGCAATCTCTAAGAAAGACACTCTGTTCACCTGTTTGACCGCTGACATAAAAGACATGTAATTTGTATCCCTGAAGTGGCAGCCTTAGCTGTAGTTTAAGAATGCATTGACCGGTTTGGGGCAGTACAGTTGCAGGATGGGAGTTGGAGTAGTGTCCTAGGGTTCTTACAGCAGCTTGAAAAATACGCTCGTTTCTTGTTTCTAAAATTCGACACGATATTGTACGTTCACAATAGTGGTATTATTGGAGAAACTTGCACTGTTCCGGTACTTTCTGATTTATACATGTCAAATGAGAACAACGCCTTGAAATCAAAGTTGGCAAAATTAAAGTTGCTAAAGGCATTTAGATATGTTAAACATTTCATGCTTTGCTTCCGTGTTACGAAGGCAGACACTAGCCGGGAAAGTTTCCCCGGCCTCGAATTCATGTAAGAGGTTCCACAGAAATCAGTCGTGAGATTAGAGAACTGGACAAGCGATTAAACAAAGTGGAAGCGCACGTGTTGGACGTACTTGACAAAGTATTAAGAAAACTTTTTCATAAGTCATTAAAAACATTCTGCGCTAGTGAAAAAGAGTGTAGCATATAACAGTTTGTCAAAACGCGTTAAGAAATCATGTTCTCATCAAGTAGCTCATAGGATAAATTGACGTGTCCAGAGGCTAAAACTGAAAAGGTACCGGGAAGCGGCTATAGTATCCATGGCAAAAAAACCTACAGAAGCCGGTTGAGAACTAAGCAACGCAGCAAAAGGAGAATACAAGGATTGCTACTAGTGTGGTCGCCATGCCATATGTACACAATGTTTTCCATTCCCTAAGACAAATGGCAAGTAGGTATGACATTCAGCTGGTGTTTGCTGCTCCCTGAGATTATTGAGCCTCTGCAGGAAATTTATAATGATACAAAAAAATGTACTAATATATGAGGAACAGCACACCAGGAATAATTCGCAGCATGTTATTTGAGGTATACTTTATAATATTCCCCTCTCATGCGACAAGACATAAATAGGCCAACCCGGTGATGTCCGAACTGAAGTTTGAGAGAGCAAAGCAATATTGTGTACAAGATGGCGAACTCTCGACGCCATCCAACCCTTGCGCAACACCCAATTGATCATTTTGCTTTGAATCAACTAGCTCGTCCGAGAGACGGCAAAGAAAGAAATAAAAGAAGCTTCTGAGACATCGGAGGCTGCCGCAGACAAGCGCGTAACGAAAACAGATGAGGGGATGAAACTTATAAAGGAGCGAAGGAGCGTAATGAATATGACATAGGTGATGGTAGAGAGCTGCTTGAATGGACTGAATTGCACATGTGTATGATCTGTATTAATGCATCCGTTTTTAAATAACCCCATTTTTCAGTGCGTGCTTGTCTTGCGCACGTCGTTTTGTCTTGTTTATTTTGAAGTGCAGCACGTTATTTGCATCGAAAATGTACAACGGTGTAACACGCATCATTGTCATGATTTTTTTATTTCTCCAGGCGTAAAATATCTGCACTGGAATTTCTTAAAACTTTCAAATATAGCGTACGGCTTCACAAAAAAATCTTATCGTCTAACCTTCCACACCAGCGGGAACAAACCTTCACTTCAACTAATGAGCCAATATCTCCTCTGTAGTGAGTCCTCGATTCATGTTTAGATGCTCTGCAATTGTGGTGGTCACGAACATTACAATAAATCGGAGGTAAAACTTAAAGCGATTTCTTTTGCTGTCTACATATCGGGCTTCTTGTTCTATGAGTACAGCTTGCTTAATTTTTTTCGCTACTAAATTGGCAGCGACGAAACATGTTTCTTTTTGATTTCATTAAATACTATAGCTTGACCTTTCTTGAATAGTCTCAGGTCTCTTTGGAACGAAAATACCTTATTGTTCCAGATAGCTCCTCAGTTTCAAGCACCCGTTATGCTGTAAGGAACTTCAATCGAAGCGTTTCCAGTCCAAGTCTTACAGCCCAAGCGAACTTCCAATTCAACGCTTACAGCACACGCGGACTTCCAATTCAACGCGCACTCTGAGCGTTCGTTTTTGTTGCGCCAAAAGCGCCACGAGTGGTAGCGGCATGAGGCTACTGATGTACAGTCAGTAATAGTATATTTTTTTTATTTCTCTAGGAAGAAATGTCACGTGAAGAGTGCGTCGTACTTCAGCCAGGAAAACGTACTCACTCTAGTGAGTGGCGCTTTTCATTTTTCTTTTCTAACGGGTAAATGTCCTTGGTGCAAACCAGGCGAACCAATATTGGAAATTGACGAGCTTAAAGGGGTCTAGTAAGAAGAAATTCAATTTGAGCCAGGTGGTGCATATTAAACGTTATTGGGGATCCTGTGAACATTAGAAATGCATTCTGGTTTAAAATCTTGATTCCTGTGCTGACGCGGCTTTTCAAGCATGGTACATTTAATATATCGTAGGACGGCCTCCGTAATAGCTGAGCTCTGAGTGCCGAGCATGGAAACTAAGCCGGTAACAAACATTTTACTTGCTAGACAAAGCACGCTTGCATGGCTAGACGACACAATTTCTTGACAGCAGACTAGCGCCAAATGCTTGCAATCTAGTGTTTAACTGGTTTTGAAAAAGCCGACTCTTAAGACAACAGCTCCTTGCCAGCACTAAGTAAGTACTGCCAACATGCATGATCTACGCCCAAAGAAACATTAAGATCCAAAACATGCAGTCACCACCACAATAAGATTTCTCGCATAAAAACCAAGAACCGCTCGTACTCTTCAAAGCTGTCAAAGTGCGTACAGCATCATTCTAAATTTATTCACTTTTTTCTAAATATAGAAAAAATATTCTGCTACTAGAACACTTTCAGTAGTAACTTCCGTCTTAAACTCAGTTCTAGGGCTCGTTTATTGAAGGCTAGGAATATATTACTAACTACCGGGGCTTTGCTTGACCCGATACATTTGCCTCGTTTCTGACGATAAAATTTCTTCTCGAATAAGATTAACTGCACACTAACGTAAAATTCAACCATCCACGTGAGATTACCTACTGACACGCTGATGAGTTCTGGAAACTAAGAGCAACACCACTCTTAAGAGCGTTAGCTCTTATTCATCACGTTTCTTGATTTATTGGAGTCTGCTACCACCTCCCTTGGGCATAAAATTTTCAGTCAGAGCAATTCAATAAGGTGGCCCCCATAGTAAATCGATAAAATAACCCAATTGGTGATTGATTGGTGACATCATTAGTATATCGAACTGGTGATTTATTGGCGAGGTCGCTGATTTTGGTGACGTCAAAATTACCTAGTCACGTGACTATGTTTAATCGCCTATAACTCAGTAAAAATGAATTCATCATTAAACAAATTATATATTTGAAATAGTCCAGATGTCTAGAACACGTTAAACACAAATATAAACTAATGAATTTATATTTATTTATGCTCTGGCTTAAATTTTATTACTTCTAATTAATTAACTGATGACGTCATTATCTAACTATTGGCATATTCGTAACGGGATCAATGAGTAGAATATCTTAGACGCCAATATCGCCTAATTAAGTTAATTTTTAGTTAAGATTAGGCTTAACATAGCTGTCGGGACGTTAGCACTCGGAAGCTCACAAGGCGGTAGGCGCCCGCTCGCCATGAGATATAGAAAAGTAGCCTAATGACGTGGTAAAACATCGCATGAGCGATAGATGGCGCCAGCAAACATCTAACGCTCGTTACTTCAACGTCTTCCAGACGCTGGTGGCATAATTTCTGCAGCATCCCTTAAAGAAGAATGAAAGGCACCGTGGGGCGCATAATAAAATTCTTGTTTAAAATCTAGTGAAAAACAATTACCAATAGAAGCATTTCCATCGAAAAACCTAACATCCTTCAAACTGTTTGTAGCCCAATAATCATGAGCACGATTAAAATCACGGTGCTTCTGGAAGTATTTGCTCAGAACAAGCTGCCATGTACCATTTCACTAACTCCTGCTCTATAACACAAAAAATACAGTAATAGCATTGCTTTTACTCTTGCCAATGTAGTTAGCCAACATACTCGAATGTAAGTCGTCACATATACCAGCAGTCCTGCCTTTTAATCTCTTCGCAAAGGGTTTTAATGGAATAAACTTGCTGGTCTTCGCTTCCCCTGCCCTGCTATTGTCCAGAACAGTTCTCCGGAGAGCCGCCGCGGTGGCTAAGTGGTAATGGCGCTCGGCTGCTGGCCCGAAAGACGCGGGCTCGATCCCAGCCGCGGCGGTCGAATTTCGATGGGGGCGAAATTCTAGAGGCTCGTGTACTGTGCGATGTCGGTGGACGTTCAAGAACCCCAGGTGGTCGAAATTCCCGGAGCCGTTCACTACGGATTTTCGCATAGCCTGAGTCGCTTTGGAACGTTAAACCCCCATAAACCAAACCGAAGTTCTCCGGAGAAGACCGCGGAACCACCAACTAGGCGCTTGCACAAGCCGGAGACTGTTTTGTATAAAATGCGACACTACCTTTGCCGTTGGATCCTTGCTGGGCATCGAGGCAGTGGAATTTGGAGAATTCAGAAAATGCATGCATGCCATCCAGTTGGCACATTTGTTTTTCTTCTTCTGAAGCTTTTCCTGCTATGCACCTATTCAGTGGCAGGCGCCCAGTGCCTTAACGTGTGGTTCATGTCTAAATTTGAAACCATTGTTGAACACTCAGTTTACTTCACTCAAAAACTCTTGTTCTCCGACGAACGCCAAGCGCTGGCATTTTGTTCTTCAGAACATCACACATCCGCATTTGTTTCTGCATCAAAACACACTTCAATCTTGTCAAGTGGCGAACCGCATGAAGCTTGTTCTCTCCCGGCTATGACGGAATGATGTAAAAAGGAGCACGCACATAGTCTTCCTATCTTCCAATTTATTGCCACAGCTCAGTTTTGAAACCCTTTAAATACGCTTCAAAGGTCCAACAGGTGGCCCATAGTAGCCAAGAAGATAAATCGCAAACCTTCGTACAAGTCTCTTTGAAAGGGAAAGCGATATTCACCTTCCGCGGCATGTTGACGCCACTATGAAGGGAATAAGCGCATCAGACCGAGCAAATGGCGTGGTGTCATACAGAGAAGGACCCTTAGTTTTCGAAAGATGATGAACTTCAATTTGGACAAGATGGTAGAGGTAGAGATGATAGATGATAGAGAACTTAAGGAAACCTGTAGGGGTAGCCTGTCGATGTCACGATATACTGCCTGTACAAATTAAGAAAATGATATACCATGAAGTATTTCACTCTCAAAGTAACTATTGCCACTTACTCTGGCGGACCACAGCCTTACAGATATCAACCGCATTTACATCACGCAGAAAAATGTCATCCGTATTATTTCCTCCGCCGATTACGTGGCACGTGCATCACCGTTATTCATATGTCCCAGTATTCTAAAAGTAAACAAAATGTTAGAAAACAATGCCCTGCATTTTATGAAATCCATGACCTCCCACCGTAGTAAATTCTTTCTCAAACTTGCACCCTTGCAAAAAATGAATCCACCCAGATATACGTCGAAAAGAAATGCACGGTATCTCAAGTTCGCAAAAACTATGGCAGAGAAATGATGTAATTCTTAGATCCTACGAAACTTAAATCAAATGAATGGTGGTGTGCAAATGCCGGCCAGAATAGGCATGTTTTTATGAGAAATTTTTTCAGTCCTATCGAGGATAATGCCAGTTTTTTCTCTTAAATCTTGTTTCTTGTACATGACTGTACACCCTCAATGTCTCCTTATAAACAGAAAATTTGACCTCCCTATATCTCTGCTGCATTATAATGAGTTCCGGGCCTTGTCAAGCTACTCTGAAGTAGCTTTTTGCGCAGTGGCATTTTTCTATTTTCCAGAATTAAAGAATATGTGTATGTGTATGTATATTATTTGAGACAGGAAAGAGTAGCATCTACGAATGCAAACAGAGCGAAAGAACGACGCAGGACGAGCATAGACTTCATCTGACTTCATTGGCTGGGAAGCCAGCAATTATCAGAAACTCCAAGGCGTGCAGCTGAACAAACCACGGTCAACAAAAACCGTTGAAATCATCGCATCTCGGTCTTAAAAGGGTCACAGAAATATCGCTAATAAAGTTGTTTTTTCTCCCGTTCTTAGGTGGAGAGCTACGAAAACCTTAATACCTTAGTATATTTGTTCTTGCCCAGATCCTTCATTTCACGCAACCGCGTTTCACACTTTCTGCAGTGCGAGCATTTTTCCCGTGCCGAATGCCGTGCTGGTCAGTGGCACATATTGCTTTTTGCACTAAGTTGCGAATGATGCGCCCCTCCTATTTCTTTCAGCTGCTCTATGTGTTCAGCCGCACAGATTTTTACACCGGCTTGGTCCACTTATGCCTTTCCGTAGATCAGCGGTTTTATACACCACACCAGAGCAGCACTTCACAAACGCTTTGCTACGTTTCTTTTTTAAGCAACCGCGCTTAGTACTTTCGTTAGCAGGGCACGCTTTGAGCTGTGCAGGCTTTCGTGGAGCCAAAACATTACTGGCGCGCCTTGACTGCTGGCCATTTTTCACATTGTGGGGGATCCTTCGAACATCAGGAGCCACTTCTGGTTTCACAGATTGCTTTATTCCTCGCGCGGCTTAGCAAACTTTGTTCCCTGGATTCCTCGCAGGAGGGTATCAGTAATGCTGTAATGACCATACATAGGAGCTATGCCGTCCCCAGCCATTCTATGCGCTTCACAAACTCGCCTACATGGTATGGTGACGCTTTTTGAAGAAAGCAAGCTAAAGGCAAAGACTAGCAACGCCGTGTTTAACTGTTTTTGGATGCGCTCCCTTCGTTGGGGTGTATAAACTTGTTCAATTTCAATGTCACTGTGTTCGAAGTTTATGAAGGCAGCATGCACCTTAAGCACAGAGGGGCATACTGCACCTTACAATTCGACTCATTCAAAAAGATTGCAACGCATCATTGAAAGTCTTTGCCTCGAATTACTGTGAACTTGTGCCACCATGCCATGCAGGCGAGTTTTGAAAAGCGAGTACAACTGTTGATAACGGCTCGGTTCCCATGCTCGGTCATTCAATTCAGTTGCGTTCATTTCCGTCATGTTGTACAATGACTGAGGAGAAAGGACCCCCCCCCCTCCTAGTCCTGACAAAGCTCCCATCTCCTGTAGAGGTTCGACACGGCCATGGCAGATAACAGTAAAAACAAAAACAAGAAAATGCGTGAATTAACACATATGTACTATAGCTTGATAATAGATTACCAGCATAGTCTCTGTACTGTTACAAACCGGAAAGTGACAACAAATTATTCACATCACATGGAAACTATGTACTTCGTACATTTGGATACTATTCATTGTTTTGAAGGAACATACAACCTTTGTCCATAAAGTTTCGAGACTGATTTGTTTTCTTCTCTAGAAGCGATTAATTTTTAATTGTTTTTTGGGGAGTGGAAAAGGCACAGTACCCGTCTCATATATCGTTGGACACCAGAATCGCGCCATAAGGGAAGGGATAAAGGAGGGAGTGAAAGAAGAAAGGGAGAAAGAGGTGCCGTAGTGGAGGGCTCCGGAATAATTTCGACCACCTGGGTATCTTTAACGTGCACTGACATCGCACAGCACACGGGCGCCTTTGCGTTTTTCCTCCATAAAAACGCAGCCGCCTCTCTAGAAATGATTCCCCAAAAGAAATGTTGGTGCGCATGTGTAGCGCCATATTCTCGGGCTAACCTGAGCTATTTATGTTAATATCTGTGGCAGCCGCTAGATGGCTCTAGATGTAAAAAATACGTTGTCACTAGCCGTCTCCGCATTCTACTGTGAATGAATGTAGAGAGATGGACGTCCACCTCGAACAGCGTGTAAAAACAAATTTTTTTGTGAAGCTTGGAAAGAGAACCCCACACACGTATGAGCTCGTTTGTGACGCTTACGGCAACGACACAAATATCGCGGGAGCAAGTTTTCGAGTGGCACAAGAGGTTCGTTTCGGGGAGAACGTCGGTGGAAGGCGACACAAGGCAGGGGCGCCCTCTAACCTCATGGAATGAAAACAACGTGGCTCGGATCTGGGAAATCGTACAGCAAGACCGCACCATTAGAGCTCGCAAGCTATCAGGTGCTTTCCACATTAGTAAGACAACATTCTACCGAATTTTGCGCGAGAATTTAAGGAAACGAAAGCTGAAAGCCAGACATGAGCCACACTTCTTTACACAGGGCCAGAAGGACACGCGGGCATCAGTGTGCGCTGATTTGCTTTCCGAGGCACAGAACGAAGCTGCATTCGTCGACAGCATGACTGCTCAAGACGAAACATCGTGGTTGCAATACGATCCTCAAAGAGAGAGGCAGAGTGCCGAATGGCGGTCCACAGGCTGTCCGGCATCGAGAAAGGTGCGGCGACAGAAGACCAAAACAAAGACGATGCTGATAGCTTTTTTCTATGCCGCAGGTGTCATACAACACGAGTTTGTCCCAGAAGGGCAGACGGTGAATCAGGAGTTTTATATCCGCGTGCTCGAACACATGCGTGATGCACTGCGACGCCGTCACCCTGACTTATGGGCAAATGGACAATGGAGCCTTCTCTAAGATAACGCAAGGCCGCACTCTGCTCTCAGCGTGACGAAGTTCATCGCTAAGCACAGCATTACTGTACTTCCCCATCCGCCATACTCGCCTGACCTCTCCCCATGCAATTTTTTCCTGTTTCCTCGTGTGAAGAGAACTCTAAAAGGTCGCTGGATGGGGAGCGTGGAGGCCGCTTATGACGCCACGACAATGGAGCTGACAGCCCTGCCAAAAGAAGCGTTGTTCAACTCTTTACAAGACCTCATGAAGCGTTGCAAGCTGCATATATACTGCAAGGGCGACTGTTTGAAGGGGTGCTGCACAAATGATTTCAATGTTAGTCATTTTTTTAATTGACTCAGTGTCGGAAATTTACGAACAAAGGCTGTATTTCTCATGCTGTTGGTTTAGTGAAAGTGTATCTGTTTAGGAACGGTGATAATACATATCTTGGTGTTTAAAGTCCGCAATTTGTCTTTCGACAAGGTACATACTGGTATTTATAGGGTCTTGTATTATGAAGAAAGATATTTTTCCGTAGATTAGCAAAGTCATTTAAAAAATAGTGCCGTTGAGTACTTTAGAATTATGCAGCTGAATCATACGGTACTGATGGACGACCCTTCAATTAATAATGCGGTATTTTAAAAATAATAACTTGTACAGGCTGAATATGAAGCATCTGCTTTTGCTGTCACTGCATTTTTGCAATATTAACATCGTCTGAATATTAGTTTGTGTCATGTACACCGAACACATTGACAGCATTTAACATGAGAGTAAAACAGAGTGTGCTAGATTACAAGTTTCGTCCTAGAAGGTGCCATGCATTTTTACGTTTTGAGTATGAGGACAACGCGAGCTAGTTTACCCTCCAGTTGCTCGATGTTGTTATCACATAACATAAATTCATTAAAGTGAACACCAGGTGTACCGCAATGATCCGTATTAGGGCCTGCATTTTTTGTAATATACATCAATGTTATTCTTTTTGCGTCTCTCCAAGTTTAGCATTAATACTGTTCGCACACAACGGCATTGTGGGCACTATCGTTCATTCTGAAGATGACCAACTTAATATAAAATTAACACTGCCTAACATTGTGATCTGGTGTGACCCTTGGAGCATGAAAATAAATGTCCATAAAACACTGTCAATTACCTTTACGATAAACAGGAATCCTATTTATTTTGCTCATTTGTTGCCAATATCTGCTGTTATAAATAATAATCAAATAAAAGGTGCGATGAGGTGAAAGCCTTTATCGTGGTGTTTCTGCTTGTGTAACTGATGTGTGGTTTAGATGTTATTAAACGATGGTTTTGGAGCCTAAATGCTGGAGACACTGGAGGGCATTCGGGAGGCATCTATCTAATTCGACGCCTTTCTGCAAACACTCTCCAGCGTCCTAGACAAGGAGAACTGCATATGTGTTGGCAGGAAGTAGCGTAGTCGTTAGCGCGCGCAGCTGCGGAACGTGTGTATAGTGGTTCCAATCCCATCGTGCACAATTTTTTTTTTATCGAGTTGAAGAGAGTCAGGGACGGACGGACACCGCGAGTATGAGTCATTAAAGGCTTTCGCCTTAAAATACTTAAGCGTGATATTCACTGAAAGGTTTAGCTGGAAATCACGCATGGATAACATCTGTACAAAAGCACACTGACAACATGTATTCCTGGAGCGAAAATATTCAGCTGCGCCCTCACATGTAAAGCTAAGCGCCTAATAAGATCGATTCTCTAGTGCAGCGCCATAGTTTGTAACTCTTAACATTGTTATCTCCAAAAGAAATCAGAAAGAATTTAGAACCTTGCTGTTAGTTTTCTTGGCGTTACTCATGTTGCGATTGGGTGACACTTCGGCGCAATAGGGCAAGCATATCGCCGTTAGACTGCCGACGTCAGGTAGCAAGCATAAAATTTCTTCTGCTTTATTACGATTGTATTAGCACAGATAAAAACGCCTACCTAAGGCCACCTCATCACCGCTCTGAAAGAATCAATTACGACATGTGCATTAGACGGTTGGCTGCAATGTGCGTCGTATTTAAGTTTTCATTTTTCCTCGCGCCATACAGTTATTGTATAGCCTGCCCCACTATCTTATGAATGATTTGTCAGTTTATGCTTCTGTTAAAAATCTTGACTCCCTCTTTGAGGAAAACTCACTTTTGAAAAAATTATTGCTAGCCAATGCTTTCGTATTTCTTGTTCATGAGTGTCGTTGACTCAATTTACAGCTGTGCTCTCCGCTGATGCGACAATTCACATGCGCTTTGTGTCCTTGATTAATTTTTCGGAACACATTGAACGTGATTTTTTATGCTATGTTACATCATTTCACTCCTATCAGAGCCTGGCAAAGGCTCACTGTAGTGTGAAATAGCTAAATAGGTTTTTTACAACACTAGTTATTTCTAATCCTACTATCACCCAAGACAATCTGTATTTACAATCCATTTCACAATTTCGGCTCTAAAAATCTCGCCTTCGTTATACGTGTGTCTTTTAGTTATTTTTTCAAACCACTAGTTAAGTCTAGCCACCACGCTGTTCGACTTTTCGACTGTATCGTTCGCGTTGGTGTCCGACGAAATCAGGTTGGGTCGTCAGCGTAAATTACATATTCTGTTTCAAAGTTAGTCTGTACTAAATCATTATTGTATACTTTGAATAATAGGGCGCCAAATATACTTTCTTAAGGTACACTATGCTATATTTTATTATGAGTTGAACTATTGTTGTCTATGGAAACATACTGATCTCGGTTAGTTAAAGTCCTGGTGATGAGAGATAGTGCCTTGTCCCGGACACCGTATTCATAAAGTTTAAGAATAGTCTCATGATTAATCCTGCCAACAATTTTGGAGAAGTCTATGTATATTCCCAGTCATTCGTTTACATTCTATGTTATTTAGGATTACTTCTTTTTGCTTGAGGACAGCCATCTCAGATGAGTAGTTAGGTGTAAATCCAAACTCTTTTGTTGTTATCACATTGTACTTGCGGAGAAAATTAAAAAGCCATTAATGCTTTATTTTTCTTCTTAACAAGTATAGGCATTATAGTTACTGCCTATAACTGCCGAGATCGTTTTTTGAACCAGCTTTATAGAAAACAACTTCTTTCGCTATTTTCTTGTGTGAACGGAAAATTCCTGCAGTTACAGACGATTTATAAATGTAAGTTAAAATCGGGCAAATATTTTCCAAGACGTACATGGCAGGTTTCATTTTCAGTGCAAAGGCGTCTTCACTGCTCGCAATGTTCATGCCTTTATGTACTTTAATCACCCCATTTACATCACAGCATGTTAGAGGAGCAGTTTTGCTTGTATGGTTAGCAGTGTAATTCAATGCCATTTTGTGTTCACTATCAACAAGTGTACTGAAACAGCTATTAAACTCTATTGCGAGTGCGAGTCCACTATAACTAATGTCATTCATTGTAATACTGTCAGTTCTACTTGCCGACTTACGGTTTAAGAGTCGATTCATCCTATTCCAATCTTTCTTTTCATCGGTCCCGCCATCGAACTTGTCAAAGTGATAATCATTCCTCGCTTTCCTCAGTTATTTTCAAGTTGTTTCGGTAAGAGGATTTTTACTGGAAATCATTCTAAGAAAATGCGAGGTAATCGAAGGCTTACGAGCTCATTTTGGTATTTTTTATATCTGTGTACTGAAACGTGTTACGATATATGCAAAGGAATATCTCCGGACAACTAAACGCCCTACCAGTAGTCGAAGAAGTGGAAATTATTCCTAATATACGTTCATTTTTTTGCATCGAAATGTCTCTAACATCCCTGAGGTGATCCGCTGTATGTTTACATTTCTTGGTTCGCAGTTTGATTATAATATAAGACCGCTATTTCAAATGTTGTAAACAGGCAAAGGATCAATAATAACATAATTAATAACCTCGCTGTTACTGTGGCCCTCCTAAGAAACAGCAGTGATCAAATGTACAATGTTTGCAAAGCCGTGTCAGCAAAGAAAACAAGCTGTGAAACCAGAAGCGTCTCCTTATGTTCATCGCATCGCTCACATTGTGAAAATGGTGGCTAACAGACGGGGCGTTCTTGTTGTATTTTCGGCTCCACGAAAGCTTGCTGAGCTCTGGTAGACGGTGAAGGTACGAAGAGCATTTCCAGTAAAAAGAAACTTGGCAAACAGTATGTGAAGTGATGCACCAGTGTGGTGTATGAGATACCTCTGGCCCGCGGGAAGGCATATGCGGGCCCAACGGGGTGATGCGTAAATGATCATGTAGCTTAACACATGCGGTTCCTAAAAGGAGGAGGAGGCACGCATCTTTGGCATTATTGTGCTGAATATAATTTGAGTCACCGATTAGCAGAACACTCGCCACAGATAAATGCTTGCAAACAATGCGAACCATACTTCGTGTAAAAAAAATTCTACAAGGGTGCGAAGGTACTAAGGCACGGGACGTTTTGCAAGCTTACCACATAAAAAGAAGGTAAAGACTGTGCCAGTGATACTCATGTGACCCTTTTTAAGACCGAGATGTCATATCATGATTGGTGTTATTGATTTTGCGGGGTTTGCTTCAGCACACGCCTTGGTTTTTTTATATTCGTTAGCTTCACAGGGAATAAAGTTAGATGAAGTTAACATGTGGCGTGCGCCGTTCTTCCGTGGTGTTTGTCTTTACAGGCGCTTTTGTTTCCTCTCTAAAAGCGTCGAATGTATGAAAATCTCAACTATAGCAAGTGAAATATTTTGGCTTGATGTTGAAGTGATTATGTAATCGCTGTTTAAAATCAACCACAGGTTTATGTTTCTTTGCAACGTACAGCGCCGGGGGAGGATGATTGATGGCGTCATCCACACTGGCAGAAACGGCTGGTTTGAAGCGAGAAGATCGGCAGCTTAGGCAAAGCAAGTGCAGCATTGCTTGCGGGCACCCGACGACCCACAGCAGTTCGTAGAAAAAATGGCAGAGAGTTTAAATCTCAACGTCCGTGCCGTCCCCGTTAAGCATCTCCGCAGTTGAATGGGGTTTATTCGTGGTTACATCGCCATTTTAAATGTTAGCGTATTGTAACTTGGCAAGCTTTACTTTGAACTTCAGAACACTGTAGCGCAACCAAATACAACGAAAAAAAATAACAGAAGGAACACCACGAGCGCGTTAAAGCAGCCTAGACTGGAATCTTTCAATATCGTCGAATTCTAAAAAAGCGCGTCAGCTGCCGATAGGGCCAAGTACTTCAAAAATCAGAGGCAAAGTGTGCTCCTGTTAGTCCACGTTCATTGTCCTTATTGGCTCAACCACGTGATTTGGTGTGGCGAGTAAAGTGTTTCAATATATGTGTTCCAGCACGGTTTAAGTAGTTTTAAACAACTTTTCTCATAAAACCTTACTGCATGCACACGAGCCCTAACCTAACCTTCTATGAAAATATTTCCCACTTATACCAAAATTCATCCTGTCAGTGTCCGTATTAAGACGATTCTACTTGAAATTTAGCCGTCCTAAAAACTTTTCATCGTTTTCGCATTGACTGCCCTCTTCGACAGACATAATTATTTCTCTGCCTTCCTCCTGCATTCGAAATGCGTGTCTTGCCGGCCGGTATTTCTCCTCACTCTAATGTCTAAATGCGAAGCATGGCATTTAAGTACGCACAAAGATCAAAGGCTGCGTTTTATCCCTGGACCCATCACACCGCGTTACAATGTTCCTGATTTCCAGCTGATTGTGTGGTGCGCCTCCAGTTCCTGCATAGTATTTTAGCAAGAACTGTGCACGCCAAAAAAAAAAAAGGCAAGACACGGGTTATGTACCCATTACGTATTCTTCTATATATAACCAAAAGCAGCAGAGTCGTCAACCAGAAGTCAAGTTTCAGTGTGAAAATGAGAATGTTGCTCATTGTGCTTTTTATTACTATCGTCTGATACTCAAATTTGATCGGGATAAGATATGTCCCAGGCTCTCTGGATCGAAATTGGCCAGAAAATTTAGCAAGTGAACTGTCATTATTTGTGAGCCTCGAGAAGTGTCATTATAAAGTGCCGTCTGGTTTCATGTTTCAAATATACGTTGTGCTTTCAGGCGGTAAAGTAACACTACTGCATTTATCGGTGCACAGGCCTTTGAAATTGTGCGCCCAAGCTATAGTTTTGTGATTCGTGACATTTATGTTTACTGCATTTTTCAAAGATTTTTTAATAATTTGCCATTGGGTTCAGTATGGCTTGCATTATTGTAATTATGCTCTATGTTGACCTAACAAACTAAGTTCTTGCCCAGTCATTCCCCGGAACTGAGAACCTAGCATCAACGACAAGCACTACGAAATAGCATGCAGTTCTATATTTATTTACGCTTACCAGAGTAGTTTTCACGGGCATGGTATCGGTGATCTGAAAGAGAACAAAGTATTGCTCTCACACGCAAAAAAGGAGACATGAATTTTTCCGTGGTTATAGTTTGGTCGCGGAAACAATCTCCGGCGGCCGTGGTCGTAGCACTAACGATATGTTTATGCCCAACAATAAATTAAAACATTCAAATTTTACCTACGTTACAGAAAACACAAGCTGTCTTTACAATGAATTAGAAACCTGAAGTTGAAAGTGTACTTCACAATTTTCGATTTGCTAGCCTATATTTCACTACGGATCTATTACGCCAAATGCATTGTTCATACACCTAAATCAATCTTTGTAGTTTTTTATGTCATTTTTTTAAAGTTCCCCTAGAACTGTTTCCTCCGAGGGTGACAAAACCGAGATACGGATAGATATTATATCACCCACTCTCCTGCTGCCAAAATGTTCGACCGGTCCCTTTGTCCTTTCAACTTATAAAGCTTCTTGTATAAATTTTCTGTAAAGCAATAACACTGCTAAAAAGAATGTTTATTACATAAGAGACCTTAACATAAGGATATATCTTCAGAACTACGGATACCCAAGAAAAAGTGCTAGAGAGAAGGATTGGCTGATGTGCACCAAACTGTAGCTTAATTTTGATCTTAGTATCAAGAGGACGTTGAAGGTAATCTAGTTCCCGTCGAGGGTGAATGCGCGCTATAAAAAAGCTACAAATAGGAATCAGCAATTCTGCGACTCAGACGACAAGATAAAGATAAGATGAAGATAAGATGCTTCATTTTTTTCCCTCACAAGTAGTCAAGCAGCCCACGCGCATAATCGGTACCGCTTCGAACATTCTTGGATTTTATTTTTGTAAGTCGACCCTGTCAACATGACAGCATTGCTTTAAAAATATGTAAAGCATTATCTGAATGCCACCTTAGTATGTGTTCACTTTACGTATATGAAAAAAGCAGGCTGTTAGAAATGCACTCTACATTCTATAATTTTACTATGGAAGGTGACACGAGTATCCTTCATCTAAGAAGGGCCGCCGCGGTGGCTGAGTGGTTATAGCGCTCCACTGCTATCCCGAAAGACGCGGGTTCGATCCTGGCCGCGGCGGTCGAATTTCGATGAAGGCGAAATTATAGAGGCCCGTGTACTGTGCGATGTCAGTGCACGCTGAAGAACACCAGGCGGTCGAAATTTCCGGAGCCCTTCACTACGGCGTCCCTCATAGCCTGAGTCGCTTTGGGACGTTAAGCCCTCATAAACCTAAGCCTTCATCTAACGATTTTTCAGTATTGATAGTTCGGAGAATTGTCCAGTAATGACCCCACAGATACCAACATCCTTCGCAGTAAGCTCAAGGGGCTTGTATTTTTGTATTTATAACAATATACCAACGAAACCAAAAAAACTGCAGATAACAGCATTCACGCAAAATGAAAAGCGAAAAGATTAAGCAAATTACATAAGCCTAGGCCCATCATCACACCTAGTAACAAGTTGTTCAGTGCCACACATGGCATAACACAAATTACGCTAGGAAAACGGTTATTTCGCTAAAACCCTCCTCATGATAAGGAAAAACAGAGCAGTAACACGAGACAAGAAAATATACAACGGCATAACGCGCTCACCAGCACATTGTGTGGTGCTAGGGAGCCCAAAACTCAAAACTAGTCAACTGATGTTTCCCAACCCTCCGGACTTTATCCCCACCCGACAGCTTTATCAATAAAGCTGCACCGATATTTCGAAGTGTCTAAATGCTGGAACACAGAACAATCACTGGCTTTTCCACGATGATAAAAAAATGCCCACAACAATGCCGCAGTCAGTTTTCACTGTTGGAAACGGAAACTGATACGAAGTTCCCGGGTGGTAACCCCACCGCGGCGACTGCGTTTTTATGGAGGCAAAACGCTAAGGCGCCCGTGTGCTATGCGATGCCAGTGCACGTTAAAGAGCGCCAGGTGGTCAAAATTATTTCAGAGCCCTCCACTACGGCACGTCGTTCTTTCTTTTTTCTCTCAGTACCTCCTTTATCCCTTCCCTTTCGGCGCGGTTCAGGTGTCCGCCGATATGTGAGACAGATATAGCACCATTTCATTTGCCCCAACACCAATTCTTAATATTTATTTTTATTAACTGATATCACGAAGTGGTGGCTGCTGTCCGGAGAGCAGAAAGGCTGCGAAAATTGTGCCTAAACAAAACTCTTTACTTGGGCTGACATGCGCCCACAATGAACTGAATGACTCGGCAGCGGCGCAGAAACAAGTGCGCTCGGCAGACGTCGAACAAAATGCCCGCCGCTGTCGGCCGTGCTCAATTTAAAGCTGATAGCCAACTTTCGAGATAAAGCGTGCAAAGTTACTGGAATATTCTAGAACAACGTAGAATCAGCTCTGCCTGGATGCGATCAATCGAGAGAAATCTGGTCGCGTCTTGCATCGCAAACAAAGCGCTAAAGTGGTGCAACGGCAGCTTTGAAGAATAAAGAAACGAACACCGGAAAGATTCGCGACATTACTCTCCTCTCAAAGAAGATGATCCCATGCATTAACACAAATAAGGCAACTAGGAACAAATAAAACGGATCGTGCGAAAATAAGCACAAAGAGTGGTGACACAGCGTCCTTTAGCGCGCATAATTGGGCTTTAGACGGACGACATCAACAACGTCCGGTCGTACGCTGCGTCGCTGAGATGCAGTCATTGCGTGAGAGATGATTCACAATCCAGTTGACCTAGCAGATGAAGAATATTTTACGGTCCGAAATAGTTACGCGAAAGCTTTTCACTAAATTCATGGCGGTGAATGGCCGTCCAAAACAAAGACTTTGTCTCCTGGCTTGCATTCCGCGTTGCCTCTTCGTAGGTTGTTGCGTCTTCGCGTTTGGCGTCAATCCGCTGCTGGTCTTCGTTCCTTAATCGAGCAAGTGTTGAAAGTAGGCGGCGACGTCGACGTTCTTCTCTTTGGTAGAGTTAGGCAGCATGGCGTCTAGCTTGGTCGTCCATACGTTATCTTTGGGAAAGGGCCAAGCAAGTTCATGCCGATCGGCTGAAAGTCTTTGGGGTGGGGGGTTCAATGGGGTTAAGAAGTCCTGCTGGTCTTATAGAGGGGTCTTTCGTCGCTGAAAATCTCGGCAAGTTTTCACATAATGTGCGACATCGGCAGACAGGGGGGTGGGGGGGTGGGGGGGGGCATGTAATACTAGTCGTGAATGCGGCGAAGGTTGCGAGAAAACCCGAGATGTCTAGCTATCGGCTCGCCGTGTGAAGCCTGTAGAATTTTTTCACGGACAAGCAGGTACAAAGAGGAGGTAAGCTGTTTCCTTCGTTGCGAAGTTCTCCTTAACGAGGACATCATTCTGTGTACAGAATCGAGTGGAACGGGGGGGGATGAAGCAATCTTGCCTTCCAAGTACTCGAGGAGGCGTTTTAGGTGCGGGTCCGAGCGTAGCTGCTGAGCACAAGAGCTGTGCCTGATGGGTCCCAGGAAGGCGTCATCATCGTCGTCCGGTGGCGGTGCATCTACAGGCGCTAGTGCGAAGCAATCTGCGTCAGAGCGCTCGCATCCGGAGTTGTAAACGACGGTGACGTCAAACTCCTGGAGGCGCAGACTCTATAGACCACGACGGCCAGAGGGGTCCTTCAAATTTGCAAGCCAGCACAGCGCGTGGTCATCGCTGGCCACCTTGAACGGTCATCTGTACAGGTACGTGCGGAATTTCGACGTAGTCCAGATGATGGAAAGGTACTCATCCTCAGTTGTCGAATAGTTAGCCTGTGCCGTAGAAAATGGAACGGCTAGCGTATGCGATGACTTTCTCCAGCCCGTCGCTTTTTTGAACGAGGACGGCGCCTGCGCCCACGCTGTTGCATCGGTATGAACTTCGGTATCGGCGTTTTCAACAAAATTCGCGAAGATCGGTGGGAACTGTCAACTACGCTGAAGATCTTTGAGGGCTCCTGCTTGCGGCGCTCCCCATTTAAATGGCACGCCTGCCTTCGTATGCTGGGTAAGGGGCTCGGCGACGCGCGAAAAGCCGGTAATTTGCGCACAGTCCGAGGGATTAGAGTCTGACGGAAACCCGTCTGGTCTGGATGGTACATGACGAAAGAAGAAGGCGCCGACCAAAAGAAAAGATGGGATGACGTTTTGGCTCCCCCACGGGAGCCTTGTTCACGAGCCTCCCCCTTGTTGTGGGAGCCTTGTTGTGAACAAGGCTCCCGTGGGGGAGCCGAAACGTCATCCCATCTTTTCTTTTGGTCGGCGCCTTCTTCTTTCGTCAAGTCCGAGGGATCTGCGCCCTGCTTTCTTTCCGGCTGGCGGTGGAAACTTTTCAAAAGCAGCTAGTTACTGCGGGTCTGGCGTACTGCCTCCTTATAAAAGATGTGGCCTAGAAACAGCAGCTCTTCATAGGCCAAGTGGCAATTCTTTGCTTTCAAGCTTAGGCCAGACGACTTGACGCCGTCTAGTACTGTGCGAAGTCTTTTGAGGTACTCTTCAAAGTTCGAGGCGAAGAAAATGACGTCATGTAAATATACCAGACAAATTTGCCACTTTAGGCCTGCCAGCACTCTGTCCATCACTCGATGAAACATCGCTTGTGTGGAACAAAGACCAAACTGCTTCACCTTGAAATCAAAGAGGCTATCCGAAGTGATAAATGCGGTCTTCTCGCGATCTCTTTCATCGACCTGAATTTTCCAGCAGCGGCTCTTGAGGTACATCGAAGATAAATAGTTGGCGTTGCATAGTTGGCGTTGCAGAACCCGTCCTGTGTGTCGCCGATGCGGGGGAGGGGGTAATGTCCCTCTTTTTTATGTTGTTCTAGCGGCGGCAATGAACGCAGAATCGAAGTGCGCCGTCTCTCTTTCTCACCTGAACAACCGGTGCCACCCATGGGTGGTTTTAAGGCTGGATCACGCCGTCGCGAAGCATTTCTTCTACTTGGCTGGGAGTTCTCGCGGCCATTCACGGTAGGGGCTTTCACGGAGATGTCGCGCTTGCTGCTCAGTTATAATGCGATGCATGGTACTTGGCGTTTGTCGGATCTTCGGCGACGACGAGAAACACTGGCTGTAGCTTCGAAGTAGATTGTGGATGTGGACTTGTCTATTGCGGGGCAGGGCTGGGTTTGATGTCAAAGGTGGGCGAGTTCTCATGGTCAGGTGATCCTTCTGCAGATGGGTCGGAGTGGGCGAATGAGTCTCGTACGACGGATATTTGGCTTAAGAAATCAATCGTCGTTCCTCTGCTAATGTGCCGATATTCTTCGCTGGAGTTAATCAGCAGCACTTCGGCCTAGCCATTGCGGAAATGTGCGATCCCTTTTGCGATGCTTATTCCTCGGTCTAGAAACAACTGCATGTTCCCCTCGATGATGGCTTCGGCGTTAATGGCTTTCATGGCACCTACAGTCAAGATAACGCTTGAACGGGGTGGGACGCTCACATCTTCCTCCAGGACACTCAAGGCAACGTGATTTTCTACAGGTGTCACCGAAGGGATAGCCTCGTCCGTCAAAAGCGTGATCAGCTTGGATCACAGGTCGATGATCGCCTGATGCTCGTCAAGAAACTCCATGCCCAAGATCACTTCGCGCGAACATTGCAGTAGAACAACGAAGGTCGCAGGATAGGTGTGTCCCTTGACGTTTACTCGCGCTGTGCATCGCCCAAATGGTGTAATGAGGTGACCTGCGACGGTGCGAATTTGTGTGCCGTCCCAGGGGGACATAACTTTTCTCAGATGCACAGCGAATGTTCCATTAGTCAGCGAGTAATCGGCTCCTGTGTCGACTAGAGCGGTAACTTTCCGGGCCGCCGATAACTGCTTCTAATTAGGATGTCCTGGTTCTTGCGTTGCACGCTATCCTGGGCGTCGGGTCACGGATTATTCGGATCTGAGAATCGTCGGTACAACGTGCCGTTGAAGCTTTTCTCGGTAGAGGCATCGTTTTGTAGGTGGTCAGCGTTGTGGTCGAGGTTATTATTGTATGCGGCATCGGCGTGTAGGGGGCGGCGTCTTCGCACGGCATGGTCGTTGGAGGACTTTCGGTGTCTCGCACGGGAGCAACCTCACCTCCAGAGATTGATGACTTTTGTTTTCCCTACGTGGGCTGGGAGACTTTTCTTGTACCGCGGCTGGGTAGCTGCGGCGTGGCGACCTAAAGCGCGATGATGGCAGTGGTGAGCGCAAAAGGCGGTTCGGCGAGTACTCCTCTCGACGCAGGTACTCGTCGATATCTTGGAGACGTTGGCCCAGGAGCGGTGGCGCGTGAGCGCCAAATCCACGAAGATCGACGCGTTGGTACGGGCAGTGACGAAGAATATGGCTGGCCTCACCACAATTGAAGTACGACGGTTGGTTGTCAGAGTTCCAGGCGTCGAATTTCCTGGGGCTTGAGCGTCGTTCGTGGTCTGGGCGGGTTGGGGTAGGGAGACGGCGTTATGGAACAAGTGGCTCATCTCGGAGAGGACTTTTGGGATGCGGAGTGCGTATTGAATCGGCGTAGGTCATGGCTTAGGGTTCTGTGGCCGCAGGGTTGTCAAGTGCCGTTTGGACTTCTTCCAGCACCACAGCCATGAGAATCACTGCATGTGGCTGTGCGGAAAATGGCAGCAGCCATCGTAGCTCTTCGAGGATGATTTCGGGGATAACTTCCTGCAAGCTGTCGCTGGTGGTAATCGTTGTGCCCGGACGCATTCCGCAGACAGAGGAAGGGCAGTTATATTGCCGAGCCCGGACTTCGAGGGTCTTCTCAATCGTGCAGGCTTCTTGCATGAATTCGTCGGCTGCTTCTGGCGGCTGGCGGACGAGGCTGCCAAAGAGTTGCTCTTTTACACCGCGCATTAAAAACTGATCTTTGTTTTCCTCGCTTATCTCGGGGTCGGCGCGGCGAAAAAGGCGCTTCATCTGTTCGACTTAAGCGTGGACGGGCTAATTCAGAAGCTGCATGTAGGGCTCAAGGAGTCGCTCTGCTCATTCTTTCCTCGCGACACTGGTGAATACCTTCGATAATTATGTCTTGAATAGCTCCCATGTCGTGAGGGACGACTCGTGGTATTCGTACCACGTACGTGCTGAGCCCTCCAGTGAGAAAAATATGTTAAATTTTTGCCGCATCACCCCACTTGTTAAATGAAGCCACGCGCTCAAATTGGTCCAACCATTCGTTGGGGTCTTAGCATGGGGATCCATTGAATGTTGGCGGCACCCGCGGCTGTTACAGTATAATCGGCGTCGACACCTTTTTGCGAGGTTGTGGTGCTTGTAGCAGCGTCTTTTCGCGGTCTGGTGCCGTCCAGTAGGGTGCCGAACCCAAGCTGCTCTCCCTGGAGATGTCGGCTGGCTCGGTGAGCTACTGGATCGCCCTCGGGTGCGAAGCGCAGAGGGCTGGCGTTACGACTTGCAGGAGGTGTCCGGTACGAAGCGGTGACTGCAGTCCTGAGAACAGAAAGACTGCGAAAATGGTGTCTACACCAACCTCTTTATTAGGGCTGACTTGCGCCCACAGTGAACTGAATCACTCGGCAGCGCCGTAGCAACAAGCGCGCTCGGCGGTCGTCGCCCAGTATGCCAGTCGCTGTTGGCTGTGCTCAATTGATAGCTGATAGGGAACTTTTGAGATAACGTGTGCAGAGTTACTGGAATATTCTGAAACAAGATAGAATCAACTCTGCCTGGATGCAATCAATCGAGATAAATCTGGCCGCATCTTGCATCGCAAACGAAGCGATAAAGCGTAGTGCCCGCAGTTTTCAAGGATGAACAAACAAGCCCTGCAAAGATCGCGGCAACCCGCAGGACTAAAAAGTCATTTCTGTAATCCACATCGACTGCAGCGTATTTAAGATCTTGTTAAATACAGGCACGAGAAAGTGCACTGGCCCAAATAAAATTTCAAGGATCTTTATTAAGAGATATGCCGAGCGAAATTGCAAAAAGCGGCACCTTTTTTTAAACAAATTTCTCAGAACGATGGTTGTTCAAGCAGACAGTAAAATAGTTGAAATCATTCCTCTGTAGAAATCTGGCAGCAAATCTGAGCTTTAGAACTTCAGGCCCATTTCTTCAAACTGCACTGCCTGGATGCTCGTTGAAGGCCTCGTCTTGAAACAATTAATAATTAACAGCTTATCAGGAAGAGGGCTATGTCATTTCTGTGATTCAACACGATTTCCAAAGAGGGCTGTGAATGTTACTCACCTAACGGAGCTAACATATAATATACACTAATACCTAAGCATATACATATACTTAACGCTATACATATGTACCTAAGAATAGACAATCAAAAAGAGATCGGCATAATATTGCCATACCTCTCTCAGGCATATGATTGCGTATTACACAAAAAACGTATTCAAAAATTAAATCATATGTGACAAAGTCTGACTGCTCTCATTTTCTTCAGTCTCACCGCGAAACATCTACATTAGTACCTGTAACATCCTGTAGCATTAGTACCTGTAACATTTAATCCTGATACTTTCTTGCTGCCAAGTGCTAAGTAAACATTCGGCTTTTCCATATGATTGCATCCTCCACCGAGAAATGATTGGCCCGATGACCACGAAATAATAGCTTTAATAATCAATTAAATTCTCTTTGCAGCTGTGCTAAGATAAATATCTCGCAGCATTATCTAATTTCCCATCCAAACGATAACCGGGGAAAAAAACAAAGATATAAGTGCACATATTCAGTCTTCGGCAGGCTATACCTTGAGTGCATGCGCATAACCTCCCAAGGGGCGCTCATATTAACATTACTTCAAGAGCATTGAAACGATTCTTCTACATCAGCAGACACCTGCGCGTCGTTCCGCCGGCAACAAAACAACTTGGTTGTGACACGCTGATAACATCATCACCAGAATATGGTATTTTATTGGTCCCTCATGCTCAGTGACTAAGCGACAGATCGAAGCGGTACCAGCGTAATGCATTGAGAATTATATTGATAAGGTACAGGCTAAATGACTCTCCTAAGCACTAATCCTACGCTTTATAATCAGGCGCAAACATTCTCCTATTAATCACACAGCAAAAATAGTTTTAAATTTTATTATTTTCCCCAGATGAATTTTTGGAGCAAACTGGACCATTCAGTCACTAACATAACCGAGCAAATAAAAAACACTAACGGAAACTGATTTACACGAATCACAGGTCTCATTATCTAGAGTTGATATGTCGCATTATCAAGAACTGCAATTTACTTAGCTTTTTGCTATATTGTGTTAAATTTCTTGCATTCCGATCTCTGAGACTTCCGTGAAAAGTAATTTCACTTCTCCTTCGACTGCTCACTAATAATCGCTTTCCATTTTACTTGCAATAAATTAAGTATTTTTAGTGTTTTAATTTGGTATTGCGATTATCTCTCACTTGGTTTCCTAAAATGTATGAATGTGCGCGGTTTTCTTCATATTGTAAAATAGCAGGCCAGCGCTGTCCCAGTGCAGGCATCTCCCGAAGAGGAAAAAGACGGTCGTGTCCGATGCGCGAGACCTGCCAGCTGAACTGCCTTTTTAATTAACTGAACGTTACGCTGATGCCGCCTTCGTTGCTGCCCTGCCGCTCCCTTCTGCTCTTCGCCAAGAACTCCTGAGCCCCGTTATATTTTGGTGGAGGTGCTACTGAATCCCCATACTAGAAGATCGTAACAGAACCTTGCCGCCGGCGCCCGCTCCACCTCGCGAACACAGAGAGACCACACCCACCCGTCCCGCCGCCATCATTTTTTCCGGTACCGCTCGTTAACGTGACCGACTTCTCTTTCTCGGCCACGCCGATGAAGACGTCGACGACTGCCGCTCCACGTATGACTGCGTGAGCCGCTAGAAGCACTGAGATGACGCCGTTAAACTGTCGTCTGTCCTCATCTATCTAGTGTGGGTTGCCCACCAGTGGTTCCGGAATCAGAACACTATCCTTCCAAGTTGGTTGGCGCTTAAGACTGCTTTTGAGAACGAATTCGACGTGCCTGCCGTTCGCAAGCTTCGCGCCGAACAATGGCTCCGTGGTCGCGTTCAGCAAACCGTCGAGATATTCACTCGCTACATCGAGGATGTTTTAGACCTTTGCCGCCGTCTCAACCCGTCGATTACCGAAGCAGACAAAATTCACCACGTAATGAAGGGTATCGACGACGCCGCCTTCCAGATGCTTATGGCAAAGAATCCTCATACACCTGCCTAGGTGACCACCCTGTGCCTCAGCTATGACGAACTGCGGCAGCAACACGCTTCCACCCGCCTTCCTACCAACTCTGTGGAGGCCCTCGCTGGTTTGTCCTGTGGTGGCATCGCCCAGCCGTGATTGCTAACTGAAGTGAAGGATTTCATTCGTCAAGAGGTTGCCCGCCAACTGTCTCGCTTGCCGTCCATCTCCCAGCTCCCACATGCGGTTGCTCTATTAATCCGCCGAGTCATCCAGGAGCAGATCACAGAGGCGATTCCCCCTGCTTCACTTGTCAGGCAGGTGAGCGCGGTGCTCACGTCGTCAGAGGCAATTTCACCTGCTTCGTCTGCCGCGCAGGTGAGCCCGCCGCTCATGTACGCAGAAGCTCTGGCACAACCGCGGCGCCCTTTCATCCCTGCCGCCTACGCTTCTGTGAGCGCCTATATTTCTCGTTCCCCAGAATTCACTGCACTACCGCCGCCACCTCCCCGACTGGTGCCTCGGCTTCGCTCAAGCGCTCTTAACCCGCAGCGCACATTGGATAACCGCCCTATCTGCTACGCATATTGTCTCCCAGGACATGTGACCCGGCTGTGCCGTCAGCGGCTGCCGATGTCATATTTTGGGGCTCCTGAATTAGCATATCGCTACGGTGCACCCACGCCAGCCTTCTCTGACCCTCTTCCGGCGTTTCTCTCCTCGGATCACGCCATTACCCCGTTAACAGCTTTCAGGCTGCGCCCAAAATTTTGACGTTACATCCGGCAGGCTGACACTTGCAGAAGCCCCATCGCCAGCGACATTATTTTAGTCCCTGCTGTTCTTGCTTTCACGCTCCCTGCGCAGCGCGAGCCGGTTGGTTGCAGCGGCGTGGTTGCGTTTGTCGTCTCTCGTCGTTGTTTTGCGGCTATTTTGTTTCCGTGTGCGATGTGTAGTAAATAGTAGAATTCCGAACAAGTTCTGTGTGCTGGAGTGCACAGGCAATTACGATGAGGGCAGAAAGATACAAGTGTTTTCTTTCCGAAAAGACGACGACACTTTCAAGAGGTGGTTACGCGCCATTCCATGGAAGGACTTCGTGCCCACTTCGTACACTAAGCTAAATAATGTTTATGGTACTGTTATGTGCTCCTGGTTGCTTTTGCTTAATCAGCACGTTTATTGTAATACTTCCGAAGCCCAGATAGATTGATTGTGGCCACATTTATTTGCTGAAAACACGCTTATAGACAAAGGGGCGGGCATTAGGCTATTTTAATAAGTGAATTCTGAGATGTTTACGAAACGTTTGTACGTTTGTGCAGGTTTGCGCCGATCATTTCGACGCTTCATGCATCGAGACAACGACATCGTACACGGATCCAAGAACAGGAAATGTTCTTACGTATCTATTTCCAGTACCGCGGTTGCGCCGTGGATCGGTTCCCACCGTATTTCCCAACTGCCCTTCGTGCCCTTCAGCACCAGACAACAGCAAGAGAGAAGCACCTGATGGTAAGAGGAGCCAGCTAGAAGCTTCCCAACTCGCCCATGTGGTCAAAGGATCACTGGCATCATACGAAGCGGAGCAGGAGAGAGACCAACTTTCGTCACTCGAAGTAAAGGCGCGCCTGCAAGTGGCCTCAGTGTGAGTGCAGTGGACTGTGATTCATAAAGAAAAGTGTATGATGTTTTTGAACATCACCAACGATCGTGAACCTTGGATAAAGGTGTCATTGACAGTGCTCGAAAACCTCCAAGTCTCAGCCTGCTACCAAGGATCCGCGATCAAGAATCTTGGTAGCGCTGTTGTACCCGACTCGGTTTGCAAAGTAAGCTCCTTGTTGGAAATTTTGAACAACCTGTGCATGCTGTCTGACGAGTCTGGCGAGCGTTGTAGTTCTCGCCACCTGTCGCTTTCAGTAAATTCTCTTCTAGACAAATTGGAAGTAAGCATTAGTGAAAACAAGAAAATGACTGTGAAAATTTTAAAGAAACAGCTAACACTGCTCTCTGCAGAGCGTAATCAGTACAGCACACAGGTAATGGTGTTTGCATGCATTCTCCAAACAATATCGCCGCATGCCTACAAGTATTTGAAAAAAACAAGTGCACTAGCCTTGCCCCATCCGACCGCTATTAGGAAAGTGCGCTCATCTCTACAAATGTGGCCAGAAATTGATTCTTGTGATGCAACTTTTCTTCAGTATGTTTCCAAGAGATTTACACATCTGCAGCCACATGAAAAGACAGTGACGTTTATGCTTGACGAAATTCATATCAAACCTTGTTTTGAATATAAGGGGGGCAGCATATGTGGTGCTGCAGTGAATTCCAGCGAGGCAGCCACATCTGTACACGTGTTTATGATACAAATTCTGATGAGCTCATTAAAGGAGGTAGCACACATTCTTCCGGTAAAAACCATACAGGGCTACCAACTTCATGCCATACTGAAGAAGGTGATCATACGCTTACAAGAGATTGGGTACAGGGTCTTAGCCATTGTTTGTGACAATAACTCTAAACAGAAAGGTAATAAAGATGTTTCTGCCAAAGCCAATGCTTCGTCATGTTTATCCACATCCGGCAGATCTAGATCGGCCATTATTTTATATGGTAGGTGCTATACATCTTTTGAAGTCTATCAGAAACAATTAGCTGAATCAGGAAAATGCGGGGACTTGTTTTTTCTACCCACGCTTTGAGCTATCAAACAATGTTGTTCGTCCTGAATGCAAATTGACTGCCTCATTTAAGAATTTGAGAGATTTACATAAAGAGGAGTCATCTATAATGATAAAGTCTGGGTATAGCTTGACATCCAAGGCACATAATTCGAACAACTTGGAACGGCAAAATGTGAAGCTGGTACTGCAGGTTTTAATCCGCACGTAGCCACAGCCCTGGCAGCTCGCAATGGGGAAGCTGATTTTCAACATCCGGCCGCAACAACAGTTTTCATCACAATCATTCTTCGCTGGTGTAGTATTGTCAACGTAAAAACGCCAAATAAAAGCTTCCATCATCGTACTGTTCACGAAGAACCTATGTCTTGCAGTACAGATGACCCAAAAGTAGCTTTTCTGAATGGTTTCATTACCAAGCTTGATATCTGGGTATTTAATGGGCATGACACTGGGGTCCTTACCCAGGACACATTGAGTGCCCTAAGGCTATCTGCTCAATCCCTACTGCCATTGGCAAAGTACTGCGTAAGTGAACTTCATTTTAACTACGTCCTACTAAGGAAAGTTCAAACGGATCCTCTCGAGAGTTGTTTTGGACAGTACCGGCAAATGGCTGGTGGGCAGTACCACATATCTGTTTGACAGCTTTGTGAGACAGAGGGCAGGATTCGCCTTCAAAATGCCCTGCCAAAGATGAGCACTGATGACTTTAGAAACATCGAAGAGACAAACAGTGTCAGAGATGTAGGAACCTCCTTTAGTGTTCAAGATGCAGACGCCGACCTTGATGCACTCAGAGAACGAATGCCAGTTATTGGTTATGTTGGCGGGTATTGTGCGCCTGCTACAATGAAAGTTTTAAAGTGTGAAAGTTGCCGAGGACACTTGGTTGTTAGAGGAAGTGAGACGGAAATGGAAGAAGACACCTGTTCCTTAATCGCACAACTGCACCGAGGTGGACTCAAGTTTCTCTTTGCCCTCGTGATCACAATAGTCATGTACAAGGAGGTTGTAGTTACAAAGTTTGTGACACAACGTGCCTGCACACAATTTCTCTATGGGCCCAACCAAAGGAATTTCGTTAGGCAACTGACGCTCACCTCTCTACTGAGGCTTGAGGACATAGATGCATGTGAAAATGGGCATGTCTACGAGCTCCTTGTCACACTTGCTGCAAACTAGGCAGAAAACATAATGGTGAACAACTTATGGAAAAAAAGGAATGGTCAACTTCATAATATAAAAGAACAGAAGGCAAAAAACAGAAAAGCCGAATTCTTTCTTGAAAAGTAATTTTCCATAACTTGTACACCGCACATTTATTTACTTTAAATTGCGCTGCAGGCAATTTATTGCAGTTACCTCATGTGATTTCTTTGGAGAACTTCTGCCAGTTGTAGTGCAATGAGCCTTCATTTGTTTGCGTCATGCATGCTTTTTAGCCCAGAGTTTAAATGACAGGTTTGTTTTTATCTGAAATTTTAAAGTATTTTGGCAATTAACTGCAGTGGTGTTGTTTTTTACTGAGCTGAGCCTCTGACAGTGCCTGCTGTGGAAGGTGAATGACTTATTTGTCACACCTTTTGTCTGTGTGTGCTCTTCTTGTGCAGTGTCTATTATGTATTATTGTATTACTGTCTATATTATTGTGCAATGCAAATTGTGCAGTGGATTCCTTGTGCATTCCTGTACCTGCAGAAGTTAACTAAGTGGTTCTTTGTGTCACTTATTATAACCTAGTCCACAGTTTAGTCACAAGTGTGTTTAATGTACTGTGGATTCTTTGCATGTCTTCGACTCTACAAAGTAATATGCTGTGCTTTATGCCATTGAAGGGAGGCCACCTACTTTGAAAAATGGATGAAATAATATTTTCTTCTAACCTACAGTTAAGATGCGAGTATGGTTTTCGTTTTCTACCTCTTGGCATTGCAATGCGCTATGTTATGCCTCCTCTCATTCATCTGAAACTCGTACCGTGCCAAAGAGCCTACTTTAATATACAGATTCGTATTGTAACTGTGTGTATCTCTTATCGGTGTAACAACTTGTTTCGGCTGTTAGTTGTTTACAATTTTATAGCACGCAGTATAAAAAGCAATATCCGTCTTCATTACAGCGCAATATCGTTTTTCCGTCTGTCATGTATTTTGGCTACGAACGATGTGTAGTCGTAAATATCTGTAAATATGCATACATACAGAGTCTGCTGTGATAAATAAATATGTATAATTCTGTCCGTAATCTTAATTATTTTTATTTGCCCTGATAAATCGCGCGGACCTGGCGGTTGACGAGTCTGTCTGAGGCATCAGCTCCCGCGAGGCGAGCGCGCGGCAATCACTCGCGGCTCTCAGTCGGCGCGCAGTTACGTCGTTGACGTCGCGTCACGTGACGCGCAGGCCTGAAAGCTGTTCAGGGGGTAATGATCACGCCACCCGAAGGTCACCTTCGCCTCGCCGCCGATAACTTTCTCCTATGAACCGTCAGCCCTTCCAGCTGCTCAGGAAAACACTGCGCTTTCGTCGAACTTTAACAGTCCTCCATTTTTTCCTGTACATGTCGACGGTATCGCTGTTTTTGCCCTCGGTGACACCAGAGCTGCGCCGTCGGTTCCAAACAAAGCACTCTGTCGCCCGCCTCAAAAGGTTACTAGTCGTGTCTCAAACGTTTCCCACCGCACCGCAACATGGCACCGCATCCACCCCATCGGCGCGTGCATCGCCCGAGTGACTATTCAGGACGTTTTATATGTTACTGAGTTTATTGTTCCTCCGCGCTGTTCTCACTACATCATTTTACGTTGCGACTCTCTTTCGATCCACTGATTGACTGTGTGAGTGGTTCCATTGCCTTTTCTCCGCTTTGTGAGCCACCCTTGCGCGACGTCTCCCTGTGCTCCACCAACCAGTTTTCGTAACCGACACAGAAATTCCTCTGTTTTCTTCACCCTCGACCCGTGTCTTCTCCTTCGAGCCCTGATAGTGCCTTTCTCTTCAATCCGACGGAGTCTGGAGTGCAACGCAAGACCCTGCTGCTTCCGTTCGCAGTTCTGACGATTCTTAGTGGCTTTACAGCAATTCATGTGTCCAACACGTTTTCTTTCCTTGTTCCTTACTCCGTGGAGTGGCGAATACCTCGGCCGCATTGAAGCATGCGACTCCGCCGTTACCTATCCGGTTCCCGAAGATACACATTCGCTTCACGTCGACGCCTTCAGCCATTGTTCTTCTACACCTGCCCCTGACAACCCTACTCTGTTTTCCACCGCCATCGACGGCAACCTTTAGCCTGCCCAACGTGATGTGGTCGTCACCCTGCTTCACCGTTTTCTTGCGTCGATTGACTGCCCGCAGACGACTTTGGGTCGCACATCCACTGTAGCCCACCATAATGACACCGGTACACATGCCCCTTTACGTCAGCGCCCATATCGGGTATCGTCCGCGAAGCGCATGCGGTCAACACCCACGTCACCGACATCCTTGAGCGTGGTTTTATAGAGGGTTCTCACAGATCGTGGGCCTCCCTGTGGTCCTCGTTAAGGTGAAAGATGGCTCCATCCGTTTATTTTGTCGTCAACTGACGGCTGAACAGAATTACTCGGAAAACCGTGTACCCGCTTCCTTGTATCGATGAAGCTGCGGACTGATTACAGGGAGCCGAGTTCTCATTCTTGCACTTACGATCTAGCTACTGGCAGGTCCCGATGGCCGAACTTGACCGTGCGAAAGCAGCTTTTGTCACTCCAGACGGCTTATATGAATTCAGCGTGATGCCGCTGTGTTATGCAACGCACATGCGACATTCGAACGAATTATGGACACTATTTTCAGCGGCCTCAAGTTACACGCCTTACTTTTTTACCTTGATAATATTGCCGCATTTTTCATCGGACTTTCTTACCCATCTTTGCCACCTAGAATGCGCGCTTACTTGCCTGACTGCTGCTGGACTGCAACTAAATTGAAGAAGTGCTGCTTCGCCGCTAAGCACTATATGTTGGGCCACGCAGTCTCGAAGGCGGGTGTTTTTCTCTATTCCGCAAAGCTTCTTACCATTTCTGATTTTGCCAAACCATCGAATTTTAAAAAAACTGCGCAGCTTCATTGGTTTATACTAGCATTTTAGGCCCTTTATTCGGGATTTTGCTTCCATAATCGACCCATTCACACGCCTCCTCGCTACCAGCGACTATGTCTCGACGTGGACACCAGCTTGCGATGATGCCTCTACCAACCTACGCCGCTTTATTGTCTCACATCCGATTCTGCGACCTTTACACCTTACTGCACGGACTGAAATCCACACTGACGCCAGCCGAGTGGGTCTAGGCCGAATGCTCGTACAGCGGTAATCGGCTTCTGGTGAACAAAAGTTGAATTACTATTCGGTGACAGGAAATTTATGCTTGGCCATCATCTGGGCGATAGGAAAATTTCGGCGTTACGTTTATGGCCGCCCGTGATACGTTGTGACAGATCACCTCGCACTCTGTTGGCTATTTTCTATGAAGGATCCGTCTGGACGTCTTGCTCCTTGGACCCTCCGCCTGTTGTAGTACGACATTGATGTCGTTCACCGCTCCGGCCGCAAACGTTCCGATGATGACGCCCTTTCCAGTTCACCTATTCCGCGTGGCCCGTTTCTACCATTCCTCAGCGCTTACACTTCGTCGTTCCTTGACATCTAACCTGCTGTCTGAACTGCCCAAACACCCTTGGATTGCCTCCCTTATCACTTTGCAGTCTCCTTCCCACCTCTCTGTCTCTCGAACTCTTCAACGCCAAGCTCGTCACATCACCGTTCGCAATGACCTGCACTACTGCCGTAACTACCTCTCCGAGGGGAGCACGTGGCTCCTGCTTATTCCCCGCCAACTGCGCTCTGACATTGCGCGATTTCCACGCCGATCCCCAGTGTGCTAATGCCGGTGTGTTGAAACATATGCAGGCTTGCGTCTGCGGCAGTACTGGCAAGGCATGTACCACTTTGTGCGGCAATATGTGCGCCCTTTCCCAGCTTGCCAACGCCTGAAGACACCGCCTCGCCTTGCCACCTCACCCATGCAGCCACTCACATGCCCTACCCGCCCATTCCAGAAAGTTTGGATCCACCAATACGGTCCACTTCCACCTCCTCCTGACGGCCATTGTTATGTCATCGTCGCCATGCACCACCTCACCCGTTATGAGGAAACTGCGCTTTTGGCATCTGCTTCCGCGACTGATGTTGCATCTTTCATCCTTCATCACCTGATCCTTCGGCATGGCGCAACCAAAGAACTTCTTAGTGATCGCTGCTGCGTCATTCTTTCGGAATTCGCCGAGACAGTCCTCAAGGAATGTTAAATTATTCATCTCACTACCTCTGCTTACCATCCTCACACCAACGGCTTAGTTCAGAGTTTCAGTCGCACTCTCGGACACAAGCTCGCTAAGTATGTGAACCTGCATCATTCTAATTGGAACAAAGTGCTTCGATTTCCTATTACGCGTACAATACTCCTGTGCAAGCTACCACTGGGTTCTCGCCGTTTTTCCTCCTATACTGTTTGGACCCTACGTGCACACTGGATGTCATCCTTCCTTACCGCCCTGACGCTTCCGAGTACATACCGCTTTCTGAGGCTGCTCAATGCACCGAAGAGTGCCACCAACTTTTCCGTGAATTCACCACCGAAACTCAGCAACGCTAGCACCATAGCCGAAAAAGTTTCACTACAGCACGCTTCTACGCTCTAGACTAGCCTGTCTAGCCCTGGGTCCCTTTGTTCAACCCCAGCCTTGCACAAAACCTATATCTCACTATAACGGTCCCCACCGTGTTAGTGAGCAAACTTCGCCGGTCAAGTACCTTGTCGAGCCGCATGCCTCCTCATTGGATCCACGTCGTCGTGAGCGTGAAATTGTCCACGCCCGCCGCCTCAAGCCTTACGACGACCCCCAGGTTGTTTTCTCGCCTTGAGTCGCCAGGATGGTGTCGCGAATCAAAAACGCGTCACCGACTTTCCGAAGGGGAACGCTATCGCGTGCAGGTTCGAACAAGAGAACACAGAGATCAAACAATACAAAACGAAGCCGTATTTATAATTAAAAAAAGAGCCGATACTAAACGAAAACAAGAAAAAAACACTAACTGAACACGCGTACAACACTACAGATTAAAGTAAGAAGTTCAGGTACTGAGCGTTCCAGGTGAAGCAAGGAGGCCTTGTAGACAGAACGGAACGCGGGTTGATGAACTGCGACGTGTCGCTAGCGTTGTGTCCATGGAAGCGGCTAAAGAGAGCCAGATGGTATTAGGAGTAGAGATAACGGCAGGAAGACGCTGGTGGTCTCCAGTCAACAGCCCAAAGAACTTGGCAGCAAGAGGAGAAATGTAGCCATGACGTGTCGACGACGTCCCAAAACGCCGGAGGCTTAAAACAGGCTATTCAAGAGTGCCTTTCGGCAGAACAGACCTTCAGTCCATCGGCTGCCTCTCTCACGCTGGCAAGGAACGCAGGGGGCTTGCGTCGGTGATCCAAGAGAGGTCCACGGCAGCACGGACCCAACTCAGATGGCTGCCACGTCCACGCTTGAATGATACGACCTCCGCTACGCTGCCTCCCTTCACACCTCGCTTTTCTGACACGTCAGCTCTCCGCTCCTCGTGCTCGCCGCGCTCTTCGTCGCCGTCTCCTCGCACACATCATTCGCACGCGCAACAACGCTGGGCTGGCACGTGCAGCGCTCCGCTGTCCCACGCAATACTGTGGACGCACAGCGTTCGAAAATCTCCCGTCAATTCCGTGTGCACATCAAATATGCCCCCGCCTTCGGAAAAGTTTTTTTTACATAGAAAAGAATGCCGTTGATGCACACAGCAGTTATGTTCATGTGGTAAACAGACAAGTTAGACGGCGCCGAAGTCACCGAAGGCGTTTTACGCAGGCGGCACAAGGAGACGCGCACAGAGGGAACATGGGGTAAAACATTACACATCTGGCAAAAGGAAAAATAAAAAACATACAAAACATCAGACACAAGCTTTAGACACGTCTCTACAATAAATATGAATATTCACACACTGAACAACCCATAACCGGAGAACGAAAGAAGAAAGAAAAGCAACCACAAACACAACCACACTGCATTTGCACAGGTAACCAATGCAAACACCGGATAGTAGCACTATACATTGGGCATGACCCTCCGGCAATTTAAAAACGACTCATGTAATCGGCGCCAACGTTTTAGGAGCGCTTGGTGTACTCTACACGGAAAGTATACTCTTGTAATGTAAAGCTCCAACGCAGTACCCTGCTGTTCAAGTGCTTTGCCTTTCTTAAATATTGCAAGGGTTGGTGGGTAGTCTGAATGATGGACGTCCCGTACAAGAATATGAGGAATTTCCGAACAGCACAGACTATCGCCAAACATTCGCGTTCAATCGCTGAGACGCGAGATTCGCGAGGTAATACTTTCGACTCCCATATGATGCCGGGTGGAGGGTTCAATCTTTTTTCTGCAGAAAAACGGCGCCTACGCTGACCTCGGAAGTATCTGTGTGAAGCACGAATTGCTTAAAGAGAATTGGAGCTCTTAATACGGGCCTGGAAGTTAACGCGTTCTTGAGCTCGTCAGAAACGGCTTGCTGCTGTTGTGTCCAAGATACAAGGTTGCGTTCATTTTTGCGTGTCATCTCCACGAGTGGTTGGACTTTGTCGGAATAGCCAGAGATGAAATTTCGGTAGCATCCGGTAAGCAATAAGATGGAACGTGCTTGCTTCTTTGTCTTCGCAAGCGGTACGTTGACAAACATTTCCGGCTGGTTTCAAACAGTCGGATTGTCCCTTCTCGAAGGTGGTGTCCAAAAAAAGACATATTAGTTGCTCCGATTTCACTTTTATGCGGTTTGACAATGACGCCGACCTCGCGTACCCTGCTAAATATCCTGTTTAAAGTTCAAAGATTCTCTTCCCATGTAGAGGTCACTACGAGAACATCGTCGATGTAATGAACGGCATTGTCTAGGCCTTGTAATAGAATGCCCATCAGGCGCGTAAAGATAGCCGATGCTGTCTTAATGCCGAAGGGCACATAGACGAACTGATAGTGGCCCGATTGGATAGAGAACGCTGTTTTCGGTCTCGAAGCTTCCTCCAAGGGTACTTACGAGTACCCTTTAGCAAGGTCAAATTTTGAAAAGTACACATTGGTTCCAACCTCGGTAAATATGACATCTGTTCTTGGAATGGGCTGTGCATTAGACACAAGAGCATCATTGATGCACTGAAAGCGATGCAATCCCGATAGGTGTTGCCTTTACATTTAAAAACAGGGGGGATTGTAGAGAGATTCAGAACGTTCAATGACCCCTAATTTTATAGTCTTGTCTATCTCCTTTTCGACCACGTCCAACATGGCAAACGGCAACGGGTATTTCGGGGTATTCGGAACTTCGGAAGTGAAGAACGTAAGTTGCCACTTCACTAGATTAGTCTTCCCGGGTTTTTCGAAAAAAATGTTGGCATACGTGTCAAGTGAGCTCCAAATCTTCTGCCGTTTGTCTTCATCGAGCATGATGGAGGTTTGCACAGCTTCAATCCCTTTGCCATCGTCCGTGCTAACCTTAGGCAGTTGTTCTTCTGAGTAACCTTCGATTACGACGAACGATGGCGCATGCACTGTCTCTTGGCACGCACGCGCTTCGTCACGTCTGAGCATATTGATGTAGAATAGCTTCTTAGTGTGGCCCAAGTCGCTCCAATAATTTATGTGGTTTTTTGTGCCAGAAACCACGAATGAACCTTTCCACTGCATCAAGAGCTTATTGTGGCTACTCGGCAAAAGACTGAGGGCTCGATCTCCAACACTTAAATGCCACTTCTTGCGGTTCCTATCATATCTCTGGGGAGACTGTTGCGCACGCAAGAAATTTTGGTGCGCAGCTGTCAGACTTCTTGAGTCGTCTCTTAGATCTAGAACGTAACCACACGTCGTCTTCATGTTTTCTCCCAGCTCTTACCTTCTACAGAGCTCTCTAAGCACTGCGAGCGGTCCTCGCACATGTCCAACTATTGACTCATACGATCAAAACCTTAGTCTTCTTTGCGGCACCTCTCAGTATGCGAACAGATGTGGAGCGATATAATGATCCTATGTTTTGGGCTGTTCCTGACTGGGCTTCCGCAGCATCTGTTTGAGTGTGCCGTTAAATTTTTCCACATCCCAGTTCACATTGGATGGTAAGGGGTTGTGCTGAGATTTTTCACCGTCAAGAAATCGTTGAGCTCGCTCATCTTTTCGGAAGTGAAACAGGAGCCCTGGGTCAAAGGATCTGTCTCGGAAAACCGATTCGTGAAAACGTCTCTACCAAACCTTCTGCTATGGTTTCTGAATATATATATTTGGCAGAGCCACGGCGTTGGGATACCGCGTTGCAAAATCGACAAGAGTGAGAATATATCTTTTCCGTTTCCCCAATGTGGGCGTCAGGGGACCGATAATATCGACAACAAACAAAGTTGCGAAAAGAGGCAGGCGCCCCAATGCAGCTTTCTATACTTTGCCTTTCGTGCACATTCTTTGGCAGGTGTCGCACGATCTCACGTACCTCTTAATTGCCTCCTGCACTCCTGGACAGTATAATTCTTCTAGAACTCAATCTTTTGTCTTTTTATTGCCTTGATGCCCCGCCAACAGGCTATCGTTGGCAAGGCTTAAGACCTGTTATCTGCGAGACTTTGGAAGTACTACCTGCTGAACCTCTCTTCCAGAGGCGAGATAATAGAGGGGGTACATCAAACCCTGTTCAAAAGTATACGAGGGCGAAGTGCCGTGCTTTCCATGGAACACATTTCCTACTTTCACCAAACACGCGTTCACCGACTCATCGTCTCTTTACTATTTTTCTACCATTTCCTTGGCGAACCTCTTAGAACCAACGCTTAAAGCAATTTCTTCCGGCCTTCGTTCAATACTTTATTTCCAGCTAACACTATTTTGGGCTCTCGCCTTTGCCAATTTCACTGGCAAGCTCCTCATTGTCTATGCCAAGACACAGTTTAGCAGCACCCTCTGATTTCTTCCAATTAATATCTGGATTTTCGCCTCACGGGCCTTCGGTATATTTCCAATTATGACATCTTGCAATGGTGTCTCCATGCATTTCACCAGGGTTGTGCCAGTAAAATAAGGGAAGCGATATGGACTTCTGCCTCGGGAACTTCATGGCTACTGTCATCAAGGAACACCGTAGATCTCGAGCCAGTGAGAGCGGACCCTGAAACTAGGGCTCTCTGTGCAACCACCGTATTGCTCCCAGAGTCTCGTAAAACACGCACGGGTAGCCCTTGGAACTCCCCCTCTAGAACAGGCGTGTGTTGTGCGTCTGCAGGCTTTTTCCGGGCAAGTCCTACCACCTCTTTGTCCTCCGCTGTCTCAAGCCTACCTGTTGTTGTAGACACCGTTTCAGACGCACCACTCTCTGGTCCGACGAAAAAGGACGACTTCTCCTGGTTTTCGCGCTTCCTTGAGCAGGAACTTGCATCATGTTCTGTTTTTCGGAAATAAATGCAATAAACTTGTTTTGGCATAGAGCCACAGTCGACAGCCTTATGTTCAGGGCGATTACACATGAGGCACCTTCCTGACTATCTATTTGATAGAACATCCTTTTCTCTCGGGATGCCCACCTCGAACGATTCTTTGAACGAAGACAGGTTTCTTTGCCGCTGGGCCTTCAGAAAGTTCTCTGCTGCCTCAGCCATTTTGTACAGCGGCTTGCGCTTTTTTGCTCGAAGGAAAATCGCCAGGCGACTATGACGGTTCCTCATAAACTGTTGGGTTACCATGAAGCTACCTAAATCATTGTAATTAGTGGCAGTTCCCAACATCTCGACCCATCGATCAATAAACTGAGCAAGCGTGCCTGTTTCTTTACCGAGCGGCTAACTTTCACGAAACCTTTTGCGATAACCCTTTTCTGTGAACCGAAAATGTTGGACCAAGGCTACTTTTCCCTTATCATAGCCCAATGAATCTCCTGGAGACAAGAGACTGGACACACGCAGAGCCTCCTCAGTCAAAGACAAATTAACTGCTGTAGCCCGTTTTTCCTTGGGCCAGCTCTGCCCTTCTGCGATGCGCTCAAAACGTTTAAATTATGCGTCCAAGTCATCCCTCCGATCGTCGAAAGGTGGGATCAACTTGTGTGGGCTAACCGCTACTGATCGCCCTGTGCGTGTTCTCGATTACCCCACGAGCTTCTGAGAGTCCTAATTGGAGCTGCAATCTACGCTGTTCAGCGACTTGGCATGCTGGCGTTCAGCTTCTACTAAAAACTTTGCATGCTCGCGTTCGGCTTGTGTTTTGCGCTCTTCAGCCTCTGCTTGCTCCTTGGCGTGCTCGGGTTCGGCATCTGCTAGCACATTTTCATGCTCGCGTTGAGCCAGGCGTTCGGCTGCACGTGCTGCGCGTTCCTTCTCTTGCTCAGCAGCCACCCACGTGCGCAGCTCGGCGTCTGTCAACCCCAACAATTTCCCTAACTCAATTAACTCCTTTAGCGCGCCCATCTGGTTCTTATTCTTAAAAAAAGTCCCTCAATATAAGTTAAACAGCTTCGTCCTGCTGCGGACGCCAATTGTCGCGAATCGGAAGCGAAGAGGAGCAACGGGCGCGGAGGAGCAACCGGGCGTAGAGGAGCAACGGTTATGCGATGCGCCACTGCTCTTCAATAACAGTTGCTGCCACCGGCGGGGCTTACGTGGCCAAGTTTGCTCTTTCCGAGCAAGCTCTGGCGACCAGGTCTTAATTTACCTGGCAGCTGCTATGTTACGCAGTGCGCTTACAGTTAGGTGGGCAGGTCGTGACGCGACATTTTTACGTACCAAGGTGACCAAGCTGCCTATGTTCTGTCTAGGTAGCTTCTCTTGGTATTTTGTATGGATTTTTCGCTAACGCTACTGGGTTACCGACGGACACGGACACCATCGTCGGCGACGACGCCGGATTTTCTTCGACAGGAGATCATTAACACTGTCGCGTTAAAAGTCACAGCGCCGACTTCTACAGGAGTGCAACGTAAGCTCGAACCCGCATGCAGTGTGGCTTGATTCGCAGTATGGAAGGGGGGGGGGCGTCACCTAGGTCCACGATGGTAGACGGGCGCGAGGCTCAAAAGCAGCAATTACTACTACGTAGGCAAAATTTCCTTGATGCGCTCTGTGAACTTTCGGCCAAGGGTACATTTCGACAGCGCTATGTCGGTGCGTAAGGCCTGCTAACGCAGTGACTTACACACTTCAAATTCAGGATTGAGGTCTTACAAGGTTTTAAAATTCTCTTTGGTGATGCAATTTTTGTTCTAATTTACCAGGCCCCGTATGCTCGTTTCTACAGAGGTTTCGATATTGCGTTTGGTTTATTTTTTAACCCCTACTTTTGTAGGGTGTCAGGAGGAAGGCACCAGCAAACGGCTATTTCCGCTTGTCAAGTGGCCTATTTGCGTGGTCTCGAGTGTTTCGAGATTCGAGAGGGCGGCTCGTTCGTATTTTTTTTGTTTTCTGTAATTTGATCAACCTGATGGATTTGTGGTCTCGCGTGTGCTTAATTTGGTGCGCTAAATTATTGCACGTTATCACTGCACGATTAAGATTAAGTTAACTGCGTAGTAAGCTTTTCTGCTTCAACACCATACTAAAGTCAGCTATGCATACTGCTCATATGCTAGCATTGTCGTTAGCGAAAAAAGGCTGTGCTAACAATGCATACGAGTATGGGATAAGCTCTCCGAGCCTCGTCCGATCGGCTTGGGTGTGCCGCAGGCCTCTGTCTTATCAACATTTCTGTTTAATGTTGCCATGTCGGTGGTAGCGGTCTCCCTCCCCACTAGCGGCCGACACCATGTGTACATGTCCATATATGCAGACTACATAGCTCTGTGGTGCCAGGGACCCCCGGGCGAGGCGCTCCACGTGCGGGGGTGTCTTCAGATAGCTCTGACTGTAATCGACGCCGGCTTGCGCGGCCTTTGTCTGTCGCTGATCTTGGACCAGTTGGTGGTCATGGCCTTCGTTTCGCGCTCGCGCGCGCACCTTGCGCCATTGTCACTGGACGGGACTCCGATTCTTAGGCGTAAATCGGTGCGGTACTTTGACCTGGACATCGACTGGCGCATTTCCTTCCGCCCTGCATCGACCAAGGCCTGTCTGCAGATGAAGAGGGTCACTGCAGCCATGCACAAACTAACCGCTCAAGGCCAGGGCATCTCCCAGCAAGCAGCGCTGCGGCTATACAATGCCGCAGCTTTGGGGGCGGTGCTCTATGCGTTGCCACTCGTCACGGTGCGCAAGCCATGCTGAAAGAAGCTCGAGCTCCAGCACCGCAAGTCCCAGCGCCTGTGGTCAGGCCTGCCAAAAAACTCGCACTACGCCGCAACGTCGGCCGTGGCAGGAACGTGGCCACTTGGCCACCAATCAGCGCGCAGGGCACTGAATCACATCGACCGGCTTCACCGCGCACCGGATGGAAGCTCGCTGCTGTAGCGTATGCGCTCGCACCCGCCATCGCGAATGGCCGCGGCGCTTCTTGAGTATGAGCAATTGACACAAGGCCCACCCCCCGGCTGTTCCTGCGCGCCCTGGCCATCTGCCTCGGAGGTACATCAACAGATCGTCGGCATAGCGGGAAATCGGAGCACACCCCTCTGTGCTGTGCAGCAGGTGTGTAGAGCCGTAATACACGAGGAGCTCCAGGACCATCTCCTCGTGTACACCGACGGCTCAGTGACCCGCGAAAGCTGCTCCCTTGCAGCGGTGGATACCATCCCCGCCCTGCGACTGCACAGCCAGCAACACGCAACCTTCCTGGGCTCCTGCACCACGGCGGAGTTGATGGGGATCCGGCTAGGGCTGGACCTGCTGCTCACCCTTGGCTCTTCGCCGCCCAGGAGTGCTCTGCTGTGCGACTCCCGCGCCCCCTTAGCCACCTGCGATACAACGGCTGCGGTACCCCACTAGTGCGGTACATTCACTCGCGCATCGAGCGCCTTGCGCAGAGAGGAAGCGCTGTGCGTCCACAGTGGGTGTCCGGTCACTGCGGCATCGGCGGCAACGAAGAAGCTGACTACTTCGCGACCGCTGCACATTTGCTACCTCCCAGTGATCTTCCCCTAGCGCTGGAAGACTTGCGTGCGGTCATCCAGGAACATCTCTGAAAACAGAAACCCGACCCACGCATCGCAGGAGGTGAGCGCATCGACAGCATCACCGGCTGTAGCACATTTACGCCGTGCAACATGCAATGATCATCCGCGCCTGCATTGGCTGCGCGTGGCCCGGGGAGCGACAGGAGCGTCACGGACCACGACGAGTGATATGTGTGACGGATGCGGTGCAGTGGAAACAGTAGAGCAACCTCTCCTTCACTGTGCCGCGTTCGCCGATGCTCTTCGCGATATGCTTGCGGCCTATAGGCTTCTAGGCATACTATCAGACTCCCTCAAGAAGCTATTGTGGCCGCAACGAAGTGCGCGTACCCGTGAGCGCACCTTGATGAGCCTCTGTGCATTCCTCGAACAGACGGTCTTGACATCCCGTCTGTTCTCCGCCAGGTAGTTACACCCAGTGACTGAGCGCTCCGTGAGTTCTACCTTGGACGGTTAACAACTGGACGCCCAACTCCAGCAGTAAACATAATTCTGTGTACGTGTGTTTTATTGCTCCATCGACAACTAATCACGCGAAGAACCTGGACACATTTCTTATTGTATAAACAGTTTGCGGGTATTACCTCCCCCCTATCATCTCTTCCTGTCCCCCCCACCTCTTTCATTTCATTTCTCCGTTCTCCCTGCTATCCTTCATTTCCGCTGCCCCAGCTCAGGTGCTTCAGTATCGATAGCAGATGCGGGGGCTAGCAAAAATCTTTTTTATTCCTATTTAATATTATTTTATTAAAACCACTTACTTACTGAAACTATATTTATTAATTTCATATTAATTTTGCGTTTGTCCCTATGCTTAAATTGCAATACGAATGGTTTCTGAGTATTTTAGAAGTATTATTTCTGGCATTCTTAGGATTGAATCAGAAATACATTTTTTGTGCGCTTAGTGTATTTTTATAGAATAAAATATACTACAAATACACATTAAAATACGCATTACATTACAAGAAACACTAAAAATATACATATAATACATTAAAATACATGAACCTCGGTTCGGATTAAAAAGGGTGTACCAGTCGAATTAACCGGATAATACTGATGAATGTTCTCAACATCAGAAGTAATGTCTGAACTGGTAATAAGCCTCAGGAGACATTTCCAGAGAAAAAGCGTTGTCATCAAGAAGTCTATGACAAGGCAAGGTCACGCGCCGGGGCCTGAACGGGAATGATGTCGCCACGCAAGCAAATGCTGACGGAAAGTGACGACAGCAAACAGGAACTGCTCCTACAAGCGCGATCCCTGGCTCGGCTGATATGCAACCCCCCCCCCCCCCCCCCCCAGAGAAGACACATTATCTTGCACGGTGAGGCGGTTTTTGCGCGAGGACTGTGTGCCCCCAAATTGTCGCACAAGCTTCGGAGTCTTCGCGTTCGAATCTGTGGCCTATCTAGAAACGAATTATTAGTCGCAACTTGCGTCAGGCGTTAGTCAGAAGTCGAACTCATCATCATCATCAGCCTCATTACACCCACTGCAGGGCAAAGGCTTCTCCCATGTCTCTCCAATTAACCCTATCCTTTGCCAGCTGCATCGACCCCTTGCCTGCAAACTTTTTAATCTCATCCGCCCACCTAACCTTCTGCCGCCTCCTGCTCCGCTCACTTTCTCTTGAAATCCACTCCGTTACCTTTAAGCACCAGCGGTTATCTTGCCTTCGCAATACGTGCCCTGCCCAAGCCCATTTCTTCCTCTTGATTTCGAGTAAGATGTCAATAATCCGCGTTTGCTCCCTCACCCACTCTGCCCACTTCCGGTCTCTTAACCTTTCACCTATCACTTTTCTTTCCATGGCTCGCTGCGTTGTGCTTAATTTAAGCTGAACTCTTTTCGTTAGCCTCCACGTTTCTGCCCCTTAGGCGAGTGCTGGTAAGATACAGCTGTTGTAGAATTTTCTCCTGAGGGAAATTGCTAAACTGCCATGATCTGCGAGAGCCTGCTGTATGCGTTCAACCCCATTCTTATCCTAATTATTTCCCTCTCATGATCCGGATCAGCTGTCACTACCTGTCCTAAGTAGACCTTTTCCTTTACCACTTCCAGGCGCTCACTGCCAATCGTGAGCTGCTGTTCCCTTGCTAGACTGTTGAACATTACTTTGGTTTTCTGCATGTCAATTATTAGACCCAGCATTCTGCTCTACCTGTCTGACTCATTGATCATGATTAGCAGTTAACCTCCTGAGTGACTCAGCAAGGCAATATCATCAGTGAATCGCAGAATATTTAGGTATTCTCCATTTACTCTTATTCCCAACTGTTCCCAATTCAGGCATGGGGGTACCTCCTGTAACAGGCGGTGAATGGCAATGGAGAGATCGTGTCTCCTTGATTGACGCTCTTCCTTATTTGAATTTTATTGCTGACTTTATGGAGGACTATGGTAACTTTGCAGTTGCTATATATATTTTCCTGTCATAAGACTCTTCTACACCCTGATTACGCAATGCGTCTATGACTGACGAGGATCAACCAAATGATCAACCAATTGATCAGGCAGGCTTTCCTGAAGGATATTCCACAATAGATCATATTCACTCTATCAATCAGGTGATATAGAAATGCGCAGAATATAACCAAACTCTATATATTACCTTCATTGATTACGAGAAGCCATTCGACTCAGTGGAAGTCGAACTGTTAGCCAACAAATGCATGGGCGTCTATGGGAGCCGGTCGGCCGTGCCAGCCGCTGTCCTTTTCGGTGGCATGTTTGGGCCCGAAGGTTCGCATGGCTCTCTTGCCGATACAATGCTATCACGCTGTCCACACGTAATTTAAAATGTGGGGATAGCCTTCCTCCTAGAAGTTACCATAAACGAATGCACGACAGAAAAGGGAGAGTATTCACTGTTTCCGGAAACGTGATTTTGACCACTACGTTGTTCCACGGCAGCTTGAAGTAGGCTGCAAATATGGTGACGCGGACTATCCAATTGTGAGATTTTAAGTATACTTTGGAGAATTGTTTTGTATTTTGGAAAGCATATTTTAAATACATTGTCAACATGCAAATCCGCTTTCCCAAAACGCGATTACTAACACCAGGTTGTTCAAGAGCAGTTTGCAGTGTGCTGCAAATATGTTTACGCGGACAGCTCATTTGTTACACTTAGGTACAGTTTGGACGCATTAACTAAGTAATTACGAAAGTACACTAAATATATTAACAATAAGTCATTTGCCGAAACATTGTTTTGAGCACTAAATGCTTAACGGCAGCTTGACGTGTGCTGCAGCTAAGTTTACCCGGAATGCTCATTCGTTATAATTGAAGCATACTTTGGACAAGTAAATGTCGTATTTGCGTAAGTACACTTTGAATAAATTGCCAACATGCAAAGGCCATTTCCTCGAACGTGATCATGAGGACTGGATTGTTTCACGGCAGCTAAAAGTGTTCTTCAAATACGTATAAAATTATTTGATATTTACAAATGTACAAATTTAATACATTGACAAAGATGCTTATGCCACATAAAGATTTTTCGACGTATTTGAAACCTGATTTGATATTTACAAAAGTACAAATTTAATACATTGACAAGATGCTAAAACCGCATATAAATTTTTTCACGTATTTAAAACGTGCTCAAAACATGCTTTAACTGTCGTATACTTCAGAAGAATTAATTTAATATTTACGAAAGTACACTTTCGATACATTGACAAGATGCTAAAACCGCATACATATTATTTTATGTATATGAAACGTTCTCGAAGATTGCTTTCAGTGACGTATATTTGGTTAATTTCAAGAATGTATTTCGAATACCGAGCATAAATTTCTGGAACCTACATCCAGCATATTTTTAGTGCATTCCTTAATATAAAATATGTTTAAAATACATTATAAATATCCCGCCGTAATTCCAGACATATTAGTTTTTGCTAAGGGTTCTAAGTGCGAGACGGGCTCCTTAGGGCTTAAAACCGAGCACGGGAGGCCAATCCCTTGTTCTGGGCTATGCCGATGAGGGAAGATTTCGCTGTTGGCTTCTTTCATATTATTGCCACTCTGTTTAAATGATTGAACATTTTGTAACCCTCATGAATTAAACTTCAGTTCATTTTCTCGTTAACTGCCGCCGTCGTGATCGTCAATACCCCGCCACCGACGGAGCACCTAAGGTGCGACCAGCCTTCCCTTCGCAAAGCTATGGCAGGCCTCTTGTGCAAGGAAAAGGACCTAGCAGACCTTTAACGGATACGATAGATAATATTGCTTAGAATGGCCTCCATATTCAGTAAAGGTAAATGATCAATATGGCAATATATTGTAACGACAGAACTGGACGATGAGGCCGCGCCGCAGGACAGGTACCAGAATGAAGCGCGGTGCGAGGGCGTGAATGCGAGAATGTGAAAGAGAAGGACAGTGAGTCAGCGGTTTGCCGGAGAACCCTGAGTTCGTTTCTTCCTGTGTCATTCCGTACCCCAACATATTTGGTAGCAGCAGAGGGATGGTGCCCCAAAGACCTGACGTAGAGGGCGACAGGAGTCCACCACCAGCCGATGGCGCCGACAACGCAGCGGCCGGCGCTGCTAGGCTTCGAGGCTCTGAGGGGCTCGGTGTTTCCCAGCATTTAGAGCCCGGTTCTGAGCGTCTTCTGGATCTAGTCTCTTAGCGACTGGATGCACGGAAGGCTCTACTGGTTGCCCAGGCTGTGAATATGGAAGCTCTCTGGCACGACGTTCATCGCGTAGTGCCAGCATACCTGCGACACTGCTATCGTTGGGCTTCTTGTCGCAGCCACCAATGGTGTGCTCGGTGTGGGTACGTCCTCGCCGCAGTATTCATTGGGAGCTGTGGATATACACGCGTTTGGCGGTAATGTCTTGTGGAATGTTTACCGCATCCAGCTCGACGACATTGCCACTGAGAGGCCGGGTGATATAGCTGCTTCAGAATGTGCCGCCCGACCAGCTCGGCTCCTACACTGTTATGGCGTGCCTCCTTGACGCCCACTACAGTGCATCAGGTCGCCCCCGGGTGCTGTACCACCGCCTGGGGGCCCGCCGTCAAAAACCTGAGGAGACGTACCATGACCTCACCGCAGGCGATGAGCAGCTGGCTCGGCAGTCGCGGTCGGTCGCGCCTAAGAGTGCTGGTCAGAATGATGGTGATCGAGGAGTTTGTGCACGCCATACGTGATCCCCAGGTGCAGCGCGTGGTTCGTTTTGGGCGCCCTGGTTCCATCCGCGTCGCTATGGCACTTGTCAACGAGGCGGCAATGACTGCTGGCCACGCGGGGGTCACTACCGTCTGCCGAATACAGCGTGCCGGTGCAGGCTCTTCAATCCAAAGCCCCTACTGCGGTCTCTGCCCTACATGTTCGCAGCGACCTCAGCGTGACCTGCTACAGCTGCGGCCAGCGGGGTCACTAGGCGAGAGACTGTGCCGGTCCTCGCATGTCGGGAAACGTAGGAAACTGGAGTACAGCCGAATAAATTCCGTCTCCCCGCTTCTTCGTTCTCTGCGTCCCCTCCTTTCGTCACCTGCGATTACACCTGATGCGCCTTACGTGCTCGTCGACGTTGCTCTGCTTGACCGCATGTGAGGGCCTTGTTAGACACTGGAGCGGCTATCAATGTACTGGACAAATCGCTTGTCGCTAACGCGCCCCACCTCCTTTTGACAGCCACAAAAAAACGCGGCTCTTAGCTTTTAACGATGCCCCGGTGGAGCCAATCGCAGTTCTCACCGTTAATGTGTAAGAACGCCACAAGACCTTCTCCACAGATTTTTTTTGTCGCAGACAGTCCTATTTGGCCGGGGGTCCTCGGATGCGGGCGGTGCCAGCAAACGGGCATTGTTCTCAATTTTGCGACCAAACCACGGGGAACCGTGGTCTCTATGGACCGGGTTGGCTTAGCCGCTTTTCCAACCTCGGTGTCGGCCTCTGCCACTCTCTCTTGTCGGGGGCAGGCGTGCCTCAATGCTTCTACGTTATGAGCGAAGACACACTGACAAACATGAAGATGTATGCGCTTCAGCAGCGTTGCTATGGCCACATGTGCCTATGCTCGATCTGGCTGACACTGTTTTTTGCTGATGCCGGCGTCAACCCAAGCCCCTGTCCTACACATTACACGTCCAAAAAAACTGACTGTGACATCCGAAATCAATAATGCTGTATTGTGAGGAACATACTGATTTTTTTTTTTGCGCGAAGCGTAAGGGAGTGCAATCTATTGTATTTTAACAAACTGTGCTGTACCAACGAAAATTTCCCGTTTTATTGAATGTAACAACTGCAGAAAACTGGCCTTAGAAAAACTGGAGCATTTCTGAACACGTTAAAATTATAACGGGATGCTTTCTTATGCGTTTCTTTTTTTTCGCATAGCAATACGCTTTTAGTGATCTCGTTCAGCTGTGTTATACGCACAGATAGAGCTTCATCGAAAATAACTGTTTCTTTGTGGTTAACATGTCCCGACGATAGAATATTATTGTTACGGGTCAAGCCCTTACGGAGACCGGGACCAATTTAAGCCCCTCTGCCACCACCGTGTGCCTTAAAAACCTAGTGCGCGAGATCAGGGACACCGATTTTTTTTTTCGGATACCCATTGTGCTTGAACGTCGTCGTGGCCGCTACACTTTTCCCGTACGTGGTCACAGCCTACGGGGAAATTAAAGGCGACTCACGAGAGTGGAAGGGCATCATCAATGCCACGTGAGTATGTTCGGTTTCTGTGGAACTGCGGTCAGCTGCAGTGAGACATCCAATCTCGTAGGTGACGTGACTCAGGATGCAGTAACGACGTAGGGAACGTCTTTGTGCGCCAACTGATTTTGGACAAGTCTGCGCCACCTCAACGGTCGCCGAACCCAGACCACATAGATCGCAACATAGCTGACGTGCCGATGGCGCCCATTATAGCGCGTGTTAGCGCATTTTAGCGAAGCAAGACAAAGTGTCTCTGCGATGCAGGAAACCTGACGGGCGGAAAAAGTCTAGATGGTGTCCAGGGTGTAGCGCGATGGCCGGGCGTACATGAGGAAGAAAGGGCTGTACTCCGTCGTCTTATGCGTCGCAGTGCTGAAAGCATAGGTTGCAAAAGGCACCATGGTGTCCCAGTGTTCGTGATCGGGGCCACATACATTGATACCATACAAGTTAAAGTTGTGGTATTGGTCGCTGTTATACCATTCGTTTGTCTGTCATAAGGGGCGTAGTGATGGAAAGTTATGTCCCGGTGCGCGAGTGCCTCCACGACATCCGCAGCTCAGCTGACGGCCTCGGTAGCTTATAACTTGCAGTGGTTCATGACGTAATATGTTATTGCGGAGTAGAAATAGTTACATGAGCGACACACTGCGCAGTGGCCGATGGGAGGGTTGTCATTTCACAGTAGCGAGTAAGATGATCGGCGCTGACGATGACCTACCGATTGCCATCGGATGTCATCGGAAACGGACCCATCATATTTCTGACTTGCTCGAGCGGAGCGTAGGCAAACGTCGCAGGCTGCACCACACCATCTAAAGCGGCAGCAGGGCGTTTGTAGCGTTCAAATTGCGGGCAACTGGCTGCGTACCCTTCAGTTGTGGAGTGCATTTTCGGCCCATAAAACCGTCCTTGCGCACGGCGAAGAGTTCGAGCTGATCCGACATTACCACAGGAGACATTCTGTATGACGCAATGTGTCAAATCGACGAAGCGGAGTATAAAACGGCTCTAATAAAGCCATAACACCCGGAAACTTCGATGTTCTTTGACGTTCTATGGTGGCTTAAATGACACAGCCGTAAATTCCTGGGGATCAGGCAGGCCGCACTCCCTCTTCATGCACTTGTTCTGCCATTTCTGCGGCATTCCCAATTGAAGACTAAAACGGCGTGAGGCAAGCACTTCAAGAAAACTAGTTAGCGTTCGTCATATTCATCGCAGGTCTTTGCAAGTATGACGGCGTCATTGAGAAGGAACATACAAATGTCCTATTTTTAGCCACGGAAAAAAGTCTCCATGAATCGTTCGAAAGTTGCAGCCGTATTGTAAAGCCTAGGAAGGAAGAAGAAGACGGCGATTAGTGGGCCGGCTGTCTGACACCGGTCCGTAATTTTCGGCTTTATTTTCTCACTTCAGAGGTTTTCCAGTCTTTTTGGCGTGTGTCCTCGACGTGCGACGACCTGGGGGTCCCTGGCCGCCGGCAAAAGCACGTCAAGCGACCTCCTCGGCGCTGTGCGCCGTATCAACGCCCACACGGAACATCACCGCCAGCTCAACTCTATCCTGCAATGATGGCAGCAGCGCCAGCGGCGGGTCCAGCGGCCCCTGTAGTTGCGGCTACAGACCAGGCCCCGCCAAACAAGAGACTGCGCGAATACCAAGCCAGCAACGAGCCTCTGACCGACCATCCAGAGGACATGGACCAAGCATCATTTACAGTTGTATCGTACAAGAAAAAGAGAGCTACCGGTGTTCCTGTAGTTTTCAGGCCCACTGAGGAAGAAGGAAGCCTATGGAAAGCCAACCCCAACATTGTGGCTTCGGCGGTTGTAGCATCGGCTCAAGAAAAAGTCCTCAGCCATCGCATTCACAAGGATGGGTGCCTGATGGTTACAGTATCGACGCTGCCCGCCGCCAACCGTCTGCTCACGGTAACTAAGCTGGCTGGAGTGGCTGTAGAGGCCAGAGTCCCATACTCTTACATGGCAAGCTATGACAAATACAAGATGTACCTGTCACCTACACAGACGAAGATCTGCAGGAATATCTACGCGACCAAGGTGTCCTCTCAGCAAGGAGGCTAATGGCCTACACTCCTGACGATGGTGGAAAGATAAAAGCGGTACGCCGTCGCACAGTTATATTGGAATTCGTAAAAAATGCGCCGCTACCAAAACGAGTAACGCTGGGGTTCTGTAGTTACCCTGTAACTGAATACGTCGGAGCAGCAACTCCGTGTTATAAATGTCAGAGGCATGGCCACATATCAAGACACTGTAACGGCCTCGTGCGCTGCAAAGTGTGTGCTGGCTCCCACTCGCACAAAGAATGCACTTCGAGAGCGCAACCTAAATGCGCTAACTGCGGTGGCCCACACCCTGCTTCCAATGGAGGGTGTTATAAAAAAAAAGCAGCCACAGTTGCTCGCACGGCAGAGCAAACACAAGGGAAACCCCCTAAGCGCCATGAACCACCACCTAACCCCGACGTGGTTTTCCCGACTACGGCAGCTGTTTCCGAGACTCAGTCAACACAGCGTGGCAGAGCAGCTGACAAGAACTACGCAGATGCGGTAAAAAAGAAGCGTGGGAAGTCCGTTGGTTCTTCTCCTTCATAAAAGCTACTGCAACGCACTACACAAGACCCGACAAACAGCGTCGCTTGCTCTGACCCTAGAGTGCCACAACATGACAAGAAGATCAGCGGCAGGCAGCAAACCGGAAGCTCTGAACAAGATGTCACATGCCAAATGATTGCGATGCTGTTTGCAGCCATCAAGGCTCTTATCCGTGCAAACCCCTCGTCAGGAAGACTCCCTGAAGTAGAAGCTGTCCTTGCAATGGAGCCGTTGGTGTCGGTCTCCTACGCTCCGCAGGGGCGTAATACCACACTTCAGTAATCATGGTTTCCACAGCGAGAACATCACCGCAGCTGCCAATCCACAACATATTTCGTACATGCACCATTTTCCAGTGGAACGCTCGCGGGCTACGCTCTAAACTCTCAGATTTCCGACAGCTCGTGCGAGCGTACCGCTTCCCCTTCATAGTCATCTGTGAATCACGCGTCGAGGAAACTTTCCGACTTAATGGATACTATTTACATCATTCACAACGACCAGATAACGTCAGCAGATTGCTGATAGGCTTTCGCAAGGATATCCCGGCCTCACCGGTTGATGTCCCGCCTCACAGCGCCAATGAATACGTATGCGCTGTTACAGTTATTGCCGGACAACAGTACACTCTGATTGGAGTATATCTTGAGCCAGGCACGCCATTTGATGCTTTAAGACTTGAAGACTTGATAGCAAGGACGCCCTCTCCGCATATTATTTGCGGAGACTTCAATGCTCATAATGAAATTTGGGGCAGCTGACATACATGTGCCCGAGGTGCCAACCTCGCAAAACTTCTCTCCAAGCATTCAGTTCAGCCATTAAATGACGGCAGCATCACCTACCTCCGAGGCCCGACGACTACCAGCAGCATCGACGTGACATTTGTCACAAGTTCATTCGCCCACAACTTTGGCTGGTGCACTGATTTGGAGACACGTGGAAGCGACCATTACCCAATCCTCATATCGGCTTTCCATGCGCAGAGGAACCCAAAGAAATTCCTTATAAAATCTACAGACTGGGACACATACAAGGACGCTGTAAGCAGAGGAGTTACTGCGGCAACTCGCAATGAGGAATTAGCATCGACAATTGCGTATTGCCTGAGGGCGAGTACACAAATTACAGCTGAATATGATAACCTAACTTCAAATCATATTCACATCACATATTCAAAGGCTTTGCGCTATACGCAGGCGAGCTGAAAAGAAAGCTCTGCGCACAAAAAGCCTCAATGACCTACGTGCATGCCGACGGGCACAACGTCACATTCGACGCTACATGGATAAACTCAGTGGGCAAAAGTGGCGTGACTTTTGTTCTACGCTGGATGTGCGCAAACCAGTAACCAATATTTGGCAGATAGTTAGAGGTATGCGCACGCCACTTCAACAACTCCACCCCTTCGCTGCACTCTCCCTTCACGAACAAAAATCTATAAAAGAAGTCTCAGAAGAATACTGCAAGCTGCTGTAGGCAGAGTCAGGGCATTCGACACTATCCGCAGATGGTCAAACAGGCATCCCAAAGGCGGCAGTGCCAGCGTTAGACCTGCCTTTCACAATGGAAGAACTATCCACAGCTATCGCGGAGACAAACAGGCACACGTCTCCGGGTCATGATGAGGTGACCTATGAAGCCATTGCAAAGCTACCCCACACCTCCCGTCTTCGACTCCTGGAGTATTACAATTCTTCCTGGATGGCTGGTGAGGTCCCCACGGATTGGAAGCTGGCGAAAATCGTGCCCGTTTTGAAACCCTCTAAGCAGCCAACAAGCTACGCATCATTCCGGCCCATTGCCCTACTGAGCTGTGTAGGTAATCTCATGGAGCGCATGATCTGCAAGCGCATAACTTTGTTCCTAGAAAGCCGAAATGAGTTCCCCCAAGAAATGAACGGGTTCCGTCAAAACAGGTCTGTGACTGACAATATCATCGCCCTCGTCTCATCAATTGAGGAGTACCTTCATGCTGGGTACATCCCAACAGCCGTTTTCCTAGACATCAAGTCCGCTTTTGACTCCGTCTTTCACCATGCAATTCTCGCAGCCTTTGGCAGTCCTTGGAGGAAGGCTATACAAGTGGATTGGGCATTATTTAAAAGAACGACAAATTTTTATTACCACTCCAAACGGTCCAACACGCTTTCACGCAGTGGAGAGGGGCGTACCACAGAGAGCGGTGCACAGCCCTCTCCTGTTCAATATTGTCCTTATTCGCATAAGAAGACACCTTCCGCGAGGGGTCCGCATAACAATTTATGCTGATGATATCTGCATCTGGACCGCGTCACGTTCGCGCTATATTACCCAACAACGTCTTCAGAGAGCACTAATGGACATTTCGATGTACCTGGCTTCCAGAGGTCTTGGTCTCTCGCCAGAAAAGAGTGTTGCAATGGCGTTTACAAGAAAAACGATGACCCGATATCCGCTGCTCCTAGGCGGACGATCGCTGCCATATGTACGATCTCAGCGATTCCTGGGTGTTGTAATCGACTATAATCTGTCATGGTCACCTCAGATCAAAAAACTCCGTGCGAGGATTACTGCAGCATCGCAAGTGTTCAGGTTCATGGCGGGAACAAGGTGGGGTAGCAACTGCCGATCAATGCTTCTGCTTGAAAAAGCCTCGGTTGAAGGAATCTTGCGCTACTGTCTACCAGTGCTTCAAAGATTATCTACATCAAGCAATAAGACTCTCAATGCCGCACGGAACAACTGCCTGCGAATATGTCTTGGCCTCCCAAAGGGTTCCTCTGCATCAGGAACAGTAGCGGAGGCAGGATGTCTCCCACTATAGGTAAATGCCGCCCAGGAAACTATGCGTACCCATCTCTGCCATGTCCTGCAAGGGAAGAAGCACTTCCTACACCGTGTCCACCTAACTCACAGCAACTCTAGCTTTGGCCAGGCAGTGCAGCTCCTGCCCCTTCCTACTATTAATCAGCCTCAAAAACTACTACCTCTGGCCTTTCCTCCATGGACACTCTCTCCTCTAAAGGTGAAGAAGTCTGTTCCAGGTGTGAATGCAAAGAGCCGCATGCCACAGGCAGCACTTCTGCAAGCTACTCTCGCCTACTTAATCGAATATTATACGCAGCACACCCATATCTTCACCGATGGTTCAACAACTAAAGAAACTTCTTCTTGTGGCCTTTATGTGCCCTCAACAGGCCATGCCCTTTCTTACCGGCTGCAGCGGAGGACCTCCTCTACAACAGCTGAGCTTCACGGCATTAAGGAAGCTGTTTCTTACATCCTGCGCCGAACCACCGGCCGTTGGGTTATCTTCACCGATTCAAAAGCATCTCTGCAGATCCTGGCCAACCTGCTGAAAAAAACGAATCACCAGCCAGTTTCCCTGGACATTGGGTATATCCATCATTTAGCTATTGCCGCAGGCCACTGCATAACATTTCAGTGGGTACCTGCTCACTGTGGCATTATGGCTAATGAAAAAGCAGATGAAGCGGTCCGTAAGGGCCATCAACATCAGAGATACATTCGAAGTTTTCTCACGAAATCTTATGCGTCCCAAATGGCTAAAAGTTTTTCGTACGAAGAAACGTATCGGCTTTGGAGTTTGCCGACACATCAGTACCAATTTCTTCACTCAATCGACCCACATCTTAGATCAATACTCTCACCCAGAATTCCTCGACAACTCGAAACACTATCACCGACTTCGTCTGAATGCTGCATATACAAATGGCCTGCGATACCGTTTTGGACAAATGAACAGTCCGCATTGTGACAACTGTGCTTCGATAGAAACTGTGGAACATATCCTGCTTGAGTGCCCTGCGTATGCTAACGAGCGTGCGTACTATGAACATTGCATGCAGAAGCTCTGCCCAGTGCCCCTAACAATGGACAACGTTTTAGGTCCCTTAGCCTGCTTCAGGCAACAGAGACTTGCAATGAACTTTCTTTTTACATATTTAAAGACATTGGACATCTCGATAAGCTCTAAATTCACTAGCAGGTTACCTTCATGCATTCTTCTTGCAGTGAACTTCGTCAGCCCATTCGTCGGACTATGCACTCCATCATTCCATAGGTTACATCAATACTCGCCACTGCATCCTTAGTACCCATTTCATGGCTGCATTTTATCTTCGTTTTTTTTCCACCTCTTCCACGCTGCTCTCCTTCAGTCTTTATCTCCCAAATTCCCCTCCCTACGCAGAGTAGCATGCCAGCGATATTGAAACGCCGGCTAAATTCTCTGTTTCTTCATTAGTCTCTCTCTCTCTTGTAAAGCCTAAAGGGCGCAATATTCAATTAAAAAGACCGTTAGGCTTGAAAAGGGGCGATTTTGCTTTATCCTCTGAGTGCGCAGGAATCTGCATTTGGCGGGATCTGAGGTAAAGAAAGAAAAGTGCGAGGCGGCAGAAATGCAGTCTATGCCATCATATACATCAAGTAGCAGGTGCGTTTTTTTTTGTCAATGAAATTCTAACAGCGATAATCAACATAAAACTGTCATGTTCAATCCTTGTTGCGCAACAGAATTACTGGAGCCGCCCGAGGGATATATGAGTCCTGATTTACATGCTTGTGGATCTTATTCATAAATTGTTCTTTAATCGCATTGTGCTCTTATGAATGCACAAGCTAAAAATTTTGGTCGATCGGTCAGGAAGAACCGATGTAGATGGTGTGACGAGTGCGAGCTGTAGAGATAGAGGGATGCGCAGTCAGCTGAGCGAAGTTAGCTACAGAGTATTGGAGCAGATCTACCAGTGCCCGGCATTTCGGGGAGTGGAGGCCGGATTTGACCTCGCTAGTTATTTTACGTTTAGCGGACTCAGGCTGGGCGAGATAGGCCGGAGCTTCCCCTCCATTGCCATCGTGTCCGCAGAAGTCAATCTTCAAGCCTGTTGGCAAAACGGCGGCCTCCGTGGAAGAAATATTTGTCCACACACACACGGTACCGTGCACAACAGATATCAGACAGTGTGGGGAAATAAACATTCTTCTTCACGAAGACAGAATAGACCGGTTTGCAACTGCCTCAAAAGTACCATTGTAGCAGGTTAATGACGCCGTACACAACGGACTTCGATACTTTGACTCTGCCTCGAACGGGACACAGAAAACATTTTCTTTGTTTCACGGACTTTCCAGCCGACCGAGCACAACACCTCGCTCAAAATGAACCGCTGCACTTCGACAGTCAAATATAGCCCATCACTGATGCCCTGGGCAATAAATTTAGCATAAAAAAATGTAGTCGCCGGCATTATAGAAATGCGGATCACCGAACTGATGACATGTGTAGTGCAAGAAAGAACGATGAATTCCACTAAGAAAACAGCTGCAGCCAACATGACTTTCACACAACAGACTACAAGAAGAGGCAGCAACTCGCCGGTCACTCCACGAAACGTTGACGCTTGTTGACATTGAAACACATGTTTGCTTCCCAGAAAGAGGTTTAATCTTAGACACGACAGTGCACTCGTATAGACAAGAGTGGAAATACGCACACCATTGACGGACACAACTATGTTCTGTAGCATTAAAGCCGGCGGATTTGGATCGGCACATACAGGACGCCGCGCGACCTCACCTGCATAGACCACACATTTTTCTGGATGACAGAAGGAGCAGTACCGTCGAGTTGACAGAGACAAACGGGAGCTGTGGGTCGCAACACGAGTCAGGCTACGACCCGGTGCCGGAAAAGGAGTCCATAGGCTCGAATTGCAAATGTCTGCTCCAGCAGCGCAGTGGGCAGACCGCCGGAGAGGAACAGTCCAGTAAGTTGGCCACTCAATGAACATCATGGATCTGCAGTGAGATGATCTGACTTGATGGCGAAACCGCTAAATGTGGCCAAGATGCCTACACCGGTAGCAAACCACAGACAGACGAAAGAATGTCTTCGCCCTGAAGTCGTCATTATTTTCTGGACCCAAAGTAAAGGCATCTCTTTGTGATTCACCTTCGTGAATGGCTGGCGGTTGCTCGCTGTTTCGCACACATTGTTCCTAGTGCCAGAATGGGACACGGCGTTTGGGGGATCGCTGAGGAGGCGGTAACCAGCCAAGTCTGCTGCGTTCAGAATGAGGCTTTGCCTCATCCAGCGCTTATGCTGATGAGAGCTGCGTGAGAAGACTAGTAAGTTCCTGGTAGCGACCTAACAGAAAAACTGGCCAATAGTGACTGCAATATCGCTGGAAGCAGCGGTGTTAGTTGTTGCCATCGTAGACGCATTGGCCAAGTGAAGAAGGTTCGGTGTTATTTGCCACACCTTCAATTTCTCAAATGTGGGGCAGTGGTCGATGATATTTGAGCCAGGAGCCATGCCTATTGCTGATCAGGCAGGTGTAGATGTCTTCGTCGAAGCTTTTGAGCAGGTGGCCAATTGTCTCCTCATCATGCAAACAAGGGCAGACCACCTTGCATGGCATAAGGATCGCTTGTATATAATGGGCATTCCAAGCAGCTGAGCCATGTTAGCCAGTGTTCGTTCTGCTCGCTTCTTCGCGGCGAAGTCACAGAAGAACTTGGTCACTTACTCCAGAAAGAGCGCCCAGGACGTGAAGGCATCTTAATGGTTCTGATTCCAGACAATAAGCATTGTCTTGAGCGAGGCCACCCACCTCTTTTCTCTGCTGGGCATTCCTGTCCTGCTTATTATGTCGGCTGACGCATTGATAGTGGTGAGCCACTTGTCAGCGTCCTCAACGGCTGCGACAGCGAAAGCGTGGTCTCAAGGGCCAGAATCTGCTCGATGCCAACCTGGAGTGGCGTCTCCGTGAATGCACACCTCAGGTAAGGAAGGTGGTAGGCTGGCAAAATAGCGACTCTGGCGAGGTTCTGTCTAAACTCCCATCGTTGGTTTTGGCATGTGATACCCAGCACTTTCACCAAGCTGTTACGAGTCGAGCGCTCAGGGAAGACGGGGTCCATTTGGATTCCCTGTGCCAGCAGCCAGCCTCTTCTGGGCCTAGCGCGTGAGTTCCGGGAACGTATTGTTGTTTAGGAGGCACATGGTACTATCAGCAGTGCTTTAAGGACTAGTTGGTCGTTCATTATTATAGGGGAGCGCTTAACTTCAGAACGGACAAAACGGACGAAACAACACGAGACACCAAGCGCAGGGCGCGCAACACGAGACACCAGACAGTTTTAGCTGTGCGTACGCAAGTGCTTGCGTACGCAAAGAGCTACGGCGCTGCGTGCGTTACGCTGTCCGCTCCGAAGTATAGTTTTAGCTGACCGTGCCGTAGCGTCCCTCAGGCGCACGTGGCGCCATCTAGTGACAAGAAGTCAAACCACATCAACGCTCGGTTGAAGAAAATTTCATCCGTGATTACTGATAACTACTGTGAGTGCATTGGGCGCCTTTTTTGTTCCAAGAAGAAAAACTATGCAAACCGAAGAAAATGCAACATCTGGCTAAAAGTTAGAAAACTGCTTCGCCAGGTGTCGTTGCTACGAGGAAAACACACTGAATATAGTAAGGCCTAGGAGCTTGAAGATCGCCAAATTATCTGAAAAACAGGGGCTAGTTATCGCTTATACCGCTACGTGTGGGCAAGATTAGGCGAAATAAAAGCGAACCGCTACCATTTTAGCGAGCTATTGCGTCGGAGAATCCAGCGGCGACATGTATTTATTCAGAAGCGGGCGAGCAGGGCGCCGCCATCTTGTCAAAGTTAGCGTACGCAAGCCACGCAAGCGCCGCAACGCAAACTCCGCTGGCTAGCGTACGCAAGGCTACCGTACGCAAGACGCAAGGCTTGCGCTTGCGTTCTGCGCATGCGCACTACCGTCCCCGCAAACTCCTCGCGTACGCTAACTCTTTGCGTACGCACAGCTAAAACTGTCTACCGAGCGCAGTGCGCGCACGGTGCACTGCGCTTGGTGTCTCGTGTTGTTTCGTCCGTTTTGTCCGTTCTGAAGTTAAGCGCTCCCCTATAATATAAAAAAACAGTATCAGATTGTCGTCCCGACCGTTGCAATATGAAGTGCATCACATTAACGCATTATCTCATGACAAGTCATTTTTATTTTTCGGCCCCTAAGCAGCCCTCTGCGCAATCATAGCGCGCAAAGTACAGATCAACGACTGAAAAAAAAAATAGTTCTCGCTTTCTAGGCAACACGCTGCGTTATTATAGTATTCTAGTTTTACCCTGCTTTGATTGGAGAGAATTAAAGCTTACCTGTGATTGGCTCAAAGGAGTAACCTGGAACAAACGGGAATAGGTAAAAAAAGTTCCTTAAATACAAAATGTTAGGAATGCAAATATTAGATACTGGGCAGCTATTTAGTTTCAAAATAAGATGTTTGACAGAACCATAATGCCACCATGTCCAAAATTAATATATAGTAATGCCGAATAACGTTAGTTATTATCAGTTGAAAAAATTACGAATAAGTGCGTACCTGCAGACTGCTTTTCATGGCCCCCTGAAAAACAAATTCTAATCTTAGTGACAAATTATAACAAATGAGTCAGAACCTCAAAGTGAGGAATGAAAAAAAGCCAAAGCGTTATATAAAACAGAAAACCGTAAGGTCCGGCAAGGATTAAGGAGTGGGACTGTGTGAATGTCTAGGGCGAGTTGCCATGCTCCCTGGTGGGGTACCTTTTTCTTAACCGAATGCAACGAAATGAATAGAAAACTCTTATAGCCCATGATCGCGTACAACGAAAAAAAATGAAAAAATTGCTTTCTAGCCATATTATCGTAAACATTAACCAGAAATTCAACCTTACTTAGGAGTGAAAAGATGTAGCAGAATGCGAAGTCAGGCGGACTGCTTTGTCTACGAATTATCTTCATAAACACCAGCATAGAGGTGCAGTTGAAATGCATATGCTACAATAATTGGCCCATACATTTTACTTTTGTGGCACAATATTTTGTGCAGCTAAACATATTTATAAGGGCCACGCTCTAAAAAATATTACACTGCCTTTGTTCACTATGATGCGAAAGTTGCCCAAGCTAAGGGTATACCTTCTCTTCTGGCACCTTACTAAACATGGAGCATAATAATTCAAAGCGTTTCTGGAAAACTATTTCACCTTATATCTATCCCAATTGCAATAACTGAAAATTATGGACTTCTGCATCTCTAGACAGACATTTCAAATATCCTCATTGAGCAGTTTTGCTCTATACGCACTCATGAACAACTTGATACCCTGCCTGAAGACCCCAGCTTTAACAAATACCCGATGAAAAACAAAAGTTTTGAGGCGACTGTAGAACCAGATATTATAGATTCATTAGCAAATTCACCATTCGCAGCTATTATTGGCATTATACACGAAATTCCAAAAAAATACTAAGGTCAAGTGTAATGCGATATCATGTCATTTTTCAACCGTCGCTTTCTTTAGCCTCACATCCAGAGAACGGGAACGTTATACTAGTCTGCAAATAAGGAAGCCGATCATCACCACTTAGTTACGGACCAATCTCTTAAACATGCATTTGCTGGAAAATTAGGAAACACGGAATATATTAACATATTGACACCACGGCTTCTGCAAATGCGGTTCCTGTCACACACAACCTGTTCTCTTCGTTTATGCTTTATATCTGTTAGAGAAAAAAAACTGTTTACAAAAGGACTCAACAATTTACAACGAGGAAAGAAGTAGCCTATGTATGATCTGTGGCATAATATTTAGCCGTATATATTTATACATGAAAACTGTAATTACCTCCGATGCCGCGCAAACTTTGCCCTGGCATGAATATCAGATTGCGCTATCCTACATCGAATACTTGTTTTAAATTATTGCTTTTTGGTTGGGTGTCGTGACAAGACAAAGGCCATGACCCATCAGTTTTTGGTGAGGTGCGCTTACAATCACAATGACGCGCAGCATGACAGGATGTGGTGGGGTATATTTGGCTACCGCCATCAGTGTCTCATGGGTCGATTTCCTCTAAGGCATGCTGGTTATGCATTAAAACTGTCAAGTACTCTCTGTTGTTAGGTCATAAGTCCAACTCATGAGCAGTCTTCTCTAGTTGGCAAACAAAATTCCAGCGAATAAAGACGAGTATCAAAATGCCTTTTCCAGTACTAGCGCTCAGATAACTGTTCAGCCGCATTTGTGCCAAGCGTCGAAGACCGTTTTGCGTTCGCGAACAAACGACAGAAGCTCAGACATCGTGCAGAGCACGTCCGTCGCATCAAGGAAATTAGGAGCACACTCTCGGACTAAGTAAAAAGTAATTCAAGAAAACAGTAGTCTGCAGAAAAATTATACAGTAGTGTGTAAAAATATGACGGCACTTAAGCCTGCTTACGTGCAGGAATGCGAAATCATGGAACTTTCTAGAGCGTGGGTTTTTTCTACGGCTTTTGTAGGCATCGAAATTTTTTCTCTCGTTCTTTACTTTTATTTTTGGTTAATTCTTGATTGTTTATTACTTTGTTTTTTGTTTAAAGAATTTATTTGTTTATTTTTGTACTCTATATTTTTACGTTTTAGCTTTTTGGTTATTAAATATTTTATAATCACTAATTAATGACTGGCTAATTACTAATCGCCCATTACATAGTAACCGCTAACAGTAAATTGGTTATAGCAATTATGCCATTGATGACGCCGTAGTGTGACAGATTTCGCGGACGGACGGACAACAATGAGTCATTCAAGGCTTTCCTCTTAAAAGAAGATAAAAAATTCGGCGATGGTTTAGCTCTGGGTAAAGCTGAAGTGACGCGATAGCTACAGCTGGCCGAGTGAAACTTGGTCACGTGACCAACCACGTGATCAGCCGCGGCGCCGCGACGCCGGCAGCTGCTCCGCACCATGTGACCAACCATGTGACAGCCAGGCGGCGCAGGCACAGGGTGGCGCGCAGCCACGCTGAAGGCACGCTGAAGTTGACAGTTGACAGCCGTGCGGTGCGGGCGCTTGTTTCGGTGCTCTTCGGATTACGCGTGCTGACCGGGACCTGACGAACGGATGACTGCGAGAGCGCCGTGACTACGACAAATAGATGAGTTCTTTTATTCAATATTTTGAGAGTTTAGTATTAGCCTAGTTTTAGATCTAGGCTAGTTAGGTGAAAGGCTCACGAAAGAGCAGGTCATTGACGCAGCGACCGGGCCTTTTCCGGCCGGCAGCTATAGATTTGCAGAGTTCAGTTGTGAGTTAACTGGTTTTAACAGGTAGTTAGTATTCCTTTTTAGGTGATTGGCTTTTGCGGTCGGCAGAATTTTATTTGAGCACATGGTTGCAAGTGGTTTTTATCTTTTCTAGTATTTTGTGGCAGTAATGATAGAGTGCTGCTAAGATGGTCAAGCAACTGAAGGTTAAATGCAAGGACTGTGAGCGTCGGTGAATTGGAAGAAAATGCAGTTCGAATCTGTAGAGGAGGCCGAAGGCGCGGATTTAATGTGCAAATTCTGCGTATTAAGTGCACGCCTGGACAGGGCTGACGAAGCGAACACCAGCTAGGCGCTACGTATGGATGCCCGAGAAATAGAGGTAGAGAGGGCAGACAAGCGAAAACTTCAAGAACAGCTTAGTCAGTGTTGGAGGCAAAAATGACTTACACCTCCAAGCGAAGTGACATTGGCGGACATTCCAGCGCGAGCCGCGTGGATGTGGCCTGCGCTGGCATGGACAGCGATAAGGAATTAGGCTAGGCAGGTTCAGACAGGAACAGCTACGCACACGTGGCAGGTGGGAAGTTTGGAGGAGATGGAGAGAAGGGGAACAAGCTAACTCCCAGGAATGAAGTCACAGATAAGAGGCAGCATAATAATCCGGAAGTTAGCATGGAGGAAGGGAATAGCCTTGTTTTTATCGGTGGTGACTCAAATATGAGTATGTGCAAAAGAACTATAATGGAGCCTGTAAATGGTGTTAAGTGGGCATCAGTCGGGGAATTTCCAGGCAGGGAAATGGATGCAGTACTGAGAGAGACAAAAAGCGAACTTTCTAAGAATGTTGCAGAGCGCATTTTGGCAGTGGTAACGGTGGGGCTAAATGATGTCCTGAATGGTGAAGCCGCAAAAGTAGTAGAAAGATTAGCGAAGGGAGTTGACGATTAAAGGGCGATAGCACAGCATGTCTAGATCATGGTGTGCACAGTGCCGGAAGTGCAAAGAGGGAAGGGAGAAATTGCCACGGACATTGTGGCGGTTAATCGTGAGATAAGAAATTTAGGCCAGGAGAAAGGGTTTGAAGTGGCAGACATAAACAGCGAAGTGCAGAAAGCAGGCTTTGGTGGAGACCTTACACGAGATGGCATCCACTTTTTGGAAGGCTAGGAGCCGAAATCGGGTGGCGTCTGGCAGGCCGGGCAATAGCTTTTTAGGGGGTCTACTGCATCTCAGGGTGTAGGTGTAGGTAGAGGCAAAGTAGAAAGTATTACAATGGAGGCTGGCGCCTATAAAATGGCCACTAGGAGGCCAAGGAAGAAGTTACAAAAAAGAAATTCAACACCAGTATTAGGTACATAAAGGTGCAAGGCGGCAGAAAGAGAGCGAAGGGGGTAGAGATAGAACAGCGGTTGAAGGACGAAGAAGTAGGTGTATACGCGCTATGCGAGACATATCGCAGGGATCTAGAAGAGCCACCATATATTGTTGGCTACGTCTGGGAAGGGAGCAACAGAACAACAACGGAGAGGAAGGGAAGAGGAGTAGGTATGCTGATACACAAAGGAACTAATTGGCAATGAATAAAGCAAACTTGCAAAGAACATGTCTCGGAATCAGGTACAATTGCCGGTAAAAGGACATCACTCGGAGTAGTTTATTTAGGAACAGGAATCTAGTTAAGTGTCTCAATGACGATATAAAGCAGTTTGGAGATGGCGCCGATATTTTCTACTGGGGGACATGAATGGCCACATCGAGGATCTGGATGGATACACAGATTGCAACGGGAAGTTGATGCTAGACTTCTGTGAGCGACGCAATCAAGTTATTCTAAATAGAGAAAATAAGGGTGAGGGGCAAATCAGGTGGGAATGATGTAACAAGCAAAAGACCATTGGCCAGTGCTTCATCTCGGTGGGGATGTATAGCAAGCTCGCAATAAGGGAATTAGACGAAGAGGGAAGTACAGCCTCGGTAGTGATCATAAGTGTATTAGTCTAAAGTTGGGAGCCCTGTTCAAAACAGAAATAAAGGGGAGTCAAAAAGAGTACCAAAATTAAATGACGAACAAATAGCGCAAATAGCGGCCGGCAGAGAAGAAGCAATAGAGACACATCTCATGGAAAAGTGGGATTATAATCAATTAGAACTACTCATTAGTACCAAAATAAAAGAAGTAAACCGCTGGAGAGAAAAGAGGAAGCAATGAAGTTGGTGGAATAAAGAAATTAGGGAGTCCAGCGAACAACGACGGTTGGTTGGCATCACGGGAACACAGAGAAGCAAAGAGGGCGCAGTTATCTGAAGAGATAATATGCCGAAAATGGGTATCTAATCGACAAAAGCAACAGCAAGTGCTGGTCCTCGTCCAGGGTAAAATAAAGCAGTCTTCCGATCGCTGGCCGGCTGACGTTCGCGATGCAACTAAAGGGGGGCCAAGAAAAATCTGGAACCATATAAGCTGGCTGGGCAAAGAGAATCATAGAAAGCAGGAACAGATTCACGATGCTGGGGGAAAATGGTCACAGGGAGATGACGCTGTGAACTAGATTTCATCAGTTATAGCTGAGTCATTTAAGACAGACAATAGAGTAATCACCTCAAATGAGGGATCAATACAGGACAGCACAGTAAAAAGCAGACTGGAACTAACGAATATTAACAGGAAAAAGGCGGAAACAAATATTCTAAGAGGTACGTCCGCAGGGATAGACGAAATTACAGTCATTGTAATTAATGAACTTGGCCCAAGAGGCATGGAAACGGTGTTAAAAATATAGGAGGCAGTCATGAAAAATCAGCAAATTTCGCACAGCTGGAAATAAAGTGAAATGAATTTCATTTATAAATGGAAAGGCGATAAGACGAACATATAATGATTCCGAACGATTGCGATAACATTAGTTCTATACAGGCTGGCGATGCAGGCGGGGAAAATAAAAATGCGGTCACGGGTACACAGTAATAGAATGCTCGGAGAACTTCAGAACGGGTTCAGAAGTGGTAGGCGCTAGGATGATAGCCTGTTCGTGCTTACCCAGTGCATAGAAATTGCTAAGGCGGAAAACGGACCTCCGTGTTTAGCCTTCCTGGACATAAGCGGTGCATACGACGTAAACAGGGAACTCCTGTGGAACATATTAAAATGTTAAGGTTTTGGTCATGAGGTTGTTGATTTTCGATATGAAATATATCGAGAAAGTAAAGTTGAAATAACTTGAGAAGGAATTAAGAGTACAACTACTGTCGAGGTACACAAAGGATTATGGTAAGGTTGTCCTCTATCACCGCTGCTGTTCATGCTTTATGTGATAAGTGAGGAAAGAAGGCTACAAGGAAGCAGTCTAGGTTATGATCTGTCGTACAGGTTAGGCGGAAAGGTTGTTGAGCAACGACTACCGGGTTTAATATATGCGGACGATATTGTACTGTTAGCAGATAGCCAGGAAGATTTGCAAACATTGGTTAATTGCTGTGGAGACAAAGAAGACAGTTTAGGTTTCAGTTTTAGCACAACTAAGTAAGGTGTGATGGTTTTCAACGGTACAACTGGTCAGGAGCTTACATTACAAGACCATGAAATACCCCGAGTGGCCGAATGCAAATACCTCGGAGAATGGGTAAATGAACGGCATATGTACACTGAAAAGCACGAACAGTCTCTCATAGCAAAAGGGCAAAGAGATGCCGGAATAATAAAACATAGGGCATTGTGGGGGTACAACAGGTATGAAGTCCTCAAAGGTATTTGGAAAGGAATAATGGTGCCAGGGATTACTTTCAGGAATGCGGTTCTATGCTTAAGGGATGAAGTTCAGTCGCGATTAGAAGTAAATCCGAGAGCTGTTGGATGATTAGCACTAGGTGCCAACGGGAAAACCACAAACGAGGCAGTACAGGGGGATATGGGCTGGGCAACGTTCGAACCACGAGAAGCTCAGGGTAAATTCTATACAAAGAACGCCTGGGGAAATTCGATGATTATAGGTGGGCAGCTAAGGTATTTAAATACCTATACAGAAAGAGCGTTGACTCACAGTGGCGCAAACAAACTAGAAAACTGGCCAGTAAGTTTGCCAGACACGAGGGAGGAGAAAGAAAGAGCATTAAACGACAGGTTAAAAACGTCGAAGGTAAAAATTGGATACATTCAATGGAAAAGAAGCATAGTGTGGAACTGTATCGATAATGGAATAGATAGATCAGGAAGGGAACATTTTATGATAACTCATGAGGCAGTGCCCTCCTCTTTGAAGCTAGGTCAGGGTGTATTAGAACGCGCAGCTGCAAAAAGAAATTTAACAAAGAAAATACACATGTGCTGGGCGTGGTAAATCTGTAGAACCAATAGAACACCTCAGTGTAAAATGTGATGGTATCCATCCCGATGTCGATGCAGGCACAGTCACTCTTCCTGAGGCCTTCGGGTTTAGAGATAATAGTCATGTAAATAAGTCTGCGGTGGAAATTAGCAAAAAGCGATTGGAGGATCGGTGGCTCAAAATCAGAGAGGTGACATAAGTTTTAAACTGTAGGAAAACGTATTTTAAAGAAAATGGCGAATTTTATTAACACACAGCACAGTCAAACAAAAATAAAGGAAAAAAAACTGATCATGGTGGCAACTACCACCGCCCCGTTGCAAAGGGGACGCTCCTACCTTCCATTCATCCATCCGGCTTGAAATGCCACCGTACTGTAGCGATAGCTACAACACTGGCGGTGGTTTAGTTCTAGTTAAACCTGGAGTGACGCGATAGCTACAGCTGGCTGAGTGGAACTTGGTCACGTGATCAGCCACGGCGCCGCGCCGCCGGCGGCTGCTCCGCACCACGTAACAGCGTGGCGGCGCTGCCACGCTGAAGGCTCGAAATACTACCGTAATGTAGCTATCGATACAAAACACACAGCGCGTGTGTGCGCTGTTTCATTTGTGCTTCTTCAGTGTTGCACTATTCCTTGCCCTGAGTACCAATGCTGAGCCATCAATCGCCCAACGCTTCCTGATGTGTTGACATTTATACCAGGCTCAGTTGGAGGCAAAATTTGGCCTTCGCTGCTCCGTAGGCCGGTTGTGAAGCTACGTCGCGCAGTACGCCAGCAAGCTTTGCGCTGGAGCTCTGTGTGTAGCGACAATTTCGTGCGCGGCATAAGAGCACTGCGAAACAGCCAGAGCGATGAAAATTGTTAAATTAAAATCCTTCCATGCAGGGTACTGTCCGTCCTTCATATAGTGCTAAGGTGCTTAGTTTGAATCCTTCTGCGCCAAAACTCATATGGCCCCTTTTTAACTTTTTAGTTTCTTACCTAATGCCACCTATTTCATGTTTTATTTCTTAAAATCCAGGCTCATTTTTTGCGGCCCCGGAAACCAGTGCAGCGTCCCAGCATGCACCTAGTACGCAGCGTTCTACCGCGTGCCAGTAGATAGCGCCATTCTAGGCCCATAATCAGGTATGGCGCTGGGACGCTGGCCCCCAACTGCACCGGGTTTTTCAATAAGGGCGTAAACAAATGGCCTCGACACACGTTGAAGGCACCGTCTCCTGTCAAAAATTTTTATGCGCTAACGTGGCAGGCCATTTTCGTATGTCTATGAACTACGTGATAGGTGAGACGTGCATAGAATGGCGAACAGATATGGCGAGACCAATAAATGAAGAATGTTCAGCTTCATTATTCAGCCAGTGCCATGGTTTAAGCAACGAGGAAGTGCTCCACTATAGGATCCCCCGTTCAACGCCACTCGTCCAGCTACGGGCATGCGAGAGAAACCGCACTATCTTCTGGACTAATTTTGTGACTGCTTCATAATAATCATCCGGTCTTCGGACCTTCTCAGTGCCCGCTGAAGAAATTGTTGCTTTTTGGCTGCCTCTTTGAAGAATCAGTGCAGTTTTGTTGCAGGTTTTCTTTCTTTATTAATTTGATAGCCTTAGGCTATCGTTCTGCAGAAAAGCCCGTGTTGTCGGTGCCGTCCTCGCCTTTGTCGGTGTAGCTTAGCGACGGACTGCGGCCCAGGCAGTTACGAGGGACAGACAGCTCGAACATAGAAGACCTTTATTTACGGCGTGTGATAGCTTTTATCCCCTGAAGTGGAAAGGAAAGTGGGAGCAGAAAGAAAGAATGGAAGTGTACTGCGCACGCGCAGCACTCTAGCATGACGAAGACACAACACTGCCCTCTCCATAAAAATGGAACCGTTGCACTGGCTTGCGCTGCTTCGTTGGCCGGCGCAGGACTTGCTGCGAATCTTCAGCCGGACTCAAGGTAGGTGGGAGGGGAGGGGTGTTAGGTCGAATGATGTTTCCCACCATTTGGGCTGTATCTGGAGAATTATCTAGGGCGGCCGCTTCCAACGGAGTGGTTGCATTGGCGGCCGTGCTGGGACATGGTGTTTCGTTTTACCCTGGACTACAAGCAGTCGTATCGGTGACCGGAAACCTTGGTCATGGATCCGATGGCGGCGCACCTGATCGACTTTCCGCTTGACGATGGCAGTGGGAGTCTCTACGGTTACCATCCGTGCTCCTGTCGCCGATTTGACACGACCAGAGACCCACTTCTCTCCCTGTCAGCAATTGTGGACGTACACGCTGCTGACTGGCGGCAGTGTCCAGTCGTGGCTCCCCTCAGTTGAAACTCCAACATTCACAGTGAAGCAGGTGTCTAGACGCGATCTTATTTGATACCGGAAGAGCATCTCTGAAGGAGATTTCCCAGTCTTTACAGGTGTTCGTCTATAATTGAACAGTAGCCCTACCTATTCTCATCGAGATCGCCGCCATTTAATTTCTGAATACCATCCTTTATTGTTCGCACCGCCATTTGAGCAGCTCCGTTTATCTGTGGATAAAAAGGTGCCGTGCACAGATGCGTAATGTTGTTTGTTGCTGTAATTGCGGTAACATCCTTACTTGAACTCTGTGCCGTTGTTAGATACGTACGTGGCACACCAAAACGGGCAAAAATGCTATTCAGAGCCCTTATTGTGCTTTCCACGTCTGCATGCTTCCTAGAAATCGCCACGATCAATTTGGAGTGCGCGTCCACTGCATCAAGGATCATCTTCCCAGTTACGGGTTCTGCGAAGTCGACATGGATCCGAGACCACCGTTCTTCCGTCTTCGGCCAGTTTAGGGGAGGTGCAGCCGGTGGCATAGGTAAAATTGCTGCGCAATTTCCACAGTTGGCCGCGCGCTGATCTATGTCGCGGTCAGGTCCTGGCAATCAGAATAGAGAGCGTGCCACTGCTCTCATAGCCGATGATCCTTGGTGGGTTTCGTGAAGTTGCAGGAAGCGCTCTCTGGCGTCACGTGGTATGACGACGCGATTACCCTGTAATACGAGGTCGTGGGACAAGGACAAACCTAGTCTACGTCCATAATAAGGTGCTAAATCGGGCTGTATGTTTGTCTTCCTTGGTAGCCAACCGCGCTACACGTAATGTTGAACCTTACGCAATGTCGAGTCGACAGCCGTTAGATTGTTCAGTTCAGGCGTTGAGACCACACCTTCATCAAAGCTTTCGAGTGCGAGGACGTATTTCGGAGGCTCACCTTCCCCTCCGTCTCTGGTGGTCTGCTGCGGTAGTCTGCTGAGAGCATCCGAATTGAGTAGTTGCTTCCCAGGAATATACTGAAGCTTGTAACTGTTGCCTTCGAGGTACAGTGCCCAGCGTTGAATTCGCGCACCGCCATAATCGGTGTCTGGCGGTCAGGTCTCAGCAGGCTTACTAGTGGTTGATGATCCGTTACCAACGCAAATTCACGACCTAGAAAATAATCCCGGATTTTTCTTACACAAAAAATCTGCGTCAACGCTTCACGTTCTAACTGCGAGTAGTTCCGCTCTGCTTGAGTCAGTGTTCTTGAGCGAAAACCAATAGGTCTATGTACGTTGTTGATAGAGTGAAAGAGAACTGCTCCGACCCCGAGCGACGAAGCATCGCATTCTGGCTTGAGGTTCTTTGTAGGGTCGAAATACACAATAATTGGAGCATTTTTCAGACGTTCTTTTTCTGCATCAATGGCAGCCTGTTGCGGTTCTTCCCATTGCCACCACGCTTTTTTTTCCCCAATAGTTGATACAGCTGTACTAGGTACGTTGACATGTTTGGCAATAATTTCGCGTAGAACTTCAACATCCCGATAAATTGCAACAGTTCGGTCACGTTCCGCGGATAAGGTGGGCTCATAATAGCTTCCACGCGGTTTTTTATTGGATGGAGGCCCTAGCCGTCAATGCGATGTCCGAGGAATATAACTGGCGGTTGTCGAAATTTACATTTTTCATACCGTAACTGAACTCCATGATTCCCAAATCGCTTCAAGACGACTTTCAGTCGCTCTCCGTTATCGGCTTTCTTCTCGGACACGATTACACCATCAAGGCAGGATTGAACGCCTAGTGAACGACGGATCATCGTGTCGATTTTTCTCTGGAACGTCGACAGTGCCAACGATATTACGAACAGGAGCCGATTATAGCACCTTTGTGCGTATCGATGACGCAAAGTTTGCGTGCGGCTTTGTCTAGAGGCACCTGACTGTAAGCGTCTCGCAAGTCGAGGGTGCTGAAACATCCACCGACACTTAAAACTTCGAACATATTCTCGATTACAGGAATAGGATACTGTTCGATTGCGCAAACAGGGCTCAATGTAACTTCAAAATCGCCACAAATCCATACCAAGCCATCTATCTTTAGCACGAGCATCATGGACGTTCATAATCATCATCAGCATCATAATCAACCTTGCTACACCTACTGTAGAACAAAGGCCTCTCCCATGTCTCTCCAATTAACCCTGTTCTTTGCAAGCGGCATTTACCCTTTGCCTACAAACTTCTTAATCTCATCCGCCCACCTAACCGTCCGCCGCCCACTTTTACGCTTACTTTCTCTTGGAATCGACTCCGTTACCCTTAAGAACCAGCGGTTATCTTGCCTTGGCATTACATGCCCTGCACAAGCCCATTTCTTCCTCTCAATTTCGACTAGGAAGTCAATAACCAACGTTTTCCCCTCACCCACTCTGCCTGCTTCCGGTGTCTTAACGATACATATATCATTTTTCTTTCCATGGCTTGCTGCGTTGTTCCTAACTTAAGCTGATATCTTTTTGTTAGCCTCAACATTTCTTCCCTGTAGGGGAGTACCGGTAAAATATAGCTGATGTAGAATTTGCTCTAGAGGCAAATCGGTAAACTGTCATTCATGATCTGAGAGAACCTGCCATATGCTCTCCAACCCATTCTTATCCATGTAGTCATTTCCCTCTCATGATCAGGATCAGCGGTCGCTACCTGCCCTAAGTAAAAGTATACCTTTACCACTTCCAGGCTCTCGCTGCCAATTGTGAACTGCTGTTCCCTTGCTAGACTGTTGAACATTAATTTTTCTGCGTGTTAACTTTTTAGACCCTGCATTCTGGTCTGCCTGTCTAACTCATTGATCCTGATTTGCAGTTCAACTTCTGAGTGACTCAGCAAGAAATGTCATTAACAAATCGCAGATTATTTTGGCATTCGGCATTTACTTTCATTCCTAACTTTTCGCAAATCATGCCTCGGAATACCTCCTGTGAACAGGCGGTGAATAGCATTGGCGAGATCTTGCCTCCTCGCCTGACGCCCTTCCTTATTGGAATTTTATAGCTGACTTTATGGAGGACTATAGTAGCTGTGCAGTTGCTATATATATCTTCCAGTATTTTTACATAAAGCTCTTCTACACCATGATTACGCAATGCCTGTATGACTGCTGAGGTTTCCACTGAGTCGAATGCTTTCTCGTAATCAATAAAGGCTATATATAGGTTGGTTACATTATGCGCATTTCTCTATCACCTGATTGATAGTGTGAATATGATCTATTGTTGAAAATCCTTTACGAAATCCTGCCTGATCATTTGGTTGATTAAACTCTAAGTTTGCCCACAATCTATTAGCAATTACCATAGTAAATACAGCCGCCGCGGTGGCTTAGTGGTTATGGCGCTCGGCTGCCGGCCCGAAAGATGCAGGTTTGATCCCGGCCACGGTGGTCGAATTTCGATGGAGGCGAAATTCTAGAGGCCCGTGTGCTGTGCGATGTCAGTGCATGTAAAAGAACCCCAGGTGGTCGAATTTTTCGGCGCCCTTCACTTCGGCCTCCCTCACAGCCTGACTTGCTTTGGGACGTTGAACCCCCATAAACCATAAACCAAACAGTATTAAATACTTTGTAGGCAATGGATAGCAAGCTGGTGGGTCGGTAATTTTTCAAGTTCTTTGTGCCTCTCTTCTTATGACTTAAGATAAAATTTGCATTCTTCCAAGTTTCTGGTACTGTCGAGGTAATAAGGCATTGCGTATAGAGGGTGGCTAGTTTTTTTAACACCGTCTCCCCTCAATCCTTCAATAGATCTGCTGTTACCTGATCCTCCTCAGCTTCTTTTCACCCTTTCCATTGCTCCTGATGCTTTCTTCCTATTTTTTTTTACTGGCGCCGTGACGCATCACTGTACACTACTGTCTTTCTCATTAACGCTCTGATTATATTGGCTACTGTACAGATTTGTGTAGAAGTCTACGGCTACGTTAACTATCTTGTCCATATTGCTAATGACATTGCCCTCCTTGTCTCTTAACGCTTACATCTGGCTTTTACTTATGCCTAGTTTCCTCTTCACTGCTTTTAGGCTACCTCCTTTCTTTAGGAAATGCTTGATTCTCTCCATAATTAGCTTCCTTATGTCGGCGACCTTGCTCTTATTAACTTTGATAGCTCGGTCAGTTCTATTCTGTCTGTAAGGTTAGGCGCTCTTATGCTTTGGCATTTATTAATCACCTCTTTCGTCACCTGAGATAGCTTTCCGGTATCCCGTCGAACTGTCTTATCGCCATCTTCTACTTCGCACTCCGTAATGATGGCTGTCAGATCATCGTTCATTGTATGAACATCACGATCGTCTTCCTCAGTAAAAGCCGAATATCTGTTTTGCAGCGTTATCCTAAATTCCTGTACTTTCCCTCTTACGGCTGACTGCTTAATGGACTTCCTGTTCGCTAGCTACTTCAGTTCCCTGTTCAAGTCTAAGCTAATTCCAGACAATGCCAATCTGTGGTCTCTACAGCGCACCTTTCCGAGGGCGGCCAGCTCCTGAATGATGCCAGGTTGAGCGCATAATTGAAGTCAATTTCATTTTTGATCTCACCTTTGGGGCTCTTCCAGGTCCACCTCCTGTTTTCTCGTTTGCGGAAGAACGCATCCATGATCCGTAAATTATTTCTACCGGCGAATTCTACCAACAACTCTTTTTATGCTATTTCCAGAATTTATCTCGTAGTCGCCTACCGCGTGGTCGCCAGCCTGCTTCTTGCCCACCTTCGCATTGAAGTCGCCCATCAGTACAGTGTACTGTGATTTTACTTTATTCATTACTGATTCCACGTCCTCATAGAAACTTTCAACGGCCTGGTCATCATGGCTGGGTGTAGGCGCGTAGGCCTGCACCACTTTCAGCTTGTACCTCCTATTCAGCCCAATTACAATAGCTGCTACCCTCTCGTTAATACTGAAAAACTCTTCTACGTTGCCAGCTATATCATGATTAATGAGAAATCCCACGCCTAGTGTCTGTACTCTCATCCGCGATAGCCCAGTATATGTCCGCCCTTTAGTACTGTCTACGCCTCACCTGCCCTCCTAATTTTGCTAAGACCTATCACATCTCAATTAATTCCCGCTATTTCCTCGAACAGCACTGCTAGGCTAGCCTCATTAGATAAAATTGTAGTGTTAAACGTTGCCAGATTCAGATTCCAATGGCAGCCTGTCCGGAGCCAGAAATTCTTAGCACTCCCCGCTGCGTCACAGGTCTCACCGCCACCGTGGTCAGTTGCTACGAAGCCGCTGGGGACTGAGGGCCGAGGGTTAATTGATTTGATCATAGAAGGCTTTGGCCAAGTACTTCACCAGGGTGGCCAAATCCTGTTCTAGTGAGGGAATGTGTGGTCGATTCTGGTCACCGAGATCAGGCCACTCCCCAGGCCTCGTTATGCAATTCCATCGACATGCGGATTTTTTTTTTGAAACCCGGTGGAGAATTGCGCGGCACCAGGATTCGAATCCCGGTCCTCTTGCACGCCAGGCGGATGCTCTACCTCTAGGTCATCGCTGCATCCTATATTAGCCACTCAAAATTCTTCATTGGCGTATCTATTATAGGCAGCCAGCCCAACTCAGCGGCTCTCCAATTTTTCTCGCCCCAGCTTATCCACTGGTGGTTCATTACAGGCATCCAGCCACTCATTGTCTACCCAGTATTTCCCGCCCAAGTTCACCCGCTGGTTGTTCACCGCATGCATCCAGGCACACTCATTAGCTGTCCCATTAGTCGTCCCCCATTATTGCTTATACCCCTGTCACACGGGCACTTTCGATCCTCATTGAACTCGACCTGCATCGAGATTTTCGAGCACGCTCGAAACATCCGGTTCTACAAGGGCATTTTCAGTGCTCATTAAGAAGTTTCCCTCATGTGTGTTAGGCGGCGCCAGATGTTCCACCGACAGCCATAACATGATGATGTCCGGCAACACTGTGCAGTCTGGGGCAGCAGCAGCCAAATCCGTAGCCAGACGTGATAGCGGTTGGCACCAAAACCAATAGCTTTGTTGTCACAGCTGTGTAGATTTTTATGAGTTTGGAAAGGAAGCGTGAGATTGTTCTTATGATGGTGGCTGCTGCTGACCTCGAAGTCGAGATTGAGGCGGCTAAAGGTCAGACAGACGGTGTAAAAAGGCGGCTCCTTTTTGCGAACGGGTTGTGTATCGCAGCTGCGGTTGCATGCGATGGTACAGGCCAGCGGGGAAGTTGGATGCACAATCGAAAAGAACGCTGGTTCGAGGACACTCTCCCCCATCTCGATGAGCGGTACTTTACACAGAACTTCCGTGTGACTCTTTCGACGTTCCGGTATATAGTCGAAGCTTGCTACATATTTTGCTTATGTAGAGCTTAAATATTGCAGCCATAAAGGCAGCATTGCAGCATTACGAATTTGCTAGTGCAAAACTCTTCAGTTCACAAGTCATTGCACATGTCCATGATTTTGGAAATATTATTTTAATGCTGTTTTTTCTCACAGGCGCAGCATCGTGCTGCTTGCCTTGGTAGACCACCGGTATCGCACTAGGATTTGAACCCCGGTCCTTTGCACGCGAGGCGGACGCTCTACCTCCACAACATTCGCAACCGTTACTATGGGCGTTGCCCAATCCGAATGGCTGACTGGCGATAAAACGCCAAGGGAAACGGTCTAGCTCCAAAGCTACCTTGTCGCGTATGGCATAAGAGATCTCGCCTTACAAATCTTTGGTATTGCCCCATATTTGAGGTGCAGGCTTGCTGGAAGACTCTTCATTGAGCCGAGTTCCGTGGTGAAGATGTCCTGGTAGTCTGTGAAAATGGCCTTAACCTTGCAGGTGTCCGTTTCGCTCGTTTCTGTGGCTCCGCAGGCCGGTGTCACATGTAGCACCGGAGCGCCAGCGTTGTCCGGCAGCGTCAGCAGGTCTCAAACGCATAGTCTTAGCACTTAGCAGTCGAGCACTGTGAGGTGACAGTCCACGAGCACGTCTCTGAAGCCGACACGTAATGACAGGTCGCCCAGCACCGGTAACCGCCCTGCGTAGCACAACTTCACACGTGACGGCTTCAAGGCCATGGCCAATGGTTTTTATGCTTCTTGTACAGTTCCCGAAAGTCGACGCAAACTGGCGACCCAGTGTCGACTTCCGTTGCTACTTGAACGCCGCCCTATATAAATGAGCGGCGGATTGGAGTCTCAAGAAACTTTTTACGCTTGGGAACCAATTTCCAAAGGTGGACTTCGTCACTGCCATCCTCAATTGGAGTGGTCTCCATTATAGCTAGTGCGTTTGCGTGCTTAGCTCTGGCACCTAACCTTCCGCGTTAGGGTGGCTTTGACATTTCTTAGCAAGGTGTCCCCACCGCCCGCAGCTATAACAACGCGCATTTGCCCATCCGCAACTGACATCATCGTGTTTTGAGCTGCCACACCTTCCGCACTCTAGACGTTCTTCAAGGTTTCTGTTTTCCCCGAAGGGCGTTTTTAGAGCCGCTTGCAATTTCAAAAACGCCTTTGGCTCCGATGACATTTTCATAGCATCATTCTCACCAGTTTCAACTAAAATTGTGAGCGCCTCAGCTTCCGCTAGCGTGAGGTCGGCCTTTTCCAGTAGTTGCTTCTGTAGGGTCGTTGACCGGACACCGCACACAATACGATCCCTGAGTATCCGCTTCAGGGCGTTGCCATAATTGCAATTATCGACTATGCGCCGTATTTTCACTAGAAACTGCGTGGGAGATTCGCCTTCCGCCTGGCAGCGATTAAAAAACTTGAAACTCCCCGTTATTTTATGCCGCTTCGGATCATAGTACCCGTTCAGCACCTTCACAACTTTCTCGAAGCTCAAAACATTTGGGGCTCGCGGTGCGACCTTGCAGGCTAATATTTGCACGGTTTGAATGCTCCATGCAGCCACGAGCAGTACTCTCTTCTTGGCTGAATCGGTGATTTCATTAGCTTCAAAGTAGGAATCTGCCTTAGTGAGATGCGGCTTCCACTTATCTGTATCTTCGTTGAATGCAGGGAGCGTATGATGAACTATGCTTGTCTTCTGCGAGGCTGCCTTTGCGGTTGCCGATTCCGGGTCTTCTTTCATCGAATGACGGGTATCCTGGCTAGTCGCCACTGTAGAATAGCCAAGGCCTGCGGCACGGACAGTTACCAGGCACAGACAACTCGAACATAGAAGACCTTTATTTGGGGCGTGTGATAGGTTTTATCCCCTGAAGTGGGAAGGGAAGTGGGAGCGGAAAGAAAGAATGGAAGTGTACTGCGCACGAGCAGCGCTCTAGCATGACGAAGACACAACAGTCGGTGGTGCTTTGAGTGCAAAACTAGGTGGCCTACCTGCCACCTGTGTTAGTTACCTTGTAACACTATAACAAAATGCTCAGCGCAGGAGGCGCCGGCTGAACTAATGATTGGTCATTGGAGGTTGCCTGGGAAGAGCAATCTGGGTTTCGCAAGCCCCACCGATGGTTATGTTTGAAACAGCCACCTGCCGAGGAAGTGCCGCGTCGCTTAATAGCAACACTGCGCCACAAGTGGCATGAGGACTCCCAGTTATCTGTGAATGTAAAGTATGGCAAAGTTTACATATATGAACTTGAATCCATTAAATCTATCGAGCTTTACTATTCAGGAAGAGCTTAAGTGTGACGTCCAGTTTTTGCAGACTCTAAGAATATTTTGCATGTATTGCTATAAGTTCCGCATATATGGACTTAAATCTATCACCACTATCGCTTTATACCTTTGCAGGAGAAGCTCAAGTATCAGCTGCAGTTTTTGAATACTCTGTCTAGGATTGTTTTGTATCTAATGCATTGTTCTGTCGATCATTTTGAAAGCCCTTATGGGTGGTGTGTATTTGCTCTGTATCGCCGGTTTGCTATATAAAGCTTGCCTTTTTTCTTGAACATTTGGCTATAACTCAGCGTCTGACCTGCACTCGGCGAAAGCTAGGCAGCACGTGCCACCCCTCTGACACTTCGCTTCTTTCCGGCTGAGGTTTTTACACTGAGTCGAGGGTATCTCCTGACAAACCGTGACAGCTATCGCCACAAGCTCTTACTGCATCTTGTGTGCGCGCACGGCGTCATCACAGTCGGCGCACGTGCGGGCTTGGTCCCGATCACTGTTGACTTGTGTCCTGTTTTTTCAGCCTTCCACAAACTACAAACGGTTCGAACTGCTGCCTGCTCGCCCCACACTCCCGGTAATGGCTGTTGATTATCCAGAGCTCGGATCCTCCTTCCACAAAAATTATGCCTTACGGCGCTGCGCATAGAAGTCGCTATTCATAGTTTCATACTGTCAGATCAGCTACTGGCATGCACGGAAAGGAATAGCACAAGCAACCACAAAGTGAATGCCTCCAGTTAGAGCTGCAATTGGGTTTCGGAACATTTTCCCTACTACTGCAAATAGGCGCAACAAGGACACGGCGTGCCATTTTATGTGCGTGATAAAAAGTCGGAATCATTATTAGACATCGTTTTGGTCAGTTTGAGTGAAACTGCCCGTGAAGCCTTATTTTTGGTCAGGTCGAGGAGAACTCGACATAACGAACTGCAGCCGTTTCACAAAGACGTTTCTAAAAATCAACCTACATCAAATAGCGTAATAAGCCTATACCGCTCAACACAGCAAAATTATTCTTTATCAGTGTTTTGTGGACACAGAATTCTTCCAAAATTGGGCTCAGAGTGCTTGAAAAATTACTAAGGACTTTTGAACCTTCAGACTGGCGGCCTCATGTTCGTATTCTAGTATCAGAAGATAATCGTCGACAAATCGAAGCAGTTGCGTAACATTGATGCATTGAAACGACCTGTATAACGCCCTATCCTGCATCGCGAAGTGATGATCATTAAGGACCGGTGCAATAGACAAACCTGTGAAAATCCTATTTTTCTTAATAAAAAACGAACCTCTAGGCTACACAGAGGTCTATCCTAAGGGGCCAGCAGCTTAAGGAAGCCAACAGTGGAGATACTACTCACGTTATGCAATTTTACATCTCTATGCTGGTTATGCAGCACTTGATGCATTTGATCAAGTCGTGATGACGGATGGCATATCATTAGTCCTTTATGTCAACAAAAACTCCTACTAACGCCTTCAATTTTTTTAAGAAAATGAACATGTTTAGCATTTATTACCAACAATTGCTTTGTAAAAATAATGCATAAGATTTCTGCAAGTCTCTGTTTAAAAAAGAGTGACACGAAATAGAGGATGGACCTTATGGGTCGATCCTCTGTGAGCACAAGTACTTGTGACCCATTGCGATAAATAAATTCCAAAGGTTCAGGTATTCACAGCTTTTTGGCCCTGTTTGTTACCTTGGCTAAAGACACGCTGCTGCATTTGTAAAAATTACGAATTGGTGGCTTGAAGGGCCTTAAGCACGCAGTGTCCTTTTAGTAAAACTGCAAAGCCTTATTTTTGTCTGCATGACGAAGGCAAAGTTCATTTTTTTGAGGTAGGTCACAATCTTCTCCTTAGGCAGTCTCTTCGTGGCTGACTTGCAACGATTGAGCACGACAACGCCTTCGGAAACGCAACGTTCCAGTTGCGATGGCCGCTTCGATGGTTGCTATACCGGCACATATACGTACCGAATCGAAAGTATAGGTACCAATAGTATAGGTATCACTGTTTCTATGCGATATAGTGCGGTCACACTGCAACGATTCTGCTCAATTTGACCATCACTAAAGAAAGAAGCGTGCTTGACAAATGTAAGCCGAAAGAGTTAACGCTCTTAAAGTTTGTAATAGCGTCAGAGTCACATCTTCCCTTTCTGTGTCGTTTCTGAGGTTTATGGTGTTCACTATATGAGTATGTAAGACAAAATAATGGGTACGCATATTAAAATTTCGGTAAAAAAAGAACATCATGCACGACAGAATGTAGGCATGGCGATTTGATCAGCCCCGCCACTTGACATTCATTGCCCACTAAAGCATTACATGACACTTACGTTTATATTTTTACCCTGCATAGAAATGATATTCGTGATGCGTATGCTGAAGTACCCGACGAGGTAACTGCTATAACCCCCATGCTGGTGACAAAACTAGGTCCCAGGGATATCTAATCATTGGCACAAAGCGTTATTCCTACTGGGACTTCTGAGGGATTACCTAAAGGTCTGCTCGATATAGATGTCATGGCAGGCTATGCGATAGATATCCCGTTCTTTTCATTACACTTGCAATTGTACAACCGGCCAATTCTTTAACAGTACGACGCAAGCATCGACTAAACTGCTTCTCAGCGCCTTATCACGGCGCGGAGCAGCGAAGAGGGCGAGAATCACGGCGTGCGCGCAAGTTCGATCACAAAACAATTCTCCTCTGTGGGAAAACGTGTGCGCACGCGGTTATTCTCACTGACTTCGCCGCTCCGCGCCGTGATAAGGCGCTGAGAAGCAGTTTAGTCGATGCTTGCGTCGTACTGTTAAAGAATAGGCCGGGTGTACATTATTCATGCGGTCCTGTCTTTCTGCACTCACATCAGCGATATTTCTCTCTAAAGTACATTTTAAAGCTCCAAGCGCGAATAATTTATGTCGCCCATTAAAAAGATGCACTTCTAAAAAATGTGTATCGGTGACGTCCACAATGACTGGGGCAAAACAATGGACGTGACATTAGGAGGCGCTTTTACACCCGATCTTCAAAGCATCGTGTTCAGTTTACTAGTAAGTGCACCCAGAATCAGATAACTGCTACTTTCACCACAGTTTGCAATCTCTGATGCCGGTAGGCAATCCACGGTTCAAAACTTTCGGCGCCTCGGATGTGAAGCCCAGCGATTGTTTGGGAACATAAAACATGGCCAGGATTCTGGTTCATCCGCTCCTAGTTCACAACGCCGCCACCACGGGCCGCATGAAGTTGAGCTCCTCCTCCTTCTCTTACATTCTTCCTCCCGGTTTGAGAGAGAGACGCTAGTAAGCTTCGCCCATTGTCCGCTTTGTGTGTCCTCCCCTCAAGCCAAGCTCCTCGGGAGGGGGGCACCCTTCGCGTTTCTGTTTTTTTTTTCCCACCCAGCGTGTTCGAAACGGGCTGACTGTGCGGCTCCCCTAGTCTGTTCCTTTACTGCGGTGCAAGAAAAGAAAGAAGTCGGGTTGGGGTTGAAGCGGTGTACACGCCCCGTCTTTGTCCGACTTTGAGGGGCCATTTGTCAAAAACTACTGGCGGTATATATGCACATCACACAAGATATGGCTAAACGTTCCAGAATTGTGCCAAGGCCCAGCTATCACTCAGTGAGTCCAGAGCCTAATGCGTGGAATAGAATTTTTTTGGCGCTGCACCCAACTTCTCCCCGTGGGACGGTCTGTGTCTTCATGGTAAATGGTGTTTTGCTGTACAGAAAATCTGATGACTGGTGACAGAACAGAACTAGCGGCCGTATAAGCATCAGTAAGAACCTTGTGTTGCGCATTTGTTTACACGTCGGTGTTTTTATTTTTTCGAAAGAGGTTGCAGTTATAACCTGACTCACCATAATTGTCAAGCTTTTTCGCAACGGGGAAAAAAATTACGGACAACAATTAAGTCTACTTACGAGCTGTGAAGGAGAAAGCTTGCAGCGTGGTGTTCGGCTGCGGCGATGGCGTGCTGCTCTAATGCAATGGCCAGCCAAGCTGATCAGTTCACGCCGCCCGAATGGAAGTTGATGAAGGCGACGATACCCAAACCCAGCTCGAGCCCCTGTGCTTCCTTTTTTCGAGTTGAGTTGTCGACAGAAGGACGAAAGGAAAAGCACGGGCTTGCTTACTGGCTCAATGCGGAGCCACGCCCAGCTGCCTGCGTGCTGATAGTAGGAGGTGAAAGATGGGAGTAAAGAGACAGAAGAAAAGCACGCGTAATAGCCCGTAGGCCACGGGCCAATCCCGGAGGCAGTGCAATACCGGGCTGACCTGTGCCAGAGTGCGTTACGCCAAGCACTCCGCCATACTTTTAAAAATATGCGTAACACCCAAGCCTCAAGGGCCCATATGAGATATTAAGCCAGGTATGTGAATGGCATCCCCCTTCGAAAGCGGACCGGGGATTGAGCCACACCCGAATACTCGATCCTGTGCTTCCTTGCTATCGCTCCCCTTTATATTTCTCCTCGATATCATTTCCCTTTCTCCTCCGCCGGCTGCAGCTCGGGTGGTTAAGATATTAGATAGCAATTGCCACGGCCGGCAACATTATTTTCCTTCACTTTTGATGCGAAAGCTTCATTATGCTACCTCGTAACGATTTCGCGGTGCTTACGGTTTTGACCTTCAAGTGGGCCAGAGGTCAGTCCTCTCACGGCGTGGTTCGAGCGTCCACCGATATATTTGAGACAGTTACTGCGCCATTTCCTTTCCTCAAAACCAATTTTAGAAACTAACCTTGAAAGTAAAAATTGAAAATTGGTTTTTTGAGAAAGGAAATGGCGCAGTATCTGTCTTTCATGTCGGCTGACACCTGAACCGCACCGTAAAGGGAAAATGGAGGGAGTGAAAAAAAAAGAAGAAAAAGGTGCCGTAGTGGAAGGTTCTGGAATAATTTAGACCACCTGGGGATGTTTAGCGTGCACTGACATCGCGCCCTATCCACTGAGCCAATGCGGCGGGTTCCCTTCGTGGGTGCGGAACCCACTTCGGAAAGTATTTTACTTACGAAACTTAATTTTTCTTTTTCTGATTAGGTCACGTGGTTTTTCCAAACCTCTGGGGAGGACAACGCCTGATTTTCCTCCTTATGAGCTGCTATGCTTTCGCAAAAATGAAAATATGCTGCCTTCTACTTACGAACGGCGCTGATCATTTTACCTAGGCTGCTTGCACACAACATTTGTTTCCTGCATTTATACACAAGCATGGTGACAGGTTGCTCAGCGTACAAATTATTGAATAATACCATTTAAACGTGTAACCATTTTCGGGATGCGCTTGTATAGGAATTGTACCTGCATGCACGTGACTTTCTGGCGCCCTAGTTCACTGCCTTTTTCTGCATATGTGTGTGTGTGTGTGTTGGGCTGAGTGTGTGGGTGTGCGCGCGCGCGCCACGGTAGAGTCCATTGCATGCAGTGGTGCAAAAACGCGGAGCTCCCACTTGGCTTGTCGCAAGTTTGGCTTGGTTAGGAGGGCGAGGGCCGGCTCAGGATGTGAAGCTTTTAAATTCCATGGCTGATCACCAGCCTGTCTTATGACGTAGGGATAATGTAAACAGGGAATTCGAGAATGTAACATGCAACCAGATCCCTCGGATTTTTTTTTTTCATCACATTACTCCGCATGAACATGTCCAGATATCGAGAACCACACGCTCGAGACAACACAGGCTTTTTGCGCGCGTGGTTTTCTTCCACCGGCCTTGAGGAAAAGCGCGCGCCCATTTTAATACGACAGTAATTCATGTCCCCATAAAAAAAGACAAGCTATGCTTGATGAATCGTTTATCTTCAAGACAATCACGTTTCCATGCCCGCCCCCCAAGTCGCCACGTGCTCGTCGGCCATGGCGGCCTCGTCGACGGCGACGTGCGCAAGCAGTCATATCGGGAAAGAGCGGGCTTTCTGCGCACCTACTCGCTCGCGTCAGCCGCCGCCTCATCAACCGCCGTCGGACGACGTGCGAAAATTATCTGGTAGGTCCACATTGGTGGCGGCGCTCACCATCGGGTGAAAATCGCCGGCCTCACGCCGTAAAAACGCCTCATGCATCCCTGCATTAAACGCTGTGGCTGAGCGGGGTTAAGATACTAGATTACGATACCTGGTGACATGACCAAGCGCCGTCACATGTCCGAGATGGGAGGTGCACTAGCGGGTGGCTGTTGGCTGGTTATACGGTCGAGTGCTCATTGCTCGCCGGGCTAAACGTTACGTCATGAGACCATGCGAAATAGCCTGAAATTTCGAATACAAAATATGCAGAGGACACCAAGCCGCAGAAAAGACCTGTTAATGCTATAGCATCATACCAACAAGGCGGAGCTAAGTGTTCCCCAAATTTCTTAATTTCAGCGCGATTTCTTTTCTTTGTTCAAAAGTACTGCTCATAGTGCTGCCGCAATGAGGAGTTGTGTAGTCAAATCATCAATGTTGTACTTTGCGATCGTTATGGAGCGTTTGGATTTTGATGTAGGCGAAATGCTAGTGGTCCGCGTACTGTTCGATTTCAGTGCATGTTAAAGAACCTCAGCTGGTCGAAATTTCCGGAGTCTTTCACTACGGCGTTCCTCATAGCCTGAGTCGCTTTGGGACGATAAACCATAAACCAAAACGCATGGAAATATTATACGGCTTATGGAAAAGCGTGATGAAGGAGATTCCACAATTATTTTTGGGTGTGACATAACTATGAGGGATCGGAAAGCAAGCATTGCTTTTTCACGTTGTAAGAACTCGCTCAGCGGCAGCTGGAGCTGTGATGCGCCAAACATACCTTTTCACGTATTTGAAAGCACTGCCTGACAAATGTTTCAAAGACGATTAGAGATCATATAACGGCAGCAATGCGTCCCACCCGGTCCTCTTCGTTCCTTCTGTTGTTTTTCGTAACTGATCTAAATTGGGATCCAAGTGGAGACACATCACTTATGTTAAAGCTGAAATTCACTAACGTACCCTGACGCCCGGATCTACATGACGTTACTCACCAGCACGGTGACGTGACTCGATTACGACCGACGCTGAATACCCCCGGGAATTCGGTCCCCTCGCCGTCAACTGTGAATGCTGAGGCGGCCGCAGATAGAACATGCCATCGCAAATGAGAATCTCCAAAAGGAGGCCATATTAGGTTCAGGAGTGAAGTTGAAAATAGCGAAAATTAAATGTAGCAATGCCTACATTCAGTTTAAATTCTTCAGCCTACCGAATTTCCTAACCTGTTCAGTGTTTTGCTCAATTCTTTGTTCATGTCCTTTTGTGCAAGTTGCAAAAAAAAATAACGGTGGTTTAGCTTTGGTTAAACCTGGAGTGACGCGCCTGCTACAGCTGCCCGAGTGGAACTTGGTCACGTGACCAAACACGTGACCAACAACGTGATCAGCCGCACCACGTGACCAACCACGTGACAGGGTGGCGGCGCATCTACAGGGTGTCAACGCAGCCACAGGGTGGCGGTGCCGCCACCACCACGGCGCCGCCACGTTGAAGGCTCGAAATGCTGCCGTAATATTCGCTACAAAAACTCGTACAAAAAATCAAAGCGGCAGTTTACTTAACATGACAGAATACATTTATTATCGCATCACATCATGGCGCAGAAAAAGTCTAAACGATACATTTCGACAGTTTGCTAGAAATACACAATGCACTTATGCACAGAACCAGCTTGAGAAAGTGTCGGTAGTAAATATTAAGTATGGCAAAACTTTAAACTTTCTACATAGACGTGTACCACTTGCAACCGCCACACATCACTAGGCTGGTTGTGAGGAAAGGAGAGGTGCAACATTCGCGCTACAATGAGGTCAGCCACATGAACCGCGCCGTTTCGCAGGGAACATAGGCAGCCAGAGGTGCACTGCGAAGGCATTTCAAGCGTGCACTGCAGTAATTATAAAACACAATTGGCCTAATCTTTATGAAACCCAAAAAACCCAAAACAACACAGCGTGGCGCGACACAAAAAATATAAACATATCTTACGTGAATACAGATACAGCGTGTAAATATTGCACATCAAGGAAGATTATCACAAATATGGCGAAGAACGAAGAACATTTACAACAAAGCATTTCACTCTCGTTTAGTCGTACTAGCGAGAATGCGAGTTTTAGCATTGAGTGAAGAGACATAATAAACCGTTCAAGCTGCAAGTGTGCACATACTGCACTACAAAAATTTTTGATGAATATTTCATTAAAAAAGTAAGAAATGATAAAAACTGAGGCATACAGACTTGTGGAACATCGCGAGCAGGCAATTGCTAATTGCAGACAATTTTTGCTAATAGAAGTCAAGTCGACTGCTGAAAACATCGTTTTTCTCTTTCTTTGCGAAGCATTTCACGCAGTTTGGGAACTGATTTTACTTTCGTTGAAATGCCAGCAGCTTTCAATTCGGTCCGCAGTTCAACCGCGTCCATATCCTCGATGCAAGCGGGAGGTGTATCCTCGCGCTCCATTTCAGGAGCGCTTCGAGCCCTATTTGTGCGACTCTCTTCAATCATACCCTCAACCCAGTATGAACGATCGTGTTTTTTGTACGCTCGACTTGTTGTTACGTGCGCGCTATTCTCAAGGCGTTTTGCCAGCTTCAGCGCATCGGCGGCCGCATTCCATTTATTGGATCTTGCATGATGCAAATGCTTCAGAATATCATTCTTTTTCTCAATGCCTTCGCTCGAAAACCACCCCAAACACTTGAATTCTTTGTGCTTATTTGAGGCATGACAGACAAGAATATGCATATATGGCGTCATTCTTTCAGCCCCGTAACCCTTATGCCCTCGTTCTCTAAGTTCTAAGTACGTTTTATGGAATTTGGCTATTTCTTGCTCGATGCTTTCGCCGGTCGTGTTATGTTCAAAATGATCAAAAATGCGACTAAGCATTTTCCAAAGTGAGATGATTTTTTTTTCTGTTTCCGGGCTGAGTTTTCCAGTGAGCCTCTCTGGCAGCATTTCGAGCAGGCGCTCGCAGGAGTCTCCTTGAATACAGGTGAATTTTTTTCCTTTTCTTTCGTCCTGCCACAGTTCAAATTTTACACCACAGCTATTAATTGCCTGCACTATTGCTTCCACATGAGTGCTCTTGGTGTTTAAGTTCGTAACTTTATCGCGGTTGTCTTTGTCCATTGCTTCGACAATCAATCCATCAACCAGGCGATTAACGACTCTAATGCGCACGTGTAAAATGTCTGGAACCACAAATGCAGGTTCAATGTTAAATAGGGGAACACTTTCATTCCGAATTCTTCAACAATGCCGTCCTCCCTCATGTTTTTTAGAGTGCGCAGAAGAGGCGGCTTATTACACTCCTCTGTGTTTGCCCCAGCTCTGCTTCGTTCCTTTAAATTAATACGATAGAAAGGACATGGGTGCCTAGAAGACGCTGACTGCAATCCTTGAACCATGAGCAAGAATTTTAGATCTGAGCCCAGACAGACTATGACGGCAACTTCCTGTCCTTCCAAGCTGACACTGCCCCTTTTCACAACACTGTTAACTTCGTCTATCAAATCCTTCAAACTTTCTCTAATCTGAAAATAGTTTTCAGAGACTTCGACGACTGCGAGCAGGCGATGTAAGGTATGGCTCTGCAGCCTCCGGCTGCTGTCAATCAGGAGAAAAGATAGAGTTGTCCAGCTTGTTCGTGTGCTGACTACACAGCCATCTCCTTCTATTTTGACCAAAATTGGCTGCGACCTGAGCTGTTTTCCTGTCATACCTCTATTCACTGCGTACTCCGCAACGGCAGTTTCAAGTTCGTGCACAAAAGACACCTGAGCGCCAGCTGCTTCTCCTAGGGTTTTAAACACAGCTGTGCTTTCGTCTAGTTTTTGCCTGTGTCAATTGATGACACGGAGCGAGGGTAAATTAGGGACAGCTGAAGACATTTTTTCCCAAAAAACATTGCTTACAAAGTGGTTGTCTAAGAGCGCGGTGATTGCACGGACGCTTATCTTCTCGGGGGAAGAAAGATCCTGATAGTCAGTTTTACCATTACTGCGGTATTCTTTTTTGATTCCTCGCTCCACGGAGATTCCGTCAATGTCAGAAAAGGTAATTTTGTGCAGTAGCCATCGAAGGTCTTCAACTACCAACTGGCATAAGTCCAAGCCATAGCTTTCCAAAATTTCTTCTAGCCCTTGAACTATCACGCTGCCTACAGAATGCAGCTTTCTTCTATCGGTGCTTTTCGAAATTCCCCCACCCTTTTTCCGCAGTTGTTGAGCAAGCGGCAGTTTTTTGCCTGTGATGACAGGCTTTTGTTTTCTTTTTGCAGCTGAAGGCATTTTGCCTCAAAATCCTGAATGGACTTACGCAGTTCAGAAAGAGACCGTTTTGATACACCCTCCATTCGCTTCACTTCTTCTTGTAAAGCTTGAATAATGATGTCCTTGATACTGTTATTTGAATTTTGAACAGAACTTTCCTTATCGAAGGGAATTTTTACATGGCGCTCTTTTTTAAGGAACCCCTCTTTTGCTCGGCCATTAATTTTTCTGTACTGAGTATCTACCGAGGAGCAGAGGCTTCTAAATCTTGTCTTTACTGCAACCTTTAAACTCTCTGGGATGGACATGCCAAGTGGAATAAAAGATGTTATTGTCTCAAAATAAGATTTCTCCAAAACCGTTTCGTTGCTAAAGATTTCCAGAACTGTCTTATTTGTCAATGTAAATGAAATTGCACATTCAGAAATCTCTAAGCGCAAAGCTCCCGAACTCATTTTTAAGAAATTCTAAACAACACAAATTGAAATGCAAGAATCAATACTATATCGAAAAAAAAACAACGTTCCAAAACGTTTGCTGGCAACATATATGTGAAAGGCGGAAGGCTCACTATTTCTGTGGGTTAGGTTCTGCATGCAACAACCTTCGACACAAGGAACATTTGCAGACTTTCCACAGGATAGAAGTTTGGAAAGAGCTTGCAAGCTTTCTGTCGTGTCACAGCAGCCTTCACACGCACTGGGAACTCAATTGCCACTACACTGCCAAGTTTCGTTTCTCGAGTATGCCACCCAAAGGGAAGATTCAGCTTTGAAAAGTCTGACTCATTGCAAACAATCCAACCCCTTTCGAGCGGCCTTCCTTTCCTACTGAAAACCCATTAAAGATGTCCAGGTCTATGTTCACCTTGACAAGCCCGCTGGATCGACGGCTGTTGGAAAGTTTCTTTTGCACAGCGTAAATTAATTCCTCAGCAGCAGCTTCCAGTCGTTGTGGCGATGGCTTGCTTGGGTGCTTAAATTCCCGGAGACAGGCGCCGTTCAGATTTTTTCTTGGTTCAACGGAGCAATGCCACTTGGAATATCCTTTCCATTTTATAAGGTATCCCTTGCTCTGGAAAAAAAAAGATGGCATGGTGAAACATTTAGCGCAAGAAAACTCACACACGCCGAGGAACGACAAAACGAAGCACAAGTGAACCAAAGAAAAGACAAAGGAAATATATGTCACTACGAAATGAAGAGCCAATGAACTTGAATGGTAATTTATGCAAATGTTAACATATCCATTTGTGACGAAATGAGTGCCTTAGAGGACTTAAGTTACTGGGGATTGAAGGGTTTGCTCAAAATCTTGACCGCGTTATCTACCTTACTGAACTCAGGCTGCCCGCTTAGCGCGAAAAAATATATTTATGAAAAATGCTTTGTCTCTGGCATCATCACTAAGTTTGGAAGTCGAGTGTTCAAAACTGGCGGTAGTAGTAGTAGTAGTAGAAAACATTTATTCATAGAAAGGTAGGATAAAGAGGCGGGAAAAAAACAGATTTTGGGTGGAGTCCTTATTTCAGGACCCCAATGTCCACCGCAGTTGCTCTTGCTTGGGATATCAGGCTACGCTGGGTCACCAAATCGGAGCTGAGCAGGGCAGACTCCCACTGTTCCTCGGATTGATGTTTGTCTAGTTCGGGGGGCTTGCTACCGGAGCAGCCCCATGTTACATGGTATGTTGGAATTCCGCCACACCAGGGGCAGATTCCGTCGTATCTATCGGGAAACATGATATGGTATTTGTGTAGGTTTGGGAAGGTGTTCGTCTGTAGTTGTCGCCAGCCCCTCGCCTCTGCCGCCGTTAGCTTCGAGTGTGGTGGGGGATAGACTTGCCTTTGCGTTCGGAGAAGGAGGAGGCGTTCGCCGTACATAGAGGGAAGAGGGGTGACGTCGGGGAGGTTAGTCGCTCGGTTGGTGTATCTCGAGCTAGACTGTCCGCGACCTCGTTTCCCTCGAGCCCCTCGTGCCCAGGAGCCCAAGTGATTTGGTGCTTGCATGTGGAATTTTTAACATGTGGGGTAGTCAGAATGGGAGCGATGGAGTGTGGAAGTCTGCCAGTGAGGAAGAGCCGACACGCCGACTGGGAGTCTGTAACAATTTTTAGTCCGTTCCGCGTGGTATCGCCGTGCTGGATGGCGAGACCGATTGCGGCCGTTTCTGCTACTGTGGGAGAGCAGTTGCGTAGAGGGGCGCTGGCGATTTTCTTGAAGTTGGTGTCCAAAACTACCGCCACCGCGTTCGTGGAATTGGGGTACATGGCTGCGTCGACGTATACAGCATTTCGTGCCTGTCGGTGTGTGCGGCGCAGGTAGTCCACTCGCGCCTTTCGTCGTCCCTTTTGTGAGTCCGAGTGAAAACTGGCGGTATACCAATTGCGGAGACATTTTGTTATAGGAAGTCTCCCTGACTGCCGCGCTTTGGGGCCTCCTACTGTGCAATTTTACCAATTTCTCTAACACATTTTAGTCAATGAAAACCTAAAAACCTAAAGAAAACGTGATCAAGACACCTCTTAAGTTTATATTCCTCGCAGCTTATTTATATGCAAGCTAACAACATTTTTTCAAACATCAATAAACAAATGCAAAAGAAAAAGGTTTGAATTTTTCTGGGCTCTCTTATACAGATAACAGCAGTAACACATACCAGGTGTTACAGGGAAGACTAAGTCATCATCAAAATTAAGCTTTCTCGGATTAGCTCAGCTAACAAAGCGAAAGTCGTCGGCGTTCATTGTGTTCATTGGTGTTGGCGTTGACAACTTTCTTGGTGATTTTGTGGAAAGGAAGGGCGCATATAACTGGCCACCTGTGTAAGTGGGCGCCTCAATAGCGCTTTGAGGTACGTGATGGTGGTGAGAGAAAGATGTGGGCTGCATGCATTAGCGCTGACAACGTTGTGGCAGACACGCGGCACTGCAGCAATAGGCCGCAGCCTGACCAACCTCTCGCGATCAGCCATTAATTCAAATGCCACCTGCCAGGGTGGCAGGTTGGGCGCACTGCTCATCCAGTGTGCGGAACGCACTCAACGCTACAGACGCTAAGCCGCGTCTGCTTGGACGATACATCACAGCTCTCGCTCTCTAACAAGGTTCAGCAGTAGTTGAGCAACAGCTAATATTTTTTTATCCAGCTGATACTCGGCTAGATAACGTGGTCAGGCAGCAGCCGCTGCACGGCTGTGGAGCCCCTGCGCAGAGACGGCGAAGACTAGGCTTGGCGGCGCGGCGAAGTCACTTGCTGGGTTGCTATGGCAGCGGCGCAGCAAGGACGTTCAAGATCAAACGTGAGGTGACGGCGAAATCGCTCCGACGAAAGCAGGAAAAGCTTTCGCTTTTAAAATATGGATTTTGCGGCATAGTATACCAGTGCCCGCAAACTGTAGCTAACCGGTAGTTTCCCAGTAGTTAACAGGCAGCAAACCTGGAGGAAGCTGGTTTACTAATTCTGATATTAACTTTTAACTATTAGTTAGGCGCCTAGTTGCAGTTAGAGGTAGGTTACTAATATCCCTATCAGTTTTTAGAATTTCGAAAACGCGATTACCCTCATCGCAGTGGCTCGACAAAATTTGGCTACATCATGCGATGGCTCAGTGGTTAAGGTGCTCATCTGCTGAGCCGGAGTACCCGGGTTGGCACTCAACCGCAGCGGCTGCGCTTCTATGGAGGCGAAACGCAAAAGGCACCCATGCGCTGTGCAATATCACTGCACTTTGAAGATCCCTAGTGGGTCGAAATTATTCTGGAGCCCTCCACAACGGCACCTATTTGTTCCTTTCTTCTTTAACTTCCTCCTTCATCTCTTCCCTTACGGTGCAATTCGGGTGCCCGCCGAGATAGGCGGGACAGTTACTGTGTCATTTCCTCTCCTCAAAAGCCAATTTTCAAGAACCAGTTAGCGCCAATTCCAGTGCGCGTAACTAGTCGAAACAGCCAAATTTTGTCGATCCATATGGCCAAAGGTAACCATGTTTTGGAAATTCTAAAAACTTATATGGCTATTACTAACTACCGGCTACAAATCTGAAATTACGACTAAGCGCCTAACTGCAATTGTTAAAAGTTAATTATTAAAATCTAGTTAACCAGCTGAATAGTTAAAACGATTCACCGGAAACAATTCACACTGGTAATACTGTGCCGTAAAAGCCATATTTTAAAGCCAAAACGCATATTTTTGAAACGTCTTCCAGGTAACACCTGGTATTCAGAGTCGCTCAGCTAATGCTAAGGAAAGCTTGAAGAAACAAATGCGCGCGCTGCAAATATTCTGCACTTGCAAGGTTTAGGTTGTCATCTGTTCTATCCAAACATATTGTTGTGCGCTTATTTTTATTCCTCGAGATGGGAAAGCGAACCAGCTGCAGGTTTTTTTTTTATGTGTTAAATCTTGCCGCTTCACTCCTCTGTCAGTAGGTATGCTATACCGTTTTACATCGCCCACGAGCGATTCCTCTTTAATTCGCTCGCCTTGCATGCTTTGCATCATGTCTACTTGTGAATGACAACGTATCTGGTAACACTGGCATGCGTACATTAGTAAATAATGTCCTCACTTGGTCTACATTTATGTTGAAAATGTTGAGCTAAAGTTATGAATAACAAGAGAGATAGCGCTACTTGTTAATTACGTACTTCAGAAATATTATGTCCAGCAGAAGGCGCCTGCTGTATTTCTGCATTATTCGGACCTTTGCAAGTTATCTTTTTAAGCTTCGCTAAATTATCTGCAGTGCCTTGCATATCCTTTGGAATAATAATACATTTGCTCCGACGTCTCCCTGTACTGCTTTTTTCTGGCCAAATGTTGTAATTTTACCGAATAAAATATGAGAGCACTACGTAAACCGCAATTAGCACCATGTAAGAAAGGGCCTTAAGCTGTTTGCATGCTATAAACATGAACGACCGGTCGTTGTGTACATTTTTTATGGTCGTTGTTTTATGAGGGTTTAACGCCCCAAACCGACTCAGGCTATGAGAGACGCCGTAGTGAAGGGCTTGGGAAATTTCGACCACCTGGGGTTCTTTAACATGCATCGACAACGCATAGTACACGGGGCTCTCGAATTTCACCTGCATCGAAATTCGACCGCCGAGGCCGGGATCGAACCCGCATCTTTCGGGCCAGCAGCCGAGCGCCATAACCACTCAGCCACCGCGGCGGCGTGTCACGTGTCGCATGTGCAATGTTGAATGCTAACTGTGATGGGTGGCAATTCTATGTAGTAGTAGTAGCGGTGATTTTATCCAAATAATAAAAAGAAAAGAAGGGAAAGATTTTTCCTGCTGCGAGCACCTGAGCTGGGGCAGCGCAAATAAAGGGATATCAGGCAGATTAGAGAAATGAAATAACTATAGCCATAAACTTTAGGAGGGAGAGTGGTCAGGAACTATGTACAAGTATTATCTTTACAAATTCGCAGTTATATATCAGAAAAAAAACGAAGAAATTTTGAGGACACTGAAGACTGCTTGTGAAATCATGGAATGCGAAAGAATTAATGTTTAATCGTGGCCCTCGTGGATAGCTCCAAACGAAGACGCGTCCTTTGTTTGTTCTTGTTCCCAGGTCATTACCCGCCGCGGTGGCTCAGTGGTTAGGGCGCTCGACTACTGAGCCGGAGTTCCCGGGTTCGAACCCGACCACGGCGGCTGCGTTTTTATGGAGGAAAAACGCTAAGGCGCCCGTGTGCTGTGTGATGTCAACGCACGTTAAAGATCCCCAGGTGGTCGAAATTATTCCGGAGCCCTCCACTACGGCACCTCTTTCTTCCTTTCTTCTTTCACTCCCCCCTTTATCCCTTCCCTTACGGCGCGGTTCAGGTGGCCGCCGATATGCGAGACAGATACTGCGCCATTTCCTTTCCCCAAAACACCAAAGCGTGCTTGTGGCCTCGAGCGCGTTTGGTTCGCAACCTAGTGGTTGTGTCGAATTCTGCCTAAGCCTCTTATCTTCTTTAATCAAAACGATGACCCCACACTGAATTTCCGTGACAATCCTTCCACACAAACCAAATCCACAGTGATTGCACACGCATGTAATCTCTACGCTTGTCATGCTGTAGGAATTAAAAAAAAGTTACCAACAAGCTCTACAGACCGCCCTGAATTGTGTAATCAGGACATGCAAACAAACACAAAACGTAACATGGACCGAGGTGCTTAAAAAAATGGCTTGGGAAGGTTGTTACTTACCGTTTTGGCAATGACTCTCTCGACCAGGTGGTACATCAAAACTTCAGCAGAAGAAAGTCAATGGACGCAGGGAACTGGCTAACCAGATGCAGCTGATGACAGACAGTAGCGAGACAGTCAGGTCCTGAGGAGCTTAAAGAATGCGGGAGACGAGGGCAAGGTGTATGGGGGGCGATGGCGGTTACATGGAACTGGCTAAGGGAAAATCTTCCTTCACTGGCACCGCCGAAGATTCAAGGGATCTAAATCTAGCTCAGAACGATCTCCCATGGCTCCGGACCCTGGTTTTAAAGACCTAGAAACCCAGCCCACCTCTTGCATCGCCCAATCAACAGCAAACTAACCCATCATTGGTTTACAAACTTCATGGCACGCCCTCCAATTTCGGCAACGTTCAAACTCTCTCCCTGAAATACACAGCACATCGAAATTGCTATAAGAAAATGTAATTCCGGGAATGAACCCTCGAAATGCTTGGGCCAACAGGATTACGTGCCACGCCCCATTCTTCCACAGTATTACTCAAACTCTCTCCCTTAAAAAGTAAAAAGAGAAACATATGAAAATACATCAAAACATTCCCAGCTTTACGCCAATTACCGATATTCAACCGATCGCTACCGCTGCGAGTAGTAGACTACTCGTCTTCGGGACGACTGTTGACAGGCATCCCCGCAAAATCTGGAAAGAGGCGCCAGTCTGTCGTTGCTGCCTCTGAACACGCTTCAGCGTTTCGTTAAGCAGGCCCGCTTCTCGGGACCCGTTGGTATGCCCCAACCTCTGACTTCGACGCCGTCGCGGCTTAGACGCGGCGTCTGCTTGCCGCGTCCGCGCTGACCATGCGCTATGCTGCGCTATCACTGCGGTGGTTTCCTTAGACGGGCGAAAGGGGGCAGGCGGTTTCGGGAAAACGCCTTGGCTCCTTTCCTCTGGCTCGGTCTTTGCCTTCGCCGGTCTACGCCCGCTTGCCTCGCCATGCACGCTTTCTGCTGACGGGGATTAACAGGGAAATCGCCGCATCTTGGCGCCGGGCTGTCGACAAACCCTCGGATGGTTCGAACCTCGGCTTTTTAAGCCCTCGTGTTGAAGACATCCGGGTCAGTGGCTGCAAACCATGGATGTAAGAAGCGGGAAGTGTCCCCAGGGAGCGATTAACATTCTTCCCTGTCTGTTGGATGTGCCACGACTCAAGTAGAAGCCTCCTGTGCGGGTTAGCTTCGGTTTCCAGTACATTTGTGCCGTCAACGTCCATTCGGTGGTCGCATGCCTCGCAGTGTTCGGCCGCAGCGCTGCGGTCACGGTTCATTTGTCGGACGTCCGCTTTGTGTTGCCTCGTCGCGGCGCGGGGCTGGGCGCGCAGGCGCTCTGCCGTACGCCTAGGATGCGCCCATCGAGTTGGGGCTTAAGGAAAACATTTCCAACGCGCTGCCTTTTTCAGTGAGTGAGCAGATGAGAGCCACGGCCACTCAGTGATGCGGTTCCATCGAGTGGCCGTATTGGTACCAACCGTTGCCTCCACAAGCTGGTAAAACAGCGGGCTAACGGGGTCGCATTTTTCATTGCAGCACTGAGGCTTCAATATTTGGATTTCGACGTGGCCTCTTTGTATGTCTGAAATTTACTTGACCTGAAATAAAATAATCGAAAATGTTTTACGGCCGCGAGTGAGTTTCGAACCCGAGGCGGCGAGAAGGCATACGTTTTGCTGGTTACTGCGTTAAGCGTGGCCCGCATGGAGCGTTTTTCCGGAAGATTCGCCGGCGTCGGCGGCAGCGGAGCGCTTTTTTGCCGCCGTCGACTGCCACACCACCGCAGCCAAACATTCTGCGTCATAAAATACCAGTCTCTTGCGCTGTATTTTGGATATCGTCGTCTTCATCAGCTGCATCTATGCGCAACGGAACCGAACACTGAAACACCACTGAAAACCGAAGTGCTAGCACTCCGAGTTGCAACTGGCGTAACCACGCTAACTCGTCCGAAATTGATTTTGGTGGCACTGTCTACCTGTGCCATGCGCTGTGCTTTTAACAAGGCTGGTGGAATTCCTTAGTTTGGCGGAAGGCAGTAAAGAATCTTCTGCAGAAATTCTGATGTCTTTTTGGGGAGATTTTTGTCTGCGTGTGGAGAAACCCTTTGCCAGGACTGACACATTAGCGGTTGTAAGTTTTTTTTTGTGACAGCCTGGAGGCAAGAGTGCGTCCATGACCTTTCCGGGCCGTTTTCGCAGAGGCGCCGACTATGTCGTGCAGCTCGTGCTTCGCACCATAGGGAACAGAAACATAGCGCATCCAAAAAGCAACCATGGACTGCGCTCCACGATTCGAGGAAAAGCAAAAGGAGAAAAAACAAGAAAGGCAGGCAAAGGCACAGCAGGGGACCCCTCCCCACTGTCCTTTTCTTCCTCCCTCTTACCACCCTGCTACCGGCTGCCCGTGTAGCTCTTGAAAAAGAATTTCTCCGTACCTAAGCACCTGCTCAAATCATCCTTGGCCCTTTCCGTTACCGCCTCTCCACGTTCTTCATCCGTTTGATGCTGCGTGTTGTGCGTCATGTTCCCGTAGCCTTTTTGGGAGGAACAGTGCTGAAAATTGTGCCCTAAGGGTAGGGTGGAATTCAAGCAAGTTTTGGTTAAGACGATTCCCAATTCTTGCATATTTGTTTTAAAATCAGCGACAACAGCAATGACACATCGCGTTGAGCATGCGGCTCGAGGACGGTGTGTGATTCGTTCCGCAGTGTCGCCGTGTACCCACTGATTTCCAATGGGTAGAAGTTTTCTCGAAGCCTGGCGCTTGGTTTCATTGAGTTGAAGTGCTCGGAAAATGGTCTTCCACCTAACATTGTGTTGAAGAAAACACTTCAACCCATTGCGCTTGGTGCGAGCTTGCCAGTGCGCCATTAAAACTCATCATCAGCAAAAGAAAACATTTCCAGGCAATGGATACCCAAGATTCTTCACTCGATGTATCATCTAAAACTGAAAAGGATGCAACGAAAACAACTCGATATGCTTAAGCTAAGGACACGCTGGTGGCGAAAACCCGTATGCAGTTAGTACGTAAAGGGTGTCTGCGAAACCTTGGCCAGTGTTCTCAGAAAGGAAGGGATGCAAACTACACACAAGCCGGACATCATTATCGGAGGCCTCCTGTGCCACTTCAAAGACAGTCATCCCACCCCAAAAAAGGCCTAAAGGCGCCAACTCGAAGGGCCCTTCCTGAGCGTACGTGCTCAGCGTCCGCGCTCTTAGCGTAAGCTGAAACCGGTCTGCGCATGCGCACTGCAGGAGACGCCAGCAAGCCTAGGTGAGGCGTCCGTGCTAGATGTCGGCATCAGCGCGCGGGCGCTTGTGTACGCGTTGGAAGGGGGGTCCGGTTTATAACAATGGAAGGATCGCCGGGCTCTCGGTGGCTCTTTTCTTCATGGCTTGAAGCTATTTCAGGTTCCCCGAACTTTTCTTCGCGGTTTAAGTTGTTCTTTCATCGCCCCCCAACCTCTTCTCTCCACGACTTGAAATTCTCTCCGTCCGCTCGACAGGGGAAGGGAGCCAGCACCAGGAACATGGAGATGCATGGCGCATTTAAAAGTCGCTGGATGGTTCCGTGGAAACGGCTCCCTATTCTGACTCCCGCGGTTTGTGCGCTTAAAAAGCCGCGCTAACTCCCCTGGAGTCACACATCCAAGAAGTAGTAGTTTTCCAACAACTTCAGAGGCAACAACTGACGAGAATACAAAAAGAAAGCTGAAAATGTTGCCGGCCCAGCGATTGCTATCTAAAGCACTGGAACTGCAACCGGTGGAATTAAAAGCAAAGAGAGAGGATAGCGAAAAGTAGATAGGAGAGCGGCAGAAAAAAAAAACGAGGGTAGGTTGGAACTTATGCAAAAAAAAAAAAATATGTTCGCGCCACTCGTGCGAAAGTGCTTATGGGTATTGTTGCACATATTCGCAACACGGTAAATTCACTGCATATTCAGGGCCGCGAGCATGTAGCGTCCTGTCGCTAATGAATCGCGCTAGCGGCGCATTGCACAAACGGGTTGGGTGGAGTGCCGAGTCACCGTACTGGAGAAAACCAGTAATCTTTTAAACATCGTGTTATCCGACAATAACTTCTGTTCATTTCTTAGCAGATTTAAATTATAATCAAGAACATTTAACTAGAGTTTGACTCTTGATTGCTGCTCTGGGTAACGGCGTAGTTACTGGCTTGCCGAACTGATGGCACACTCTTCAGAATAGTTCCCGGCATGCCACTCTATGAAGTCTTCGTTAGCGGTTCATCCTTCACGTACATCTTTGACAGAATTGCCGAAACTAGCATCGATTACAGCAATGGTGAACCCCTTCTCGACGGCGAACGATCGAATCGTGAGAAGCACTTTACCAACCTAGACAAAAATGTGAACTACCACACTACTAATTGTTACATTGGACAAATAACCTACTGGCATAAAACGCAGCATCAGGTTTGCCGCCTCTTATGTGCAACACATGCAAGATTCACTTCAACGCATCCTTGCTGCACTTGCACCACATCGACAAAAGATTGGAAGAGCTTTCTGCTATTGAGGCTAATAACATGAGTGTTGAAATGTAGACATTAAGACACGATTTTACAATTTTGAATGCACAGTGCAAGAACCATATACAAGTATCGGTGAGTGAGCTCTAAGTATGAGCGTCTGGGAATTACAAATTTCACTGCTTGAACGAAAGTACCTAGAAGCTTCATTGCTTTGCACTGTTATTGCGTACGCAATTCCACTATCACCTATGCCGGTGTGGTCACTGTACGCGCTTAATGAAAAATGTACCTGTCAAGCAAAAGAGTCTTCTTATAATTTCCTCTATATACCTCATAGAAGGCACACGCTTTCTTGTAGCATTTTATGTAGCAGCCCATGGCCATAGCCTCCCTCTGATGGGGGCACTTTTTGATAAAACTGCGCATTCGTACGGCAGGCTCAACCTCCCGAAGCAACCTACCAAAGCAGGGACACTGTAGCAGGGCACGGCCGGAATCGAGCCGCCTCCGCTACTCGAGCCCGGCCGCGAGCAGGGATGTGTGCCTTTCCAACGCACCCAGAGAGGGCGCCACAAGTTTCATGAAAAAGCTGATGATGCATGATCAATAGTGAAATAGCGCAGGAAGACTTTTACGCCATTGAAATGTAAAATACCTTATACTTCCTTAAAGGTAGGACATTACCCTACGTGAACCTGCTAGAGCTTGTCGATATATTTTAAAATAGGGCTGTAGTGAGCGATAAATTGAAGTCAAGTGGGGTATTTTTCAGGACCTCGCCATAGGCTCCATGCTGTCATACATCATTGCTCATGGCAAACGCAATATGTAAGCTACATCGATGAAACTCGACTAAATGAAACTTTAAGATGCATTTAACATCTAGGCGAGAGAGCTAATTTCTAACTGTTATGCGCGACGAAGTATCAATTTTTATTTTTCGTCGCCATTGAGTTACGCGCCGCCGCGCCGCCGGCTGTCGCGAGATGGCGCGACCAGTTTTTCGAGGCGCATGGTCCAGAATCCTGGGGATAGGCTCACAAACCTTGTTCAGCCTCTTTTAAGAAAATAGCTTTAATGTGTGCCATACACTCCTCCCCAAAATATTCTCCTCTATTAGTAGCGTGTGTTATTTATTTCTTGCATCTACGGCAACCTGTCACAGCCCTGTTTAATTCTGATAATATAAATTGTTCACAGGGGTTTTGTCCGCACACTCTGCCGCATTTCTTACACTTTACTCGCACCTGCGTTTGATGTCGGCGTGAGATTTTCTACGATCAAGGCCGTTGGCACTTTCTCCAAGTGATTCGCTGTCGTTGTGGAACGCAATAAGGGGTAGCGAAAGTACAAGCGCGACAACGAGTAAATAATCAGGCAAGCCGTTCTCCCAATCTTTTGCATATGCTTAAGCGGGGCTTACACAGTACCTCACAGTTCGGAGTGTCGTTGCAGGGTAAAGTTTTATGGCACGTAGTTCATCAATCTAGAGCTAAATTGGCAGTAATTGCATGGTCGCTTAAGCAACACTGTGAACGCCAACATCATAGATGCGTCATTTAGCGTGAGCCTTTGGGCCAGGGACTGATGGTGACGCTCGAGACGAGGCACAGGGTCGTCCTTAATTTTTTGCAGACATTTTGCTGTTGTTGGTAGACGTCGTGGAGGTGCGTCCACCTTATCGCGAACTCAGCGCTCGCATTTCGACTAGTGCTCATCAACGCATTGACACTGCGCTCTGGTCAATGAAGAGTGTTCTAGCGCAAACACGGACAAGTGTTTTCTCCTTAGTGTTCGTTGTTAGCGCTGGACACTACGTGACGGCGGAGGAATGTTGCGTATTAGAGTTTTACTGATGTGTGCAAAATTTTTTTTAACTTTACATGACTTAAACACAATGGTACGTGTCCCAAGCGGACACAATCGGGGATCGCTGCTTTTCGGTGTGCAGTTCTTCGTGAATATTAGTCGGGGGTTGGTAGTCTTGAGCAGTCGGGAAATGGCGGCGGCAGTATCTAGCGAAATGGCCCGCAATGCCACGGCGTTAACACAAAGGTAGAGAGCGCCAGCGATCGCCATAAGTATCCTGGCGAACAATGTCGCGACTTTGGTGGTATCCAGGCTCTCGCTGCTGACGAACCACGTTTTCAGGGTAGGCGGGCCGCTTTCCCGTCGCCTGGTGGGCATAACGTTGAGCGTAGTTGCTCCGATCTTCCATATGCGAAGCGCCGCTAGGCTGGGCCCACGAAGTGGACAGGGCGGCGAAATCTGCCTGCAGTGCACAACTATGCCGCAGATATTCTGCACGGCACAACGTGTCCCTGAATCTGGACAATTCCTAGCGCACAATCTTCCGTATCATATCAGTTAAAGAATGTAGATGGCAGGCTTCAACGCCGGCTACAGAGGTAGCTTTGACCAGTCTTCCGAGTTTACGAGTGATTCGACGCAGCTTGAGAGCCTCAACTGTTCTACACTATTTTATAACGTCAATTGTGGTGCTAGACTCTCTTTTCTAATTAGGAAATTATAAACGTCATTCGCAATTCCTTTTAGGAGGTGGCCGACTTTATCTTCTTCAAGCATACTGTAATTCACTATCTTGCACAGCTTAAAGATAGCTTCGATATGGAGTGGAAGTTTCTCCAGGTATTTGCACCCGGTGAAGCAATTTTTGTTCCGCATGCTTCTTGCCGATTCGTTCCCAAATTTTTTCTTGATCTTGCTTGTATGGGTAGTCCGTGTACTTACGTGCAATCTTCATGACTGTTGTACCAGTCGAAGGCAGCGGAGGCAAGGAAGGACACCACGCTAGCCAGTTTAGTAGCAGCGTTCCAGCGATTATATTTGCTCACTCTTTCGTAGCGTTTCAGCTATTCGTCAACGTTCTGTCACGTTTGCCAAAGAATGTCCGGGGCTCTCGATAATGTGGATAGTTTTTGGATGGTCCTGGTTTCTCGGTATTGTTTCCTGTCATGTCCGATGTCATAGGTGGTAAGCCAGCGAGTCTACGGCTCTGTCGGTAGATGGAACGCTCCGTGGTCGATACCCGGTACCTCTCACAAAAACTGTTACGCGTTTAACACGCACTGGGGTTTATTACAGTGGGATCAATCGAAAGCAGGACAGCGATGAAGCCGAGATGCGTCCTTCTGCCGGGTTTATATATATATATATATATAAAATCACCAAAAATTGAAGAAACTAACTGAATTTAATTCACGACGTTTTGGCTGGAGGACTAGCCTTTTTCGAATGTAGTACAGCGTTTGAAACGCGCAGCTTTTATAGAGCGTGCGCGAGGTACAAATTTTACAGCAAAGCGTGAGTTCAAAACACTTAGGGGGGGGGGGGGGGAAGAGACCAGGCAGAACAATTTTTTTTAACAAAGGAAGAGAGAGAATCGGTGACAATCTAAGAAGGCGTCTCCTAACCTGAATGCAGGTGTTCCCAGGGAGCCGAAAAAAATTTTTAATAACAAAAGAATAAAAGATTAAGATAATAAAATATAAAAAGGGGGAGATTCTTTCCCACCACCTCAGGGCTGCCTTGGAAAGGCGTGAAGGGCGCATTTTGGTGACAAGCGTGAAGGGCTTGACACCTGTACATGCAGAAGGCAACATTCCAGAGGAAATGGTAGGGGGAAGGGAGGGGGTGAAGAGGAATGCCAACGAGGCTTCTAAAGAAAGAAGGGAAAAAAGAAAAAAACGCAGGCAATAAGAATAAGAAAAAAGAACGAACATATGGAAGAAAGGAAAGAAGAGCCATTGTACAAGACATGGAAATATTCATTCAGACATGGGGTTGTGGCAACACGAGAGAAATAAAAAAGTACAAGTGCCTAATCAACCCTTAGAAGGGCACTCTGTACACACGCATACAGATACAGACAAAAGACGAGGCTAACAATAAATCCAAAACCAGAAACGAACTGCAATGAGTCGCAACTACAATCTACCGCAAGACAAATGACCATTCAGAGTAAAAAATGTAGTGGTCACCATGGCAGTTCATCAAAGTATGAAGCGAAGACCGACATGACCGCAAAAAAATGAGGGCGGATAACAGCAATTGCGTGACAATATAATACAAAGCGCGACAATACAAGATTAGAATATTAATATAAAGGGGAAAGAAAATAGCAGTAAATGTGGGACAATGCAAGTGAAAAAAAATGGGGACAATGCAAGTGAAAGAAGGAAAACACGTCGGAAGCTATGCTTTTTATGCTTGCTGCCGCCCGTTCTATGAGTCTGGGATAATTATTTGGGATAGTCTGGAATAATTATTATTCTAGTAGTCTGGGATAACTATTGGTTACATCTATTGAGTGTGTAAGCATGATAGCCAGCCTACTGTTTCGTTAATGCCACTCGAGACTGTGTTAAATTTGTGAATCAGGTACGATTACCAGCTCTCGCGTTCATAATTAGTTCTGAACCCCGATTGGAGTACAATACCTTTAAAGTTATCAAATGGGTGCCCAAGGTTGTTCATGTGTTTTGAAAGTTTGAAATTTGGCTGGTGGTCCGCACATGCGATCTGTGGTTGTTGATGCGAATTCTGATAGGTGTAACTGTCTGCCCTACGTACTGAGCTTTACAGGTGCCACATTCCTGGAGGTAGACAACATTAGCGCTTTCGCATGAAAAGTTACCTTTTATCTGAAATGAGAAGAATGACGTTGTGCTTTTAGCACTGGTTGTTGTTAACATCATCACACAGAGTTTGCACCTAGGTTTATTGCATGGCGCGGATCCTCTGAAGCTACGATTGCCGATTGTAGACGATGTTATATCCCGGATGTTCCTTGGGCTCCGTGCGCTGGTATGGTGGCGCCAGCAGCGACCACATTGCCAGCGCCGCCTCGTGGCACTCGCCGCGTTAACCGGATGCTCAGTCACGGCCGGTCTCTCGAGGGGAGAGCGCGCGCCACCCTCGAGACTGGCCGTGGTGGCCCTGCGCCTTCCTCCATGCCCGATGCGTTCGCGTCAGCCCGGTCGCATAGCAGACGCGCACTGACCGCGATGCCATTCTGAGTCAACGCCTGCTTCTCTGCGGATTACCACGCATTGAAAGCCTTGACGCTACCGCTGCGTCACCGCTGCTAAATTTAGTTTCAATTGCTTTCAGGTTGGGCTGATCACCAATTGCGAGCAACCGTGATTGTGTTGCAGTGCCGACGGCACTGCAATATCGGGCAGCGCAGTTGAGCTTATTGAGATTAAGTGCCTTTACAGTTTGAGAAACAAATTTCTGATTAACTCAGATAATGAAATCAGCTATGTAATTTACATCCACTGTGACATCCACTACGACAATGGTTGGCGAGAATTGCGAAAAACGAAAACTTACTGATCCGGAGTTCCCGGGTTCGAACCCGACCACGGCGGCTGCGTTTTTATGGAGGACAAACGCTAAGGCGCCCGTGTGCTGTGCGATGTCAGTGCACGTTAAAGATCCCCAGGTGGTCGAAATTATTCCGGAGCCCTCCACTACGGCACCTATTCCTTTCTTTTTTCACTACCTCCTTTATCCCTTCCCTTACGGCGCGGTTCAGGTGTCCAACGATTTATGAGACAGATACTGCGCCATTTCCTTCCCTAAAAAACCAATTATTATTATTACTACACATATCAGATGACAGTGATCTACATACCGCAGGATCGACACTGCTTTACTTTGTGTATTCCCCTCAGAGAAGCATACAAAAAGACGATGGGTTTCGTGCTGATTATCTTCCACAGTGAGAGGACTTTCATTTCAGGAATTTCATGAAGGCACCAATTACATGAATTATTTTGGTCGTATTTTTTTGAAAATACTTAACTCTAGAAAGGCCGTCGCGGTGGCTCTGTGGTCATGGTGCTCAGCTGCTGACCCAAATGACTCGGGTTCGATCCTGGTTGCGGCGGTCGCATTTCGATGGAGGCGAAATGCTAGCGGTCCACGTAATGCGCGATATCAGTGCACGTAAAGAACCCAGGGGGTCGAAATTATCTGGAGCCTGCTACTATGGCGCCCCTTATAGTCTGTGTCACATTGCGACGATAAACCCCATTAAAATCAAAATATTAATTCCAGAAATTAAGGGTTTAGCGATGTTGTGAAATCCAAGAAATATATATAGGCAAATTTGAACCACTCTCTGTTTTTCTCTTTATTCATCCAGAAAAGGATTTGAGATCTCAGAAATGCAACAAGTAAAGACACAAAGTTTTAAACCACTGCGGGAAATAAAATGATGCAAGTAAATGCACAAAAACTTAGGTGAAACAATGTGAAAAACGACTTAAGAATTTTCAGAAGTACGACGTCGCTCCCACAGCATACACACATGCACGAAAAAAAAGAAACAAAATTGACATGCTGAACAACAGATCACCATACCAAACGAAGTATTAAATTTCCGATGATGGCTCCAAGAACTTCACCGTAGACCACTTCCAGTGACTGACTGAGCGTATTCTTTCCCTCTACATAAAGACATAAACCAACTCCTACCAATGATGGCACGTTCAAAACACCCATCAGTGTAAACCCTTTCCCAGTTCCCACTCATGAATTTAATTTCACAGTGCACTCAATTCCAGCAGACCCTCTGTGCATGAGCGAGCATGCGCGATGTCCAAGGAAAGCCTTAAAATATATTCGGTACCTTGGCTGCAGCGTTTTTGTAGCTGTTACGACATTGGTAAATACAGCAGTAGGTCGAGCACCCATAATTATCCAAGTTTGTTTTCGCCTTCGGACGAAACACCTCACCGCTCGCCTCGCTCACTGCAAACTGAACCAGAGAGCTGTGTTGGCTGCGTCCGCCTTTCGCCACCACTGTTCACCAGGTGGCGCCACTCGCGCCCGCCAAACTGCAGCGCACGGAGCCCATACACAACACGTGGGGGATCAGGGACAACTTCTTTCATCTTTTCACTCTGCTGAAGGATGTTGTGGTGTTTTTTAAGAATTGTGCTAACATTGGGCATTGAAGCCGAATGGGTAAGGACCAGATTGACTTGATAGTCCGGGCGTTGCTGCTTTTTGCCATATATGAGTTCGCGCCGGTCATTCTTTGAAGCTTTCTTGACTGAATCGTCTATGACTGACAAAAGTAGATTGTACTTGCGATTCATTGCAGTTCGTTTCTGGTGTTGGATTTATTGTTAGCCTCGTCTTTTGTCTCTATCTGCATGCGTGTGTACGGAGTGCCCTTCTAAGGATTGATTAGGAGCTTGCATTTTTTTATTTCTCTCGTGTTGCCACAACCCTTGTCTGAATGGATATTTCCAGGTCTTGTACAATGGCTCTTCTCTCTTTTTTTTCTTAATTTTCTTTCTTTTTCTTATTCTCTTTTTCTTAGTGCTTTTTGTTTCTTTTTCTCTTTTTTCTTTATAGGCCTCGTTGGAATTCGTCTTTACCCCCCTCCCTTCCCCCTGCCATTTCCTCTGGAATGTTGCCTTCTGCATGTAGAGAGATCAAGCCCTTCACGCTTGTCACCAAAATGCGCCCTTCACGCCTTTCCAAGGCAGCCCTGAGGTGGTGGAAAAGAATCTGCCACCCCCCATTTTTTATGTCCGATTTTGTATTCTCTCGTGTTGCCACCACCCTTCTCTGAATGCATATTACCAAGCCTTGTACAATGGCTCTTCTCTCCTTTCTTCACTACTTTCTTTCTTTCTTTCTTTTTCTTTTTTGTCTTTTTTCTTTTTAGAGGCTTCGTTTGCATTCCTCTTTACTCCCCCTCTTCCCCCCCTACCAGTTTCTCTGGAATGTAGCTTCCTCCTCGTATAGGGGTCGAGCCCTTCACGCTTGTCACCGATTCTCTCTCTTCCTTTGTTAAAAAAAAATTGTTCTGCCTGGTCTCTTCACCCCCCCCCCCCCCCTAGTGTTTTGAACTCACGCTTTGCTGTAAAACTTGTACCTCGCGCACGCTCTATAAAAACTGCCGTTTCATATGCTGTACTACATTCGAAAAAGGCTAGTCCTCCAGCCGAAACGTCGTGAATTAAATTCTGTTAGGTTTCTTCAATTTTTGGTGATGATTTTATGTTATATTGACCAAATCAGCTGGCAGAATTCACTTTTGATATATATATATATATATATATATATATATATATATATATATATATATATATATATATATATATATATATATATATATATATATATACACCTATAAAGGGAGCTAGCAGTCACCGAAACGAACGTGCATAGGGGAATGTTTAATTTTTTTGTGTTGTGCTTATCAGTGGGATAATATAATTTAGATTAATCTATCGCTTAAAAAAAATTACTTATACAGCAACTGAAAAAACCACCAAGGCGCAGGTGGGATCCAAACCCACGACTTCCGAATATCACGACTTCCGAATATCGCGTTCAGAGCTATCATCTCACAGATCGTGTAGATATTTAGATTGCTTTGTTGATATTGTACACATCGTATCAACAAGCTCGAAAAACAAAAGGCCAATAAAACACAAAATAAGACACTTCACTAATAAAGTAACAACTAAAGCCTGTTACCATGAAAAAAAATCACTTTTTCTAGTAGCCAGTCGCGGCTTCTCTCGATTGCGTCACACTCAAAATCATTTTCGGCAGTGACTCATAAACTAGTCCTACAATTGTGGGGTCTCTAGGAAGGCGTTCCCGCTCTTATTTAACAGCTTCTCATATCTAGTCCGAGTTCACAGTAGTGAGGCCGCACTATCGGAAAGATTCTTGTTTCATAAGCACCCACACATTATCAATAACGTTTAAATCCGGACTCTTTGGCGGCGAGTCGAAAGTATTATTGCTGATTCTGTTCAATCTTTCACAACATTTGCAATGCGGACAGAAGCGCCATCGTGTTGGAAGCGAAATAGTCTATTCGGAAATGGCACATCCAGCACATAGGAAGTCACGACCACCTGTATGATGTCCACATAGGAAGCAGCTGTGATCCTCCTTCGATTCTTTAGAAGGGTCTGAGTGTTTTGTAGCTTATTGCTCCCCAGACGCTGAGTGACATGCGGCCGCTGGACCGCACATTCAACACCTAGTCCTCAACCTACCTGCAAAGTAGGGGATATATTTGAAATTGTTGAATGGGTAACGTTAGGAAGCAGTGATAGAGAGGGAAGTCTGTCGGGTTATAGCTTGTGCAAATTCTTCCGATCAAATTTGTGATTTTACTATACTTAATGCTTATATACGTATACTTATTACTTATACTTACTATACTTAATAATAGTGTATTAAAAGGATATATCAAACGGGGCTCCACACACGTTTCTGCTGGTTTCGACAGCTGTCGAAAGTTGCTTCATCGATAAAAACCTCAGCCCTCCAGATTTCAGGCGTCCATTCCTCGACAACCAAAGCAAACACGCGGCGCTGTTCTTTATGGGATTCTTCAAGGTATGTCTTCTCTGCTGCAGCTCTTTTGTGTATGCCTGCTTTGTAAGTTTGAGTCAGACGGCGTCCGGGGAAACTCAGCGTCAGAGTTACTGCATGCAAAAAAAAATTGCTGCAGCGCGCCTTGAGACGTGTTATCGCGGCGACGCAAACAATTGCAGCTCCTTCAGCGGCAATTGTTTGCGTTCCCGGCTGCCGACCAGCGCGGCGATAAAGGCGAATGTATTGTCATCAGTGTGGCGACACATGCTGAGATGCAGGCTATCTCAAACCAGGCTTTATAGGTAGGCGTCGCGCATGCAGCCAAAAGCGGCCCTTTCGAGCGCTCTAGACAGCCGTGCTGACGATTGTACAAGGGTAGAGAAATGAGAAGACTGTTATGAGGCATGTGCTACATATGAAGGCAGCCAGCAGATATTAAAAATGAACGAAATCATCAGGGATTGTGCTTTTTAACATTATGTGGTATTTTTAATGGGTACTTATTGGTACCAACCTTTCCTACTTGAAAAAAAATAGTTACAATGTGGGCGAAATAACGGCCAAAGGACAAGCATCAAATCCGAATTCATGAAATCGATGCTTTGTATAGGGTACGTGCGCTCTACTGACAAAGCTCTAGTAGCTCCTGTCTAAAATTGTACTTTCTAATCAATTTGCGTTTCGCGTAATCTAGCGTTTCATTGTTTACGAGCGCTCCCTCGACATTGCAGCGGAAGTAAAAGCGCAAGTGGCATGTCGAACGTCATCGTTCAGCAAAGGCTGAAGCAGTGCGAGAAACCTCTTAAAGGGAGACTGAAGCACTTTTTGCAAAAATTGGGCTTGCGGCGGCCCCTTAGAGTTTTTGATGCTGCAAACTCGAATATCGAACTAAAATTGGATAAAAACAATCGATAATTGTCGTTTTTAGCAGAAATACGCAGCCGGCGCCTCTGTGCACATCGCGGGTCGCGCGGCGCCTCTGATTGGCCGCGAAGACGTGACGACATTTCGAGGACGGGCGAAGCTGCCGATATGGCTCCTGTGCTGCGTAGGGCTGCGTTGCGTGCTGATTGCAGCTCTTCGCGGTGTTGTAAAAGCGATTATAGGGCACTTTTGACACTCACGTGAACATCGGTGTTTCACTGTATGTGTTCGTACCAGTTGCGTACACAAACGACGCAGTATCTCCGTGGCGGGGAGCGAAGGGCAGCCGGGAACGTCTACCGGGGTTTGAAACTTGCTCTGGTGCGTAGTACATCATTTTTCGAAGTTGCATGTCGTTATCGGCAAAAGCTTGACGACTGTCCGATAACTTTCTCGCGATAAGCCACTTCGCACAATGCCTTCCGGACTTTGAGGAAGATTCGGAAGGTCGTGACAGTGCGCCTGTAGTCCACTGAAACGACTAAACCGGAATGTGTTTGCTTTCGCTTGCCCTACGATGTTCTTGATCGTGCTGTGGCATGGTGTGTGAAAAGACCCGCGGCCACATTTTTCTCGCCTGGCAATAGCACAACGTACAAAGCGTTGCATGGAGTAGAAAGTATTATTTTGCTGCACAATTAATTGATTGTGCGTGATCTGAGTGCGTTCGTCTGCTGCGATGTGATTCGCAATATTGCTTTGGTTACGCTGGATAGCGGCATTTATACCCGAAGCTTGATGCAATGGAAAGGCGACTTCGCTAGCTCACATGTACTGCGCCAAGACTCGCTGCTGTCGGTAGGGGCCTCCCTTTCGAAAGGAGTCGTCCACAGTGCTCTCGTAGTTAGTTGTGCGTGCGCCCACCGGCACCATTCGCGAAAAAATGTCCGGTACGTGTCTGATGCCGGTACGCGATTTTTTCGCATGTAGGGTGGCACCCACTTGTGCATAACCGTATTTTCGCTCAAGCTGCAATATTACTCGTTCATAGCAGGTGTTTGTATGCATGCACGGAATTGAAGATGAGTACTTCTGTAGCATTTATTACCAGGTGCCAGAAATCGCTAGGAGAGACCTGCTCTGTGCGGCTACTGCGAAATTTATGATAGCCTTTGGTTTAACACAACAATTCTTGAAAAAAACAAACAGCAAATGCTCCACTAATGAGTGAGAAATTTGAATCAACCCTGGGGGAAATTTTAGCACTTGTCATTCACAGGCTATAGCGAAATGCAGTGTACTTGCTGTTTGGCTTATCTGAAAACAAATGAGAAACAGTCGACGCTTTCTACCAAGTTGTCTCCTGGATACAGTCTGAGAAAACCCCCTTTTTTATGTGTTCCTGCAGAGAGAGGTTTCTACAGAGGTGTGTGTTGTTTTCAGTGCTTGAGGTTTTTGCAAATTGAGAGCAAGAAAAAGGGCTGTTTGGAGTGAAGACTAATTTCAATTAGTTGGGTCTGCTAAGTTCTGGCAGGTTTTCTTGCAATCACTGTGCAGGAACCTGGCACTAATGTGATTGACATGAAGAAACCACATGGCAAAAAACCAGAATTTTATTCCGCTTTGAAGCCAGGAAAAAGTATTTGTGGTCCTCTAAAAATGTTAATAAGGTGCATTAACTTGCGAAGATTGGCAGAACATCTCTTACTATTCAGCGAGGTCACACAAGATAATTGTGTCCCAATACCAACCTGCAAGATAAGACAGCAGGAATTACACGGGTTGTAACTTCAGTCAATGACCACTGCCATTGAGCGGTCATGTACAAGCTGGCCGAGCGTTGTTCTGCTATAGGTAGTAGGCGACAGCCTCCTGGCATCCAGCATTTCAGTGACTGCTTGTGATGATCCACTACGTCAGCAGCAACAAAACAGTTAGGCACATGTTGAACCAATATCAAGTTGCATTTTACTACACTGAATAGCTGTATTGTGGCATTTATTGCCGCCGGTGCCAAGCAAGTATGTCTGAGTTAGCAAAACTTCATTCCTTTATGGGGAGTTGATGACGCTGCCCTAGAATTCTCGATCACATGAGGCTCTTCAGTATGACAGAAAAAAATAAGGCAGTTAGGCTGAACTAACACCAACTTGAAAGATGCAGCTGCAGGGACTAAAAAAATCATAGCTTCTACCGCTGAAAGAGTTCGCAAGTCCACTTCAATGAGATTTTAAGGCAGCTAAATTATTTTTTTAAATCTTGGGCATATATGCAAATATGAGGGCTCCATGCAGTAATTATACGCCAGCAGCATATGGATGCATGCACAGTAGACACTTGTTTAGGGAAATGAAATAAGAGAGAGGTCTGTTTGGCTTATCGAACACTTAGAAGGGCAAGCTAAAGCAATAAAACTCTAATCATGTCAGAATTGCTACTGCGGATAATAAAATAAATTAAACACTGTCACAGAAAAAATAAAAACCATTTTGGAAGCCTGTTGGCAATGAAAAACCTACTTGTGTCAAGGACAAAAAATCACCTCTGAATATCTGTAATTGGGGTGAAACTTTCCTTTGTAGTCTGCCCTGGCATCTAGCTGTCTCCCTAGTATGGCTTTGGATTGAGGTAGTAGGCCTGTTTGCAGTTCATGCATGGTTAAATGGTTGGGCATAGATATCCAACACTGGATACAATGATGGATACAATATCGTCCAACTAAATTTTGTGAAAAATTGAGGTACGTCTACAGTCTGGTGGAAAGTGCCGTAGTCGAGGGCCAACACACTGATCTCCTAGCTATAAATGTGCCTTGTGTCCATTTCTTCACCATCATTGCCCTTCCATTCAATAAGGCCCAAAAAATTGCAAAATGCTTACCGAAAAAATGCAGAGCAGAAAGGTGGCAAGAAAACGTTTTTTTTCTGCTTACCAAATGACTATTCCATGAAGCACACTAAGCAAAGTGATTAAGTCTTCTTTCGTGCTAGCCTGCAAATTATCGAGAAATGAGAAGCATAGTGCTTTTAAGATCATGCAGATACTGTCGTATAGCGTATGGTGTGTTCACCACAGTCTGTCGCTAGTAATATTTTCTAGAAGACAGCAATGGTTGCTAAATATGTGGTAGTAGTGCATTGGTTCTTCTTTCGTAATGGCAGATAAGAAGTATGGGAGATTTCAATCTTGAAAAAAATAAAATGAAGGGAGAGCCTCAGTCCAGCGACCAGCGTTCCAACAAGAGGACTGGCCTTTGTCAGGTCAAGTGCGGTCATCATTGCCAGCGGTTATATAGGCCCTTCACTCTAAGGAGGATGGACTGGGATTATGGTGAGGAGTGGAGTGAGGAGGGTGGGAAGATGGTGCACTTGGTCTTCGAACAGCTCTTGTCTGGCCATGGAGGCTGTCACCTACAGGTAGGAGAGAAGCAGGTTAATAGCCATACTGACATGAAGAGAATGCATAAACAGACCCCCTTTTTCAAAATATATGCAACAGAATCAAAATGAACAATGCCAATAAAAGAGCAAAAGTAAAAAAAGCTAAAAGAAAAAAATGCTATAAAGGAAAGGATAGAGGCGTTAAAGTGGTTATCAAGGTTGCATTCTTTTCTTTTATAATCTAAGCAATCCCGAGCATATACTGCACAGTGGTCTACATACTTTCTAGTGGATGCATGATTTTTCCTACTCTGCCTTCTTATGTTTAGTAATATCTCTTTTTCTTTTTTTTGACGAACCAAACATTTTAGTGACTAGTTTTCTCTAATTAAAGTATACGGTGCATGTCATCACATCCTTTGCTGTACATTTTTACCTGTCACAATGGCTATCAAGCCACATTCAGATTTGGGACATGTGGTAAACCCCATACTACTTACCAGTATTTTCTCTGCAGATGGTATAAACTTATCATTGTCTGTTGAACCTTGACTTTCTTTTCTCGACCAGGTTCTCTTTTTGAGCCTTTGGAAAACTGCTGCTGAGTGGTGGACGAGATTCTGGAGCAGTTTTCCTCTCCTGAGGCTGCATGCTCTGAGCCATGGCCACAACCTTGTCGAGGAGGCGTTTGACGTAGCCTGTGTGAGCATTTCATCTTGTAGCTTGTGCAATATTCACTTTCTTCGTGATCAAATAAACTAGGTGGTGCAAGCTTACCATGAGTGGGTGGCTCCTTTACTGGACCAGCTGTTGGGTCACCACCTACTGCCTTTGGGTAACGCACACACCATCGAAGTGTGACATCCTTTGTGCGTGCCTGACCACGTCCACTGTTCTCGTTGTAGTGAAGTACAGCAAGTTGGGTCCTGAAAAAGTTGCACAGGACAGTATGAAAACGTGTTACCTTGTAATATATGTAAACAGTCCAACTGTAAAGATCGTGTGACAAAAGAAGGTCGCTGATGGGCGTTGAGCACACCATGCTAGCAATTAGTTCTTGAAAGCACCATGAGCACGCGTGATGAAAATACTGAAGGAGCAAAGTACTACTTTTGAAGAGCTATGAGAGCAAAGCATCGCCTCAGTTGCCGGGCGGATTCAAAATGAAAATGCAGTGCTTGCATGGTGAACACAGCCGAAACTCTAAATGCCCACAAAGTGTCGGCATGTAAAATCCCTTCCGATTCGGTCGACTGTGTTTTTAATTTCTGTTTAGACGACATAAGAAATGATGCAACTATCGACAATTTCAGTAAGTGTAATTTAAGATGGGCACCTGTTCATATAGTTGTGCCACGTGCCTACATGCCTTTCACTTTATCTGCAGATGCATGTCTAACATTTGTTTTGTTTAACACAATTGTTTTGTGATATCGATGGTTTCTGACTGTAAATGTAGAGAATAGAAAACAACAGCTTACGTGGCCCTCATTCCCAAATACGAATAATGGTAGGTCTTCGGTGCAAAATACACTAGAAGGCTATGAAAAGCCTCTAATCCATAGGCTTGATGTCTAGTAGATAGCCGCGGCATGTCTTGCAGAAGGGCCTTAGAATTTGAAATGTCTTGAAGCTTCTGGAAAGCTTTTGATTCTAAAAAGAAACGGCCATTATTATCTCTTTGTAAAGCTCTAAGTGTGCGGCTTGCTGTATGCTTTGCATCAACCAGTTAAAAAGTGTTTCAGTACACTTGTAAATAAACGTTTGCTCAGTAATGCACATCTTATAAGTTTCGATAGTTTTAATAAACATTGGTATTTGAGGTGCACTGTAATAAATGGTATGGAAGAAACTGAAACAGCCATTATTTACTTAGCTCATGAAGCTTTTTATTGAAATTCTGCTGCACTACACAGGCTGCTGAAATCTTGGAATCCAGTCTATTACCTCAACAACCATAGGTTTCCAGCCTCTCCATTGCATTCCCTGCCATTTCTTCTTTATTTCTACTAGGATATCATTAACTCGTTTGTTCACTTACCCACTCTGCTCTCTTCATATCATAATGTTACACTTTTCAGTTTCACAGCTTCCAACATTGTAATCAATCTAAGTTCAACTTTTTTTGCTAATTTTGTTTCTGCACCATAAGTGAGTACTGGTAAGATACAGCTGTTGTACAATTTCCTCTTGAGCGATACTGGTAAATTACCATTCATGATTTCAGCATACTTGTTAAATGCACTGGTCCTTATTCTTCTTATCCTGTTTCTTTCACTCTCATGGTCTGGATCTGCGGTTATTACCTACACTTCCCACTTTTAATGCTTTGCTGCCTATCTTAAACCACTGCTCGCTTCAGAGACTGTTGGACGTTACTAAAGTTCTATGCATAAAGTGTTTAGACCCACTGTTCTGCTTTGCCTGTCGAGGTCATCGATAATGCTTTGCAGTTTGTTCGAGTTCATTTTTTGAAAGCACTAAAACAAAACGGACAAAGAAGGAACACACATGGGTAAACGCTCATCCCTGTCTGTTTCTTCTTTGTCCATGTCGTTTTAGCGCTTTCGAAAAATGACAAACATGCACCAACTAGCCCGATTTGCCACTGTTCTGGAGTTCCGAGTTCTTTAGCAAGGCAACGTGATCACCAAATTTCATTAACTCTTATCGCCAGTTCTTCTCCTTTGAGGTCTGTGAATACTTAATGTAAACACGCAGTGAATAGTAGTCTAGAGATTATGTCTCCCTACCTGTAATCCTCTCTTATTGTAATTTTATTATTTTATATATCAAACCTAGATGTGCCTAATTATGCTTTACTAGGGCCTTTCACATATTTTCATTACAAAATGTAACATACTTTCTCTGAGCTACTGCTTGGGTTCATTGTGAACGTGCAAGCACGTGGGGAACGATGCCTGGTCGTGTGTGTGGATGTCCCTTATGTGGTTAAGAAGTGACAGCCATTTGGGCACAATGAGTTCTGCTTTGCCTTCGCTAGATGCTGCCGCCCAATACAGATGGTTGCACGCAGACTTAATCCCGGGTGCAAGTTCCTTGCAGTTATTTTGTTTTGCAGCTGTGTGCAGTTTCTTGGTGATACCTAAAATGCATGCAAAAAAAATAGAACTAATGTAATATATTCCATAAATATGCTGAAAATAACATTTTATCAGCCACCGTAAAGCCACAGCTGCTAGATAGATACCTTTTGCCATGCGCCACACGTCGAACTCATGGGTGATTGCAGCTTTGTTGTTGCGGAGAAAGCACTTGATCTGTGTATGACGGTCGGTCACCAGCACTGCTACCTTGATGCTCTCACTCTCCAGAAAAGCAAGGCCTTGTTTCATGCCTTCTAACTCCATGCGACAGCTCCCGCCAGCATCATTGGACTGTGGAAGGATAATGGCAAAGGATATTGAGTGATGTGCAGTGTGTCTACCAATTAAAAAAAAAAGACTGCATGTATTGAGGTCTCTCCTTCCCAGCTGTAACTATTTTTGAGAAAATAAATTTTTGTATTTCTAACAATGGCAGTGCTGTGCTGATGCTTCATCTACCAGCACGGGGATTCAAGGCTAAGCCAATGATAATGCATGTGCTGTAGAAAGAAGTCATATTATTTAAATGTTGCGTTACAGTTCATTTGGCGGCATTAGTGAGCTATAGAAATTTACAGAACGTTGTTGTAGCAAAGTGGAAACGCACCTGCACGATTTCAAAATGCAAGACTTTGTGGCGTTCAACGTCCATCAGAGTATACGTGCCATATTTAGCACTAAATCTTGGTGAGTCAGCCCGCCCATCTCCAGCAAGGTTCACCTGCTGGCCTTGCAGCTCTTGCAGCAGACTTTTCTGCTCTTCTTTCGAAACCTGAAAAAAAAAACGGTGCACATTGAACCTTGACCATGCAAAGAAAGCTGGAAACTTCTTCACAGTGACTCCTTACCTTTCAATTGCAGGCCACAGATATGAACGCTGGATTGCAAAAAAATGCCCTGTTGCTCACAACCGGTACACCAATTGAAGCCAGCATTCTCAGTGTAGCTGTTGGATTGCATCCAGAGAAGAGAACTGCTGCGCAAAGCTGCAGGTTGAGCATCGGCTGCTGTTTTTCGACGTCCTGATTACACCAGTAAACGAAATGGCCAGATGCACACTCCCCATAAACTTCTAGGAGTGTGCCTTAACACTCGAATCTGACTGTACGATGTGCGAGGCACTCTGTGCACAGCTGGAAAAGCTTCCAAAGGTACTTCTCCTGCACCAACAAAAATTTTGTTGCCGGGTTCATCTCGGGAGTTTCCGACACATCCCTGCCTGGAAGAGAATGGGCAAATTTTCTATCGCACTGGACAGCCTAAACACGCTACCTTGCATGAAAAACATTAGGAGTGAATGTTTATGGCACCAGAGTAAAAGTAAGGCAAACAGGTTTTTATCATACTGTTAATAAATCGCATGCTTCTCTTCAAATTCTTCGCATGGACTGTAGTCCTCATCATCGTAGATCTCATCTCCACCTTCGTCTTCTGTGCTGTCATCATTTTCAATGGCCTCTCTTTGGATTGGCATGGTAGTTTGAGTGGCTACATTTATCATGGGGCTGCCAACCTGAATGCCTAAAAATCATGTGATATGTGCAGCTGCATTTATTAGTTGTTACCACTGCACGCAACATAGAATATGCAGAAATTTTAGTACAACTGAAAACCTCTATATAACGCTTTGCCCTCTTCTCCGTCATTGTACAAATGCATGCATCAAAAATGCACGCTGATTTTGGAGGCACATACCGATAGATACAGTGTGTGGTTTTGTCTGAGAGTGGTGTGATGCCATGCTTCGTTTCACACATGCCTGCACAGCTGTGCTTTTGGTCGTTGGCCGCATCGTTGCTTGGACAGACTTGTGTCTTCCTTCACAAGACTCTGTCAGTTTGACCTCCAGCGTTACATCATGTGCTGATCTACAATAATGAGCAGGTTATCATATAATGTGTAAGGCGTCAATGCCTTGCATTACTCTGCTTGCTGAAGATTGGTTATTACCAGTGAGAGCGAGGATACTTAGTGAATTTTCCACGCCGAAGTTTTCATGTGGCATTGCACAGAGATCTGCTCCAGCTTCTGTTGTGACATCTGCAGCACAGACTGAGACATGATTTGATGCACAGTATAGGCATGCACAACTAAATGTTCAGACTAAATGTAGCGTCATTACCTGTAGAGCTAGCAGAGGGATTGCCCAATCTTGGATCAAGTTTTTCCACGCTTGATCCTTCTCCAAGCAGTTCTGCAAGGACCTGAAAGGATAAAAAGCGTACTGAATTACTGAATTGCTCTTTACTGAAAATTTTTCTATCGAAAGCAAGAAAACCGCGTATGTAAAGTCGTTCTCGGCTGTTTGGTGATCATCGAAATGTATGTTTACCTCGTAAGAATACTATGACGCTTGCCGACTTATCGAATTTGCATAACCACATAGGAATTGGACAGATTTAAAAAGTGTGAAGCTATCGGTTAGGGACATAGGGGAATAGCGAGGAACCAGTGCGCATGCGCAGGACAATTACCATTATAATTGCCCGTCCCGTCTGCACGCGAGGAATCATCAGCAGTGTTTCATTGATGAGTTAAGTGACGTTTAGCGCAGGGGTCTCTATAGCATATCCCCTTGCGCAAGAAAAGGAAACCCGAGTACAGCCGCGCGGCGCTGTGCCCGTACCTTCGCGGGATTGCTCTCCGCGTGCGCTACTTGCGGTCAACGCTTCATGCAAAGCTCCACACGCAAATGAGACCAGAATTGCCGCAGAGTAAGGAATTTAAAATCGGAAGTAGAAGCACTCACTTCATGTTTCCTTCTTTTAGCAAATGCACTTCTTGGCGGTGGTGGCATGCTTCTTTTGTGCAAAAATAGCGAAGGAACCGCGTCATGGTTCAGCCGTGCCCATTTGACAGAAACCCCTATAGCGATCGCATTAGGGACAAGCTCTGCACGTAGTCGCTGTCACGAAAGTGCTTCGAGCAGAGTACGCTTGCTTTGGTCGGCTTGAAATTCTCCTTCTTCACAGCAACGACCCACTGCGCTGCGAGCTTTTGATCTTTCGGGAAGGTGTGGAAGACGACATCGTCGTGGCCGTAGGTGCTCGTACACCCGAACGCACAGCAGTACCTCATGTTAGATCGGCTGCACGTGGTCGGATGCTGAAAACTTGGCTGAAACACTTTGGGATTACGACCACAACGCAGGCAGCACGAGGAACAACGCGCGCTGAAAGCACGTTCAGGTGACTTGGAGAGTCTCCGGCTCCTCATAATGACGTCACAGGCGCCGACAAGGAGGAGGTTTTCCTCTCTGCTGTTCTCTCCTGCGCTCTCTCGGGACGCGGGAGATTTGAACGGCGCGCATTCAATCTGTGATTGTGGCGGTGCTTTTGTAACAACTGAAAAATTAACTTCACAAGCATGATCAACAATGAGTATACTTCAAAATCCTAAAAGGTTAGCAGATTTCAAAACCGCCTCAGTCTCCCTTTAAGGTTTCTGTGACAAAGCTGGCAAGAGCAGAGGTTTTTTTCAAATTATTGAGCAAATATATCGAAATGAGGTGCGCGTTCGGACATGCCTATGAATAAGGTGAACAGCCTTTGAAACTGAATGCATTTTATTCTGTGGTGTTCATATGTGGCTAGTTTCCAGAAGAGCGTCATTACATGTGAGGACCATGAATTGCTGCGAATGCTGTATGGCATCCGCATTTATCATTCCACGCATTAGTCCGTATGTTTTGTTTTCCTCCTTGGAAGCTCAATATTGTAATTGACCAATGAGCTGAGTTGCACCATCATCAATGACTGAAGCATTGGAGATTGATGCCTTTCGCACTTTGGATTTCTTGACAAAAATCTTTTGAAACTGATGTTAAAGATTGCATAAATTTGCGTTGTTGCGGTGCTCACGTGGTGAAGATGGTGTACTGGATGGTGCGCTCAGCTGCAAAATATTAAGCGTCGCAGTTGAATTCGCGCTAAAGGCATGTTTTTTTCACCTGTAAGTTTTTTCATATGATATGACATCTGTTTTTCAGTCCTATGTTTTCAGTAAGCTTTTCTCTCCTCGCCTAATCACATATGATAAGACACCTACATCATATGCGCCTGGAATAGACCTGGCACGTAAGATACATATACAAGATATTTTTAAAATATGTTGTCATTTCCGGGATGGCCCTGGCTTGTGCTGCGCTATTCCAACATACAAGGAAGGTCTTGTCTGTGTCTGACTATGGCAGCGCCACCTCTAGCCGTCGCTGTACTTGGACTCCCTTACGGGGCAGAGGGGAGAATTTCTCTCTGCAAAGCCCGCGAAGATGCGCAGCTTGTTAACCGAGAGATCACTAGCTAGATTCAATGTACGGATCGGTCCAGCTATTGATAAAGTGGAAGTCACCTGTGTATATGTCACAGACGTTCCCTTTGCTTTGGTGGGGAGTGCGTGGCTCACGGTAGGGCAGCGCGATACGCGTGGCCGTCATCACTCCAATGAAATCTTAATAGACGCTTCGTCTGCAGTTCGGTTGTTATCGGTCCATTTTGGTCATCAGTCTTCCGGCCGCCAGCAAGCTGCTCGATGCGCTCCTGGCGCAGAAAGCATGCGTAGGCAAACTGGTGATACTGGCGAGTGACTGAGGCTCCCAATAGAGAACGGCAGAATTACAAAACAGCCAGTTTGTTGTTCGGCAGTTGACGCAATTGGAACGAACTGCACTCAGACCGCCTGTAGCTGCACTTCACCCCGCTTTCAAGACGAAAAGAGGAGCAGACGGTTCTTGAGCCAAGAACAACTTGACCTCTTGTAGTACATCTTTGAGTGTAAATTTGCCTATAACTGGCGAGGCTAACGATGTTCAGACTAGAAGGTGCCAGGCTAGAAGGGCTGGTGTAGGAGCTTATTCATTTGCAGAGAACAGTCCATGTCGCCCCCGCGCTCTAGTTGTTCGGGAATTATTCCTGCAGTTCTTTTCTTAGAGTGCATACGGCCTTCTAAACAGCTTTCTAAACATATCATTACGGTGCTTTCATCCCTTCCTATCGAAAAATCTCGTAATTGTGTCAATCGTGTCTAGCTCATACGGGATGTTGGTACATGCTTAATTTGTTTTCACATATACCATACGTGCCTATGTATGCTATACGTGTCAGATGTGTCACGTATAGAATATTAATAATGCGAAAGCAGTAGAACGCTATGTAGACAAGGGCTCGTCCTCAAAACGTGTGCGCTGCATCGGCGTCATTCTCATAAAAAGTAGAATCAATCATAGAGGTTGTGATGATAATGCTAAAAAATTTTGGTACCGATAGAACGGCTAGTTAATTAATTATGTCTAAAATGTCGAAAAACCACCGAAATAACACGGACATTGAAATTAGTTCATATGAGAATCATATGTGACAAATATGTGCGTTTACACGATGCACGCATCTTGAGATAAATCCTTTATATTGACTGCATGCGACTTCATACGAAACAAATCAGGGACTCATATATCTAGCATGCAAAACATGAATTCCTACCAGAGACATACTAATTGGTGTGATATTTTTGGATAGAATTCCTCTTTGTAAAAATGAATGACCTTTGTTTCAGAGGCACAAGTACGTCCTAAATGTGGCTTCTGGCGCACTTGTTTGGCATCTGGTAGGAAGGGAGCCCGTCTTGAGTACAGTGTTGGCGGCGCTGGCTGGAGAACATGGCTATCAGTTCGCTGGTGCACGTTTTCCACGATTTCAATAAAGCTTCATTACTCTTTATCAATACTTCACTGTTGGGTAGGGGGAATCATGTTGTACATGCATTCGTCGCGTGCCCACAACCTGGGGCGAAGTATTTGTTCGTAGTTATTGATAAGACTTCAACGTAGTTAAGGCCGTCGCCATGAATCGTGGCAATAATCATAGCAATGACGGGGGAACAAATCATCCGATGCATGCTCAACATTTCGCGCTATAGCACTTGAAAATTAGCGCAAAAAGGTCACACTCCAATTCTTAGGTTCCCCTGGTCTGATTTTCAAAGGTTCGCCTAACTGAAGCCGGTATGGCTAACCCTAACCTCCACCATGGCCTCCAAAAACACCGGTTGGCCAGGAGTCATTACTGTGGCTTTTCTTGCAGGGTGTGGTGAGGAGCGCCAGTAGATATGCGTTATTCAGCCTCTTCAATAATGCTATGGATTGACGTAAACAAAGGGCAGAGTAGCAGTGTAAATGTTGACCGGGCAGTATGCATGCCTTCGCAAGAATCAACTGCCGCTGTCGTCGCTGGAAGTTGCCCTTGGTTTTCAAGGCCTTGAAGCGCTATAAGAATTAGCCGGAGTATCACTGATGTATCACGTGCAAATGCGCCGTGACGTAAATTGCGACGCCAGAGGGGCACCTTTAGAACGAGGTGGCGCAAATCCCAGAGATATATGAACAATTATTTCGGGACTCGCCTGAAAAAATTTTTGGCAAATGACTCCGGTCAAATTTGGAGGTCGCCATCGGGTTGGGCACGATCAATTATGGTTGAACAGAGATAGACCGAGGTCGGATTTTGGGGCGACACGGGACAAATTTGGGAGTGGCCATTACGTCTGGCACAATCAGTTAAGCCTGCACAACGAATTTGGTAAATTTGTGGTGGTGGCCAAAGCGAAATTTTGGTAAAGGTTGCGCTAAATTTGGAGGTCACCATCATGCAGGGCATGCTAAATTATGGTGGACACAGATTCTGATCATAACCTTCCAAGGTCAAATTTTGAGGGTCGCCTCGGCCGAATTTTCAAATTTCTGAAAATGATGTGGGCCAAATTTCGTGGTCGCTACCGGTTCTAGCCGTGTAAAATATGTTTCGATGTTGATTTCGTTCCAAATCGGCAAGAGTAAAATTTCAGAGGTAGGTCGGGCCAAACTTGGTTAATGTCTGGGACAAATTGAGAGGACACCGTTGTGTCAGTCACGCACAATTCAGGTTGGACATCGATTTTTGCTCAAGTCCGCCATGGTCAAATTTTGTGGATGGCCTGTGACAAATTCTTGCGGCTTGGCGTCAAGTTGTTATGGCATCGAGCGATGCACAGGCAAGATGCACTAGCAAAATTTCTGCTCGGCTCTGACGCTCGTATGAGTGATCTCAAGCAGAAAAAACGCCTTAGGTATCCTTTCCTAGGATATGCTAGGTGCCATCGTTGATCCCCGTCTGCGTACCCTGTTACGTGAATTTTATTGTTCTGTCTCACATGATGTGAGATCATGCCAATTTGATTTTTAATATATCACCAAGCCATCAATTTCACCACATAAGCTAAGTTAACACCAATTGTGCGTTCTCGTGTTACGTGAATTTTATTGTTCGGTCTCACATGAGGTGTCGCATGTCAAATTGATTTTTAACTTATCATCAAGCTGTCAATTTGACCACATAGACTAAGTTAACACCAATTGTGCGTTTAGGATATGCGAAACTATCTTTTACGCGAGTTTTCGTGGTTGAACTCGATTGTTTTCCTGGGTTACATTTAGAAACCAACGCCTCATTTATTGTAATATGTTGTCATATATTTTATGTCTGAAATAACTACGGGCTCTGATGATTACTATGATACTGAGAACATGAATTATTGCAAATTTGCCTATTCTGTTCTTAACACAACCAACTTTAGGTGGAACATGCTTGTCATGGTTATGTTTCAGCCAACTGTTGCTTCAAAATCAGACTGAAATCAAATCGTCAACCTCAGTATTATCTTACAACAGTTCCTTCACATTGCGCTGTATTATGATGAATGTGAAGTGTCGCAAACAAACCTTACCTGAGCTAGCAGCAGCCAATGCAAAGACAAAAATAACCATGATTCCGAGAAGAGCCAGAGCGCTGAGCAGTATCATGTATACCAGGGAGGTCTGCACGTCGTCCTCGCTGTCTTTTTCTATGAACCTGTGCAAAGTTAAAAAATAGGTGACTTTAAAGGCACTTAATGAACAGCAATTATCATAACGCTAAAAAAAGTTTTCCGACGACTTAGGAAATACCTGATAAAATTTTCTTCCTTTAACTGAAGATGAGATCGTTCAGGAATACACTCTATCGCAATAAATCACGTTCCTTTTTGGTTTCATCGAGAACAAGGATGAACAAAAGAGGTGTTTTACGCTTTACTTGTAACCGACGAGACCAACTCTATTTTACGCATTATTTGTAACCGACGAGACCCACTGAAATATTTTAAACTAGTTGCCTAAACGATAACGCCACAATGCATTCCGAAAAAAATGTTTTCTATGGAATGCCTGAAAGTGTAGCGTATACAGTTGGTTACGGTTGACTTGTCTACTATAAAAAAAACTGGAGAGGCCACTTAAGCTCCGCCTTAACTGTACGACGCGATAGCTTTAGTGGGATAACGATTATATATGCGGAATTGGTCATCATCAACTTGACATTGATTCAGTCTTATACTTCTCATGCAACACTTAATAATAATAATATTAATAATAATTGGTTTTTGGTGGAAAGGAAATGGCGCAGTATCTGTCTCATATATCGTTGGACACCTGAACCGCGCCGTAAGAAAAGGGATAAAGGAGGGAGTGAAAGAAGAGAGGAACAAATAGGTCCGTAGTGGAGGGCTCCGGAATAATTTCGACCACCTGGGGATCTTTAACGTGCACTGACATCGTACAGCACACGGGCGCCTTGGCGTTCTTCCTCCATAAAAACGCAGCCGCCGCGGTCGGGTTCGAACCCGGGAACTCCGGATCAGTAGTCGAGCGCCCTATCCACTGAGCCACCGCGGCGGGGCAACAACACATGGCGCAGTGGTGTAATATTTAGGCGATTGTCCTGCGACGGCAGATACTGTCATCGATAGAGCTTCTGCCACTAATGTTGCTCCTTCTCAGAAACTTCTCAACAAAATTCAATATTTTAGCTACCAACTGTCAGGGTGGTCGATTTGTTCATCGTCTCTGATGGGCCGGTTGTGATGCCTTAATAAAGTGAGGTGACCTAGTCTGCCCACCTATGTTGCTTCTGTGGGGATTTTTCACTCACAACGGCGATTCCGACTACAACGACGCCGAATTTTCTGTACAACGGGACTCTTAACGCGATCGTCCTAAGATTACAGTTATGTGGTAATATCTTTAAAGGGAAGCTGAAACGGTTTTCAAATCGCGTGGAACGCTGTGGTCGGGAAGAAAGGACCTTGAATTTCGTGTGCGTAAATTTTTTCCCGATTCTATCCGCAAACAGAGCTGCAATCGCTACTTAAAAACCCTCCGCCGACACACCCTCGTCGCTTCCGGAAGCGCCGGGTGGGGGGACGGCAAAGAGGGAGAACTGGCGGAAGTGACGCCATTCACGGAGAGTCGGCCGGCCGTCCGGCTGCGCGAGCTTCGCTGCGGCGCGCGCATTGGCTGCGAACCACTGATCAACGTAATCTTCTGTCAGTGCCGTTCACTTTCTCTGATTCAGGCGTTCTGTGCAATGCTTGAAGCCTACATGTATATAAACAAGTTTTGGCATGTCACTTCTTTCGAACAGCGCTCAGAACACAGCTTGGTAGAATCCTTCGTTTGTTCTCCCCCCAGCCTCTTCCACGTTCACCAGACAATCTGGTGGTGCGCAGCATGCCGAAACTGCCTGCACAAAATATGTGCATCAATATTTCTCTTTTCGTAATATTACTTTCTTGTTTGTAAACTCTTTGCCTTTTTCAGCTGGTTCACATCCATGCTGAGCCAAGGCCACTTCCAGCACTGTCTTTGAGGCACAGTTTTGAATTCATTTGAGCTGGTTACGCACTTTGCCTCTTTTTGCTTTTTCCTGATTGCTTGTACCTCGTGGCACCACAAGCAATTCTCTTAATCTTTCATCAGCGTGCAGCACCCCTAGCTGCACCTAACTGAGCAAAACAGCGATTATGTAAGCCTAGTATACTTAAGCAAAGCAAACATTTGCATTCATGAGCGCTTGGTAATGGCTGCCGATCGACAATGGCGCCATAATTCGTGCTCATTTGTCCTTGAGTCAGAACGGCAAAGTTGTCTAGCCGCGGTACGCATACATGCATATCATCCACAAGTAATTCTGCTGGTTATCTCGATGCGCAACAGCAGCAATTATATCTCGCAGCACACTAGTTTTGATGAGAAGCACTGCGAGCTCCGAAACGCAGCCATAATTATTGTTCAAAAGCGTGTTCAGCATGCAAAAAAAACAACGTACGGGGGTAAGTGCAGAAGTTTCATCGTTGAACAGTAGCCCGAACATGCGACAGAAGGAAAGCGCAGACGGAAGCTTCCTCCCGGTCACCTCGTCTCTTCGCGCTGCGGTACAGCAGTGCACCTACTCCAACTCATCCAGTTTGGCATTCTTTGTAGTCCTTAAAGGCCTTCGGTAGTAATTAGGCAAGTAACTATAAATAAATGAACAAACAAATGCTTTACCTCGCGCGACTCGTGTAAGCTTCCCGGTGATCTTAATTAGATCATATTTACAGGCGTTACAAGAAGTTGGTCAAGATAAAAAAAACAGCGAAAAAAAGACGCAGCTAATGCCAGGAGAAGACACACACAGACTAGCTATCGCCGCAAAGATGTTGGTGGTCAGGTTTTTATGCAGCAGCGGTAGACAACAACGTTTCGGTGAAATTTCATTTTTTTAATTGCCACTTGCACATGCACCTACACAAAAGAAATGCACCCGCAAGCACCTACGCAAAACATACGTATCAGTCGAGATTTGGCTTTCGTGTTACCCTGGTAGAACGTGAAAGGCCCATTCTGGGTTAAGGAAATTTCCGGCTTGCAGGCACCGCCATGCGGTCGCTTCTTTATTACTTCGCTTTTTATCCGGTGGTGGCACCAGTTTTCTATTTAGTCTGTAGTTCTCAACGATTTCGGATTAGGTTTGCGCGCGCTCGTCCAGGTTCCGACAGTCCGGCGGTTTCACAATTACCCGGAACCAAAGAATATGGGATGCGCTGACTACCCCGGAGTCGACGTGGATATCGACAGCAGAGAAAGTTGGGAAGCCCTGCTGCGCCACGAAGAACCTGCTCGGCAGAAACAAGCCAATCCGCCCTGCGTCTGAGGCCGCGAATAGATCAAATCTCTTTGTTGCCTTTAGTCACGGAGGCTCCGGCCCCCGTCCTCCAGGCCTGCGTGCCAGGGGCGGTGAGTAGTAAGGGGTCTCCATTTCCGGTGGAAATAAAATCTGTCATCCACCCATCCACCCAGCCAGTCGAGATTTCCAACACGTGAAAATGTCGCGAATTGACTTTCGTTGCCCGCGCACTCCGCGGCGTCGTTGATTCCGTTGATTCCGCCGTTTTCTGAAGCTGCTGATGGCTCGAAAATGCATGGTGAAAGTCCAAACTGTTCAACACTGCTTGAATTAACCATAATTTCTAAAACGTAGTCCTTAAAAGCCAGCTGAAGCAACGCGCTACGCAGCAACGCCGTCGGTGCCGGCAGCTGATCCCCGTGGATGACGTCACGACAGTCCCGTCCAATCGCGGGCAAGAGCGGCGTTCGCTCGGCGCCCTGAGGCGACGGGGCGCGTTTTCTTCTAAAGAACAGCTTTTTGCGTTTATTTCCCCTCTTTCTGAGTGAGATATTCTTTTTCAGCGGACCAAAAGCTATAAAATGACGTAGAGAACTGATTTTTTTCGAAAAGGCCTTCAGCTTTTCTTTAAGCAATGGAAATCCGCAATTTTCAACCTATCAAAACTCACCTTTCTCTGTTTACTCACTGAGCTTCGGTTTCGACAAACTAACTTAGATTTTAAGAAGCCAGAACGAACGACAATGCCATCGCATGGGCGCATAAAATCTCTCAATAGGACACGTTGCACAGCAATCCGAAGCCGACTGGCCTACCAGAACATGAGTGCGGCTCCCCACAAGCCTTAAAATGTTTTTCCTCAGGGAAGTAGCGGTGGTAAGCGATGGTCTGATTGCCGTATGTGCGCGGTTGTTATGGTACTAAAGAGTCCGCTTGCGCTCTCTGGACAAGCCACCATCGCCTATGACGATCCGCTGACAGGCGAGGCCGCGTATATCGAAATTGCTGTTAATGTTACCGTAGCCAGAAAAACTAAAACAGACAAGAAATAATTGGCGGTGGTTTAGCTCTGGTTAAACCGGGAGTGACGCGGTAGCTACAGCTGGCCGAGTTAAATTTCGTCACGTGACATATCACATGACGAACCACGTGATCAGCCAAGGCACCGCGCCCCCGGCAGCTACTTCGCACCACGTTACCAACCACGTGACACTGTGACACGTGGCAGCGTAGCGGCGCAGCCACAGGGTGGCGGCGTCGCCACTCTGAAGGCTCGAAATGCTGCCGTAATGTAGCTATCGTTACAAAAAGATTCAAAAGGATGCACAGCATTTACAAGACACCGCCTGCGTGCGTATTATCGACGCAGAAACGTCCACGCAATATCGAAGCTTCACAATGTATATCTTCCCTTGAACCAGCTATTATGCACAAAAGCAATGAACGCTACGATGCCTGTAACAGTTACAGTTAAGAGCGTGGTCGCGTTTTTGTCAGAGCGAGTTGTCTGTAGGTAGTGTACTATGTTACGAAGTAAAAGAGAAGAAACGCTGCTGCGGCCAAACCAGCACAAGTCCATTTGTCGCCGGCTTTGTGCTTTGCCTATCCGCTCCCTGCACCGCGCACGTGGCGCTGCCATTGTTGCGACCGCACATAGAAACCGGTTCTCTCAGCCATTTAATCAGAAACAGGTGCCCATGTTTTTAAAGGATTGTAAGGGCGTTTTTGGTATATAATATTGCTCGTTTGGGTGCTGTTTTCTTACCTCGGATGAATGACGCACGCCACGGGTGGCTTTAATAAGGCGCGGAACCTAAAGCCTATTTGCGTGGACAGATGGACTGGAAAAGCTGTTTGGGTCCGCTTAAACTGTGCTTCCCCATGTCGCTATAATATTTCTGTCACGGCGAAAAGATCAGCATAGAAACTTTTTCGCGGGCTCTCTATATCGCTTACTGCCCACATGCCATGTCCCTGCGATAACAAGATTGAAATCTATCGCCATGCAAGAAGAGAAGGATCCAAATAATTTATGAATCTCTTTGACATGGGCACAGTGCTGAACAATCTTTGAGACGAGCTTTAGATCTCAAACGTGAATTTTTTACGCTTTGTAAGCGGCCATCATTGAGTTCAGCGCCCATACTCGTGTGTTCTTCTTTGTGTAAATGTTTTCTCCAAAATTTACGAGATTCAATAGCTTCTGGAATTGCCACCCAAAACGCGTTGTCTATGTAATGATCACTCAAAATAATGAATTAAAAACTGTGCTCAACGTTTAGATATTTTGCCCATTTTCAGATACTGTATTTGTCTTTATCTTGGCCTTTGATATTGATTTTTCTTCTGTTCTTCTTTTCCTGTGATTTCCTTCCCACATTTCCTTGATTTTTTCAGCGTCTTTTTCTTTGCGTCGCTTATCTAATTCCTCAACGGGTCCTTTATTTCATCCGATTCAATTCAAAGCCGCTGTCTTTCACTGAAGTAGTTCTTTCTTTCTTCAGCCATTGTGTTTGTTCGCCAACTGCCCTGCTCGAATATGTGCTCCATGTAGGCCACATACTCCCTTGGTGTTTTGAAATATTTTAAACCTTAGATTTGCGTTACAGAGGCTGTACAAGAATCTGTCCGGCTCTGTACACGTGTTTTCGAATTTGAAAAACAGCGCAATCAAAGACGAGACACAAGAGAAGCACAAAACACCAGCGCTGACTAACAACCAAATGGTTTATTGCTACAGGTGAGGCAGCAATACAAATGAAATGGCACGAGTAACAACACAAAATAAGCATGAGAGAAAGATACCGCACAACCACACAATGTGACTAAAAAAAAGGGGGGAACGTCACTGATTAAGATACGCAAGTTCCTTTGATAGTAGATTTATCGATGGGCTGCTGATACAGGTGTTACCGAGCTTTGTGATATGGAAAGCCTCCGAAATGAGCCTTGTGGTCTCATCTTTATAACGGGCGATGATAGTGGTCCTATTGAGGTGCGCTTCGCAATCATCACACCCAGCACAGTGCACAGCAAGATGGTTTCTGCGAGACTTGTTCTCTATATCTTTTGCATGTTCACGCAGTCTATCATTGATGCATCGTCCCGTCTCACCGATGTAGAAACTGCCACAAGAGGTCGGGATCTTGTAAACGACACCAACACGACACTGAACGAACTTCCGCTTATGCTTCTTCTGGCAGCCTTTTCTGCTTCTATCCTCATTAACTCGCTTGCACAATCCGCTAAGTTTATTCCTGGCTGAAAAAACCAGCCTAATGCCTCCTTTGCTCACTATCGTCTTTAGATTGTGCGAAACTTTGTGCACATACGGGATGCACACTGTTTTTTCTTTCTGCCAGACCCGCATCGGTGCCCTTGATCTTTCGCAGACTAAATTCTGCAAGCAGGGACTCAGCAACATTTGACACCATCTTCGTGGGGTATCCTGCTGCAGATAGCCTGTTCACCTGTGCGTGGAAACTGCCTTTTGTCTGATGGAGACATGATCTTTGCAGTGCGGCTCTTAGGCATGCCTTAGCGATACCGCGCTTAACAATCTTCGAGTGAGCTGACCGTGAAGGGAGAAGGCTCTTCCTGGACCGCGGCGAGTATGCCCAACAAATATGGTTGTAAGAAATTGTCAGTTCCATTTCTAAAAACCTGAGCCTATTATTAGAGGGGAGCTCTGAAGTCAAATGGAGGTCATTAAGTTCATAACAGAACACATCAAAAATCTCTGCAACCATTTGCTGTGCGTCATTAGTGCGATATAAAATTAGAAAGTCATCAACATATCGCATTATCTTAACAATGGGCGCGTCATCGAGCTTAGTTCGAAGACGCCTGTCATAACTTGCTAGAAGTAAATCGCTTAGTACAGGAGCGATGCTCGAGCCAATGCAGACTCCTTGTTTTTGGATAAAAAACTTGCTGTCTATAGTGACAAAAGTTGATCTCATGTAAAAACTTAGCAATTCTAAAAACCTGCTAACGTCCATTCCACATGCGTTTTGGAATTTTGTTACGCCAAAGCGGTCGATGCAAAGGCTGACTTCCGCGGTCACAGAGCGCTGAGGCAAGGAATAGTAAAGGTCCTTCACGTCAATTGAGAAAGCGCTTACATGTGGTGGGCACTCTTCCCGAAGGAAGTCTGAAACAGTCTCGGGCTTCCTGATGAGGAATGGGTCGTCCACCTCCAGGTGAGAAAGGCACTTCTGCAAGAAAACAGCGACTTCACGTTGCCACGTGCCTCTTTCAGACACGATTGCGCGGAATGGGCACTGATCCTTGTGTGTCTTCGCACTGAAGAACATAGAAAGGCAGGTTCCTTTCGATGACCCTACAGACGAAGCCAGCCTCGAGAGGCCGGCTTGTTCACAAAGCTGGACCGCTTTTTCTTGCACCTTGGCAGGTTTGACGGACTTTAATTCCCTGAAGTTGGCTTGGACTGCTTCTTGAGCCTTTTCTTTGTACAGGCCATTAGACACGATGACAAAGCCACCTTCCTTGTCTGACTGTAGTAGCTTCACCTTTGCATCTCTGAGGACTTCCGCAGCGGAGGTGAGAAGACGTGTGTTTCCTTTCTTGACGTCTTTTGGGAGGCACTCAACTCCTTCCAAGATGCACCTGTTGGCGTCATCTATGGTGGCTCTTTTTGCAGCCGTCCGCACAAGAGAAAGTAGCTCAGTTTTGTCCAGACGCGGATGTTCACAGAACTTCGGTCCCTGCTTGAGAAGGCTGTTGACTTTCGTAGGGATGTTGACGTTGCCAAGCACAACCACTTCCTGTTAAACGGGCCCTGGAGGTCTCCTTTTCCGTGGAAGCCAAGGAACTATCTGGCGCCACATGAATTCTGCTGTATTAGATGACAATCGGAGGTCTTGTCCATATCTTTTGTACCCTGCTTGTGTAGATAACTCGCTTCTGCACGCGATGCTCAGGCACTCGGTGTAGAACCTGGCTTGCCTCCAAGTCTCAGATCGCAGAATGTGGCACACTCGCTTTGCATGACCATCTGAAGGTGCGAGTCCCCCAAATAAGCTGAGAACATCAGGAGGCAGATAAGAGTTCTTGATTGAAAACGTGAGAAGACGAGCCCGGCATGTGGTTGCGGCCAAAAGGTTGACACATATAACTGAAGAGCGGAGGCATAAAGAGGGTAGAAAAGTGCCCGACGTAGAAGAAATGAATTCCAGAAGAGGGCAAATACGGGCTGGTTGGTACATGTTTTACGAATTTGAAAAACAGCGCAATCAAAGACGAGACACAAGAGAAGCACAAAACACCAGCGCTGACTAAGAACCAAATGGTTTATTGCTACAGGTGAGGCAGCATACAAATGAAATGGCACGAGTAACAAAACAAAATAAGCATGAGAGAAAGATACCGCACAACCACACAACTTGACTAAAAAAAAAGAGGAACGTCACTGATTAAGATACGCAAGTTCCTTTGATAGTAGATTTATCGATGGGCTGCTGATACAGGTGTTACCGAGCTTTCTGATATGGAAAGCCTCTGAAATGAGCCTTGTGGTCTCATCTTTATAACGGGCGATGATAGTGGTCCTATTGAGATGCGCTTCGCAATCATCACACCCAGCACAGTGCACAGCATTGTGGCAGTTTCTACATCGGTGAGACGGGACGATGCATCAATGATAGACTGCGTGAACATGCAAAAGATATAGAGAACAAGTCTCGCAGAAACCATCTTGCTGCGCACTGTGCTGGGTGTGATGATTGCGAAGCGCACCTCAATAGGACCACTATCATCGCCCGTTATAAAGATGAGACCACAAGGCTCATTTCTGAGGCTTTCCATATCAGAAAGCTCGGTAACACCTGTATCGGCAGCACATCGATAAATCTACTATCAAAGGAACTTGCGTATCTTAATCAGTGACGTTCCCCCTTTTTTTTAGTCAAGTTGTGTGGTTGTGCGGTATCTTTCTCTCATGCTTATTTTGTGTTGTTACTCGTGCCATTTCATTTGTATGCTGCCTCACCTGTAGCAATAAACCATTTGGTTGTTATTCAGCGCTGGTGTTTTGTGCTTCTCTTGTGTCTCGTCTTTGATTGCGCTGTTTTCCAAATTCGTAAAACATGTACCAACCAGCCCGTATTTGCCCTCTTCTGTACACGTGCACTGCCTTGCGAGTGAAGGGCGTGAACGGCTTAACCGCATTCCGGCTTCGGAGAACGAAGGGACGGTATCTAATCGCGGATGCACGGCCGCAATTCGATGGTAGAAGTAAGTGAACAATAAGAAAAACCTGCGTACAAACCGATGCAGTAAGCATGCAATAAAGTATGCCGTCGATAAGCAGTCGATATGCCAATATTTATTACGAAAATAGTCGCACTTAGCTCTGCTTGTTCGAGGAAGACCTATCAACAATAAAAATCCACGCTGAAACTACCTGACATGATCATCTAAACAGCCGAAACATCCTAATTCTGATAAAGCGTCCGTGAATGCCCATGCGGCAATCAAATATAATACATTATTTTATTAAATACTGCAAAATAATTCAGATAACATAATAACTTATTGTATTTACAGGTATTTTCCTTGTGTAAATTTTATTGTATAAAAATTGAGAAGTATAGATGGAGGCTGAACAACTTATTTGTGGCGAATGCATGATTTTGTCGCGTTTTCGATAACATTTCATCGCTCACCTCGGACCACCAGTGCAATATTCCTCTCTTGCACACTGCGAACACTGTTGCTGCAGCACAGCGGGCGCGTAGTGTCATGCTATCATTTTGCGGACGGAAACATTGCCAATAATGCAAACGGTACACAAATTCCGCATTTTATTTCATTCGCCGCCCAAACATACACGCTCACTCACCAACCACTAAAATTGTGCTCAAGTTCTCTATAATCCTTGCCAGGTGACCAAGAGCCACACTTCTCTTTCATTAGCCACTAAATCGTAAGCCCGCACTCAAGAACCACTCAAATTGTACTGAAGATCTTCATAATCATCGCCAGGTAACCCATACTGCATCATAAGTGCATCGACAATTGGCATACCGATCGACTGGCCTAAACAATGGTGGGATGATAAGATAAACATTCGCGCTTACTCACAAACCACTCAAATCCTACTCAAGTTCTCTATAATCTTTGCCAGGTAACCAAGAGCCACACAATTTCATTCGCTGCTAAACCATACGCCCTCACTGACGAAACACTCAAATTATACTCAACATCTCCATAACCCTAGCCAGGCAACCCATTTTGCATCATCAGTGCATCGACAATAGGCCTACCGATCGATTGGCATAAACAGTGGCGGCCTGGCCCGTTAAACCGTTCGCGTTCTCTCACGATTCAATCAGATTTTACTCAAGTCCATCCTTATCTTTGGGAGGTAAAAAGATCGACACATTTCTTCCATTCGCCACTAAGCATTGTGTACCCTCTCACGAAGAGCAAAAATTTTACTCATGTTCTCCATGATCCTAGCCAGGTAACCAAGAGCCATATTTATCTTTAATTCACCGCAAAAGTAAAGTTCTCCATAATCCTTTCCAGGTATCCAAGAGCAACGCTTCTCTTTCATAAGCCGCTAAATCATACGCCCTCTCTCACGAACCACTTTAAAATTACTCAAGTTCTCTATAATCTTCGCAAGGCAACTGATTCTGTATAATCAGTGTGTCGGCAATAGGCATACAGATCTACTAGCCTAAGTACTGGAGAGCAGGGATGCCAAAACATACAGGCTCACTCACGAACCACTCAAATTGTACTCAAGTTCTAGACCTTCCAAGTAACTGATGCCGCATCATCAGAGCGTCCCCAATAGCCATACCAATCGACTGGCCTAAGCAGTGGAAAGCTGGTACGCTAAAACATACACGCTCGCTCGCGAACCACTGAAATTGAACTAAAGTTCTCCATAATCCTTGCCAGGTAACCAAGAGCCTCACTTCTGTTTCATTTGCCGCTAAAACAATCGTGCTGTCACGAACCACTCAAACTTTAATCAAGTTATGCATAATTTTCGCCAGGTCAGAAGGGGGTGAACAGAGAAGCGGAAGATGCGGCAGCTCAGGATTGCCTGGGAATGAAGAGAGCAATGCCAGCTACTGCTCTAGTGGTTTAGAGTTGCACAGCGCCGCAACGTGGGTCTCCTGCCGTTCCTTACTCGTTTTGTGGAGTGAGTCAATGAGTGACGAAGCCACCTACTCCGGCCAGGGGTGCCGCAAGCACTGTTGGGACCTGTGCGTAGAGTGCCATCGACGCCAACATCAGCTGCATTACCTCTACGGGCACTTCGACCGGGAGCTTTTAAGACGCCACCAACGACGCTGCCAGCGACGCCAGCCTCAGTACTTCCAACGCCACCTTGATGCCGGCTACTGGAGCCTTGCAGCGCTGTATCAGCACTGAACCGTGAGCACGAACTCCGAACGCTAGTAGTAGAACGATGCTGCTAGACGCTTGTATTAGTTTACCCGGGACGTGGTTATTGGCATTCTTTGTGTCAGGTTTGTTAGTTTTTTGTGGAAGTGTTTGTGTCACGTAGGGTGTATTAAATATGCGTCTGTGTGGATACACCTGTCGTCTAGCCCATTCTTTAGGCCCGAGTGTTTTCCAGGGAATCGTGACCCTCATTAACTAATCACTCTAATTGTACTCAAGTTCTCCATAATTCCTGCCAAGTAACCAAAAGCCACACTTCTATTTTTTTCCCGCTAACTCATATGCATACGGGCCTCATGTGAGGACACATATTCATCCTGCTATAAAAGTCGTTGAGTTGCTTGCGGCGAGTCACTAGATACAGGGTGTCCTCATTTGAGGACACGCCAAGGTTTCTAAACTGTTACACAGATGGCGCTTGCTGTCCATGTTTTTTGAAGCGCGAGGCTCTGAATGCATACAGTTTCTTACTATTAATAGTAAGAAACTCTGTCTTTAAGCGAGTAGTCTTGATAGAGGTCAGTCAATGTGGCAAAAAACAAAAAATAATTGCTCGACACGCTATGGTGCTCTTGGACTCAACTATCTGCGCAAAGCAGAACTGGTGGTCTATATTATCTGCTTTTGTTGCCATTTTTTCATGACTATGGGCTTAATACAAGGAAATGAACAGGTGTCATTGAGTGGGGCATTATGCATGAATTGGGTAGCCTCACCTGCAGCGGCACCAAAAAAATTGTTATCGCAGAAAGCCAGACCTGGGCTGGAAGCGCTTGCAATTTGCCGCACTTTATGGGTGCGGTTGAGTCAGCTTTTGAGGAAGTATTTGGGTGTGTATAAGTGCCGCATTTTCGGAGACCGTAGGAAAAACGAGTTTTCCAAGATGTCTTCAAAGCAAGAACTGCTCAGAGAGGATATCGATGCTGTTTTAGACCTCTTACCTGACTTTGATGACAATTCCGAGGCAAATTATTTTGATCGGCAGTTGACTCTGAGAAATATCAATCCGTGGACGAGATGGTGATTCCATCAAAGAGGCGCTCCTTCATAAAAAAATACCTCCCAAGTGAGCCGAAACGCTGGGGCGTCAAGGGGCGGGTTAGAGCAGAAGTTATGGCTACATTTATCAATTTGAGGTGTACCAAGGGGCAGCTGGCGGGAGATGCAATGTTTCAGGCGAATTTGTTATGGCCGGAGATGTTTTCATCAGGTTGTCCGAGGGACTTGACGAGAAAAATCATAAACTTTTCGCCGATAACTTCTTCATATCCATGGCCCTCTCCCGGAAAATCAGACACGATGGAGGAATGTTTCTTGGGACATGCCGTGCAAACCGCCTGCAAGGAGCTGAAGGCGGACGGAAGGGGAAGCGCATCAATTTGCACCTGAGCAGACAACATCTGAGTAACAAGGTGGCTGGAAATCTCGCTTGTTCACGTTATTTCTAGCTATGCAGGACGGCAGCCGGAAAGGACCGCCAGAAGGTGCAACAGAAAAGAAAACAAAGCAATGGATGTGTGATGACCCCCATAATGCGCAGGTCCACACGGGACGGAGAGGCAAAGAGACACCGTATGGCTCAGTTTAAACAAACAGGTATGTTCAATAATTACACATGATTAGGATTATACATCAGAGGCTGGGGCGTCCGAGCTTACGTGCCGACGACTTCATGGGGGCGATGGAGTGGCTCCGGAGTTGGGCTCGAGCGGTTGCTGGCAGAAGCTGCACGCCGTCGGGCTTCGGCGCTGAAGGCCCTCTTGGCGAACGATGTCGTCCTGAGCGTTCCCCTTCCGTACTGCTTCTCGATTTTTATATCCTCTTCTTCACACTCCCTAGGGTGAGGACGCCCACGCCGGAGGGGAAGGAGGGGGGGCTAGGGCTTTCACTTGGGCGCACAAACATACCACCGCACTTATTGTCTCGCCCCCCTCACGTGTTGAGTCCGAGGGAAAGAATGTTGTCTTCGAGGTAGCGCATAGCGTCGGCTGTGGTAAGGCGCGCTCTGGCCCGCTGACAGTTCCCGCGGGTCACCGGCCTCCATTCTCCATCCATCAACTGACACTCGCTCCTCAAGGTAAGGCGCGCTCTGGCCCGCTGACAGTTCCCTTGTCCTGGAATGTGCTTGCGAGGGCCGCCCCTGGAACCGCCACGCCAGTTGGGGAGGATAAGCCCGTTTCCCCGCGGCGACGGCGGCGGGTCCCTTCGTTCTGGTCGTCACTCAAAGAGCATGGCTGGGTAATTGATGATGCCGCTGTCATCTGGGTCTCCGTCTACGCCGCGCCGTCGAACGCGGAACCTCGTAGCACACACAAGGAATGTACCTCGTAGCACACACAAGGAATGTACCTCGTAGCACACACAAGGAATGTACCTCGTAGCACACACAAGGAATGTACCTCGTAGCACACACAAGGAATGTCACACTCGCTCACCCTCCAGAAGAATGTTCTCCGAACATTTGAGTCCACGCAGCTCCCCTTGTCTTTCTGAATCGCCTCGCACAGTGCGTCCGACAAAACACTTTTCGCTGCACTCAACACCACTGCACAACACCTTATGCCTCCGCTGTCATAACTGGCGTCTCCAGGGGCAGCACTGATCTTCTTTTACAGATAAACATGAAACTCAGCACCCAAGCCTCTCCTTTCTAGTCCAAACTGGACGAAATAAATTTACCACAGTTACAAAGGAGCTCCCACTTCTAGCACGATCACGGCACAGACAAAAATATAGATAACGAAAGGAAGTAGGGCAGGTTCTGCATGCGCTCCGCATGCTCTCCTGTGAAGGTGTTACTTAATGACAGAAAGGTTTAACTACCAACTCCGATAACTTAACACATAAGCACATAGCAATGTTATGAGCTGTGGCATTACACAATTCTAACCAGTTCAAAACTCCGCTCTGTTTACGCCATTAGTCCGACTTAGCTTTCCGATTTCGCAGCGGATATCGGCCTTCATGAGTCATACTAAGTAAGTCTGTGACCCTTTGTCTGCTTTGGGACTCGCGAGGGCTCGTGGCAGGAGCCTCTCCTGGCGTTATCTGCGCGGCAACCTCGCGCGCTTCTTCTTCTAGCAATGCATGAAGTAAATCCGGTGGCATTCCGGCCGTCACCTCTGGCGCCTGCCGAACAAATGCAGGAGAGGGCGTTTCTTGCGAACTATCTGCGCGCTCCGCTTCACTTCTGTCCCCATCAAAATCCGCGCTTTCCCTTTCCTCATTTCCTGAATACTGAACCGGTGCCGACTTGAGGCGATTTGCGTGTATCCTTATCAAGCGCCGGTTTACGTCTCGGACTCTGAAGTTTACCGGAGAAAGATTCTCGACAACCTCGCACGGTCCTCTCCACTTCGTCTGGAACTTACGAGCTAGCCCAATCTGCCTTTGGCAGTTTTCAATGTACACGCTGTCCCCCACATTAAACGGCGCGTCTCTAGCATTGCGATCGTGCACCTCCTTCCTGCGCTTCGCCGCTTTCTTTAAGGCCTCCTTTGCAATGTCCCTCGCCAATTGCAAGCGCGATTCTAGCTCAACCTTATAGTCGTCCAGTAAAGCGTATGGGACACGACGGGGGCCCTCTGGCACTTCACTAGGCTGGTCCGGGTCTCGGCCGTAGAGAAGAAAGAATGGCGATTCCCCGTGCTCTCGTGTGCTGCGGAATTGTAGGCAAACATTGCATACGGGAGCTACAAGTCCCAGTCCCGCTGGTCGCGCGAAACAAAATGCGACAGGAACCCGGCCACGGTTTGGTTCAGTCGCTCCACCGCGCCGTTGCAAGCCGGATGGTACGGTGTTGTCTGCTTCTTAGCGATCTTAAGCAGCTCGCAAACTCTCCTCATTAGCTGCGACACGAAGTTCGTTCCCCGATCTGTCAAGAGTTGCCTCGGGGGTCCATGTCGGAGCACGATCTGTTCGACAAATGCTCTTGCAACCGTGCCTGCCTTCTGATCTGGGAGTGCTACCGCTTCCGCGTATTTTGAAAGGTGATCGACAAATACTAAAATGTACCTGTTTCCGGAAGTGGTCGTGGGCAATGGGCCCATTATGTCCATACCTGTCCGCTCGAAGGGAGCCGAAACCTCAGAGAACGGCTGAATTGGAGCTGGTCTTCGCCCCTTGGGTGTTTTTCTTTCGAGACAGGAATGACACTTCGCACAGTAGTCTCTAACATCCTGTCGCATGCCACTCCAAAAGTACAAACGCTCCACACGCCTGCGTGTCTTCGCTACGCCAAAATGACCGGCGCATGGCGCATCGTGAAACGCGCGAAGAACCCTTTCTGTCCACGACCGAGGTATGACGACTCTCTCCCAAGCGGTTTTCTCTGGTCTCCCTTTCCTGGTTGTCCTCGTGCGCCGACACAGGGTGCCGTCTTTGTCAATGAAATAACCTAGCTGTTTGGGGTGAGACAGTGCGCCCTCTAAGCTTTCGATTATTTGCTTCAGGTCAGGATCTTTGCACTGCTCTGTGCGTAATTCGGCGGGGTCGACTACGGGGACAAACTCATCTATAGCTGCCACGGCAGCTGTGCGGCTGAGTGCATCAGCATTCAGATGTGTCTTTCCTGACTTGTGCTCAACTTCAAAGCAGTATTCCTGCAGGTGTAGATTCCATCTAGCGAGTCGCGAGCTAGGGTTCTGACACTCATCACCCATTTCAGAGGATGGCAGTCTGTGACTAGCTTGAATTTGCGGCCGTAAAGGTAGCATCTGAAGTGCTTTACTGCCCAGACAACGGCGAGGCACTCCCTTTCCGTAGCTCCGTACATTTGCTCTGTGGGGCTCAGCTGTCGGCTAGCAAAAGCAACGGGATGTTCTTTGCCCTCGATAACCTGAGATAGCACGGCACCAACTGCGAACTTTGACGCATCTGTGGCCATAACGAAGGGCAAATTAAAATCCGGGTGGCGCAACAGCGGTGCACTCATTAGCTTCCTTTTCAGGGCCCCAAAAGCATTCTCCGCGTTTTCGTCCCAGCGAAAGGCGACATTTTTGGCTGTTAAGGCGGTGAGCGGCTTAGCGAGCTTGGCGAACTCCTCTATGTGCCTTCGGTAGTAACCGATCAGGCCGAGAAACTGCCGGACCTGGCGGACGCTAGTCGGGGATGGAAAATCCGAGACACACCTTAGTTTCTCAGGGTCCGGTCGCACGCCGTCAGCTGAAACAACGTGCCCGAGGTATTTCACCTCGTTTTTGAGGAATTGGCACTTAGAGGGCTTCAGCTTGAGACCCGCTGCTCTTAGTCGCACCAAAACCTGCTCAATATCGCGCAAATGGTTATCAAAACTGTCACTGTATATGATAATGTCATCCATATACACGAAGCACAGCCTCCCCAGAAGACCTGCCGGGATAACATCAGCGGTTCTCTGCCAGACAGCAGGGCTGTTGGCCAGACCCATCGGCATTCTTTTCCATTCATAGTGCCCTGAGGGCGTGTTGAATGCCGTTTTCTCGGCATCTGCCGGATCCATTGCTATCTGCCAGAATCCCGCCGCCATGTCCACTACCGTGAAGTACCTGGCAGAGCCCAGCTGAGAAAGCGTCTCCTGTATATTGGGGATGGGGTATGGATCGATGCGAGTTACGGCATTTAGTTTGCGGTAGTCCACTACCAATCGATACGAGCCATCTGGCTTTTCCACCAATAGTGCTGGTGCTCCCCAGGGTGACTTTGAGTGTTCGACAATGCCGCGATCAATCAGGTCCTGCACCTGCCGCTCTATCTCCTCACGTTGGGAGTAAGGAATCCTGTACGCACGCTGGTAAACGGGCGATGAAGTGCCGGTTTCTATCCTGTGCTTTATAACGCCACAGCAGCCCAAATCCAGGTTGGACGCGGCGAATACCTCCGAGTAGTCGTTCAGCAAACCAGCCAGAGCCTCCCTCTCCCTGGATTTTACGTGAGAAAGATCGAACGACCCCTTTGGAGCAGCCGAAGGACTAGCATGCTCTACAGTTGCGAGTACCGTATCGGTGGGCTCACGTTTCTCTATCGCAGAGGTGAAGAAAGCCACTGTTTTGTTCTTGGGAAGACTCAGTGGCTGTTGGCTACAGTTAACCACCCGTAGGGGCACTCTGTGGGCGTCATTAACTGTCACGAGGCACGCGGCTGCCTTCAGGCCATTGCTGAGAGAGTCGACCGGCTCAAGCACTCCCACGGCGCCGCTCTCTACATCTGAAGGCACAAACGCGTACAAAATGTGGTCCGACCAAGGAAGGACGACCGCCTCATCGATCAGCCTGACGGCAACCCGCGAATATACCTTCTCCAAAGATCCCACTGTTTGACGGGTGTCAATATCGGTAACGCGAATCTCAGCCCCTCTCCTGTTCAAAAACAGAACTTTTGATCCGCCCGCATTAACCTCTTCCTCAGAGAATGAGACTACTACCTTCCCTTTTCTCAAAAAATCCTGCCCTAATATACCTGACACTCCGTTTGGCAGAGACACCGTGTCCGAGCATACGTAGCAGGGGTGCTCCAATGCAATTCCGCCGAGAGAGAAGTGTAACCGGTAGAGTCCACTTATGCCAAGAGGATCCCCCGTTATGCCTACAAATTTGGTTGCCATACCACCAGACGCTTCCAACACCTCGCGGTCCCCCTTCCTTCGAAGCGTGTTAAAACTGCTCTCCTTAAGCAATGTCACCTTTGACCCCGTATCTATCAACAATTCCATGCAACAACCATTTAACTTGCAACGCACAACAGGGCATGCCTCGTCGGCCACACAAACTACAACCACCTCATCATCCACTGCTCCCTCCCCACGCTCCTCAGGCTGGGGAGGACTATCTAGTTTTTTGTCTCGGTATCTGGAGCCCCGCTGTAGGCTTGCTTAGGGCGTGTCTCGCCTGCTTCTCTTTGTGGCTCCCCACGGCGCACGTTTTGGCAGAACCTGGCGATGTGTCCGCGACCCTGGCAAGCGAAGCATACGATTTCTTCAAACTCTCGCATACCGCGCCTGTAGCTTTGTGGCGGTCTCCGGTTTCCAGCGAATGGGCGCTGTTGAGCGCGCGCTTCAACCTGGCGTTCTACCTGCTGAGATAGCAGCTGTTCTAAGCGATCTAACCGCTCTGTCAAGAGAGCAACCTCAGGGTTGAGCACCGCTCTCTCTATGACGCGTACTCTCGCTGCGGCTGTCGTTAACGCCTCATTTTGTTCCTCATCCAATGCGGCCTCCACGGCTTGGTCGAAATTGCTCGGCTTGCGCGAGAGCACGAACCGGCGCACGGGGTCTTGCAGACCAGCCACGAACAAAGCGGTCATTTCCTCTTTAAGTATATCCTCCGCGTATTTCTTCTTAAGCTGGTCTCCTTCCTCCTCCCTGCTTAACGTATCGCGCGCTAAGCGCTGAAGCCGCGACGCAAACGTTCGCACGTCCTCCCCTACCATCTGTCCGGCGTCACGGAACCTCTGTACTCGCACGTGACGTGGTTCAGTGTCAAAATGCTCAAACGCGAGCTTCTTAAATTCCGCAAATGATTTTGTGGATTTTACTTTTTCGTCTCGCCATGCAAAATCATGAGTAGCTCCTGCCATCTTACACCTCGCCATTCCCAGCATTTGAGCATCGGACCATCCCCCCATTTTCCCAATCTCTTCTAGCATGGAAAAGAAATCGCAGATTGGAACCCCTGTCTTATCTCCCGTAAACGTCGGAATGACGCTTCCTAATGCCAGCATGCTTGCTCCGAGCGACGGCTGTGGAGTGGGAGCTCCCTCAGATAAAGACTTTTTTTCAAGCCCTCCGGTGCCTCAAGCCTCTCAAATGGGGGTAAAAGTCCCACAATCAGTCCCGTGTTTCCCTTTTGATTACAATTTTGAAGTCATGAATGTCGCAGCATTCAGAGGACATTTGCTTTTGAGACCCCACTTCTGACACCAGTGTGATGACCCCCATAATGCGCAGGTCCACACGGGACGGAGAGGCAAAGAGACACCGTATGGCTCAGTTTAAACAAACAGGTATATTCAATAATTACACATGATTAAGATTATACATCCGAGGCTGGGGCGTCCGAGCTTACGTGCCGACGACTTCGTGGGGGCGATGGAGTGGCTCCGGAGTTGGGCTCGAGCGGTTGCTGGCAGAAGCTGCACGCCGTCGGGCTTCGGCGCTGAAGGCCCTCTTGGCGAACGATGTCGTCCTGAGCGTTCCCCTTCCGTACTGCTTCTCGATTTTTATATCCTCTTCTCCACACTCCCTAGGGTGAGGACGCCCACGCCGGAGGGGAAGGAGGGGGGGCTAGGGCTTTCACTTGGGCGCACAAACATACCACCGCACTTATTGTCTCGCCCCCCTCACGTGTTGAGTCCGAGGGAAAGAATGTTGTCTTCGAGGTAGCGCATAGCGTCGGCTGTGGTAAGGCGCGCTCTGGCCCGCTGACAGTTCCCGCGGGTCTCCGGCCTCCATTCTCCATCCATCAACTGACACTCGCTCCTCAAGGTAAGGCGCGCTCTGGCCCGCTGACAGTTCCCTTGTCCTGGAATGTGCTTGCGAGGGCCGCCCCTGGAACCGCCACGTTAATTGGGGAGGATAAGCCCGTTTCCCCGCGGCGACGGCGGCGGGTCCCTTCGTTCTGGTCGTCACTCAGAGCATGGCTGGGTAATTGATGATGCCGCTGTCATCTGGGTCTCCGTCTACGCCGCGCCGTCGAACGCGGAACCTCGTAGCACACACAAGGAATGTACCTCGTAGCACACACAAGGAATGTACCTCGTAGCACACACAAGGAATGTACCTCGTAGCACACACAAGGAATGTCACAGATGTCACCAGGCCGTACTCCGTGGAAGCTTCCAATAAACACATGGTAGGTTTCGACCACTTGGATCTCTTGATTTCAATGTATGAAAATGACGTCCGAAACAAGAAGGGCTGCTTTAGAATCGTCTTTCACATACTAAACTCCGTAGATGTGAGCGCCTGGATCGAAAGGAGGTTTGAAAAACATGCGCAGATATATATGGACCAACTTGTGCTCCGTCGTCGTGTTGCCAAGGCGCTCAGATTTCGCGGTGAAGCAGCACAGAGCTCGAAACGCGGAGGCTGGCCGTCGAACAATCTTTCGGCAGCATGTATTAAAAAGAGTGCTCCATCATGTGTCCCTGGAAAGAGGCAAGGTGGAGGGTGCCATTTCACAAAAAATAGCTACCAAAATTACGAAAGCCGCTGTCGAAGTCTCTCCAGCCGCAGCAAGAAAAGGTACCTCTGCGGTCACTGCAACGTCCCTCTCTGTCCTGCGTTCTTAGAGTCCTTCCACAGTGTTATGCGGAATGGGCAAGTCCAAACTTCAGCATTTCAATTTGAATTGCAATTGTTTCTTTCAGTGATCTAGTATGGATGCTCAATAAGTTTTTGTCATATATATTTCCTGTGTACTTAAACCAGAGAATAATGCCTGCTTACAGCCTGTGGTCTTCATTTGGGGACAGATCGGATATGTGATACCAGGGCTCTCGATTATACGCAATAAAGGTTTTTCGTAATCGCTGTTTCCTCTACTAACAATTAAGGCAGAAAATAATTTCTCGTTACACTCAAAGTTTATTTCATGTATCAGGGCTAAACCAAAATTCCCCATAATCCTTCCCTGGTAACCTAGAGCCACAGTTTTCTTTCATTCGCCGCCAAACCCTACGCCCTCTCTCACGAACCACTCAAATTGTACACAAGTTCTCCATAAATTTTGCCACGTAACGAAGAGCCACACTTCTCTTTCATTCGCCACTACAGCAAACGCTCTCAATCACGAACCACTCAAGTTGTACTCAAGTTCTGTGCAATCCTCGCCAGGTAGCCAAGAGGCGCCCTTCTCTATCATTCGCCGCTAAACCTCACGCCCTCACATAAGCACCACTCAAACTGTACTCAAGTTCTCCATTTTCCTTGTCAGGAAACTATGAGTCAAACTACTTTTTCATTCGCTGCTAAATCATATGCGCCCACACGGGAACGATTAAAATTTACTCAAGTTCTCCATCATTCCTAGCAAGGTAACCCATGCTGCATCATCAGTGCATCGACACTAGACATACCGATAGATAGGCCTAAAGAGTGGTAGACCGGAACAGAAAAATGTACCGCTCACGCACGAACCATTCCAATTTTACTCAAGTTATCCATATTCTTGCCAAGTAACCAAGAGCCACACTTCTCTTTCATTCGCTGCCAAGCCATACACCCTCCCTCACGAACCGCTCAAATTGTACTCAAGCTCTACATAATTCTCGTCAGGTAAACAAAAGCCGCACTTCTCTTTCATTCGCTGTTAAACCGTACTTCCTCACTCACGAACCTCTGAACTTGTACCCATGTTCTCTACAATCCTTGCCAAGTAAGAAAGAACCACACTTCTATTTAATTCGCTGCAAAACCATATTCTCTCACTCTTGAACCACCCAAACTGTACTCAATTTCTCCATAATCCGTGCAAGGTAACCCATGATGCATCATCAGTCCAACGGCAATAGACATACCTATTCACTGGCATAAATAGTGGTGGGCTGGCACGCTAAAATGTTCACACTAGCTCACCAGCCACCCAAATTTTACTCAAGCTCTCCTACTCAATAATTTGACGCTAAACCATAAACTGTCGCTAAAGATCCACTAAAATTGTGCTGAAGTTCTCTATAACCAGTGCCAGTTAATGCATGCCGCGTCAAAAATGCGTCGACAATAGCAATACCCGTCGACTCGCGTAAACAGTAGTGGGCTGGCATGCTAAATCATTCGTGTTGACTTACAAAGCAATCATATTTTACCCTAGGTCTGCATAATCCTTGCCATGTAACCTGAAGCCACACTTTTCTATCATTCGCCGGTAAGCCATACGCCTTCATTCAACCACTCAAAATATACTCAAGTTCTCCATAATCCTTGCCAGGTAATCAAGAGCCACACTTCTCATTTATTCGCCACTAAAAAATATGCCCCACTCTCGCCTCACTCAAATTGTGCTCAATTTCTCCAAAATCCTCGTCAGGTCACCAAGAGACAGACTTCTATTCCATTCGCCTCTAAACCAAATGCCCTCAGTCACGAACCACTCAAACTTCACTCAAGTTCTCGATGTCCTTGCCAGGTAGCCAAGAACCACACTTCACTTTCGTTCGCCGCTAAGCCATACGTCCTCACTCACGGGCCACTTAAATTGTACTTAAGTTCTCCATCATCCTTGCCAGGCAACCAACAGCTAGATGTCTAATTCATTCGAGGCTAAACCAAACGGTCTTCCTCACAAACCACTCAAATTGTTCTAAAGGTCCCCATAATCCTTGCCAGGTAAACAAGAGCCCCTTTTTTTTTAATTCCCTGCTAAATGAAAACACCCTCAGTCACGAACCACTCAAAATTTACTCAAGTCCTACTTATTCCTTGCCAGGTAGCCAAGAACCACACTTCTTTTTCATTCGCTGCTCATGGACCGCTTAAATTATACTCAAGTCCTACTTCACTTTGCCAGGTAACCAAGAGCCACATTTCTTTTTCATTCGCTGTTATACATTACGCCCTCATGCACGAAAACCGCAAATTGTACTCAAATTCTCTAAAATCCTTGCCAAGTAACCCATGCTGCATCATAGGTTGGTTGACAATAGGCATACCGATCGACTGGCCAAAACAGTGGTAGGATGGCACGCTAAACATTCGCGCTTGCTCATGAACCAAATAAGTTGTGTTCAAGTTCTCCATATTCCAAGCCAAGTGATCAAGAGCCAAATTTTTCTTTCATTTGCTGCTAAACCATATGCCCTCACTCGCGAACCGGTCAAATTGTATTAAGTTCTCTATATGCCTTGTGAGGTAACCAAGAACCACACTTCCCCTTCATTCGCTGCTAACCCAAACGCCCTCACTAACGAACAACAAAGTCTACTCAAGTTCTCCACAATCTTTGCCAGGTAACCAGGAACTACATTTCTCTTTCATTCGCCGCTAAACCATACGCCTTCACTCGCGGATGACTAAAGTTGCACTCAAGTTCTCCATAATCCTTGCCAAGTAGACAAGAACCACATTTCTCTTTTACTCACCGGTAAACAATAAGCACTCACTCAAGAACCACTCAAATTTTACTAAAGTTCTCCATACTCCTTGCCAGGATAGCCAAGAGCCACATTTCTCCCTTTCGCCGCTATGCCATATGCCCTGATTTACGGACCACTTAAATTGTACTCATGTTCTCCATAATCCTCGCCAGGTACCCAAGGACCATATGTCTTTCATTCGCTACTAAAACATACGCCCTCATTCATGAATTAGTAGAGTGGAGAGCTGGGCCAGTCGGTACATGATTGAAGAAGGAAACCAGCGCAAAAGACGAAGACACAGGAACCAGCGGTGTCCTGTGTTCCCTGTTCCTGTGTCTTCGTCTTTTGCGCTGGTTTCCTTCTTCACTCATTCATGAACCACTCAAATTGTACTTAAGTTATCCATAATCGTTGCCAAGTCACCAATGCTGCGTCGTCGGAGCGTCGACAATAGGCATACCGATCGACTGGCGTAAACTGTGGTGGGCTGGCACGCTAAAACATTCGCGCTCACTGACGGACCACTTAAATTGTACTCAAGGTGTCCATAACCCTTGATAGGTAATGCATGCTGCGTCATCATTGCGAGTACAAACGACATACCCATCGACTCGCCGAAACAGTGGTGGACTGGAGCACTAAAACATTCGCGCTCACTCACGAACCACTCAAATTTTACACAAGTTATCCATTATGCTTGCCAAGTAACCAAGAGCCACACTTTTCCTTCATTCGCTGCTAAGCCATACAGCCTCCCTCACAAACCGCTAAAATTGTACTCAAGATTGACATACTTCTTGCCATGTAAAGAAGAGCCACACTTTCATTCGCCGTTAAAACATATGCTCATACTCTACGAACCGCTGAATTTGTACTCAAGTTTTCTACAATCCTTGCCGAGTAAACAAGAGCCGCTCTTCTATGTCATTCATCGCTAATTCATACGCGCTCACTCATGAACCCCTCAAACTGCACTCAATTTCTCCATAATCTGTGCCAGGTAACCCATCAGTGAGTCGGCAGTAGACGTACCGATCGACTGGCATAAATAGTGGTAGGCGTGAATGCTAAAACATTCGCGCTCAGTCACGAACCACTCAAATTTTACTCAAGTTCTCCTTAATCGTTGCCAGGTAACGAAGGACAACACTTCTCAATCAATTGAAGTTAAACCATAAAACCTCACTCAAGAACCAATCAAATCGTGCTCAACTTCTCCATAACCATTACCAGTTAATGAACGCTGTGTCATCAGTGCGTCGGCAATAGGCATACAAATCGACTGGCCTAAACACTACTGGGCTGGCAAGATGAAACATTCGTGCCATTCTCGAAGCACTGATATTTTACTGCAGTTCTCCATAATCCTTGCCAGGTAACTAAAGACACAAATCTCTTTATTTGCTGCTAAAATATACGACCTCACTCAAGAATCACTCAAATTGGACTGAATTTCTCAATAATCCTTGCCAGGTAACCAAGAGCCACACTTCTCTTTCATTTTCCACAAAACCATACGCCTCATTCTTGAACCAGTCAAATTGTACTCAAGGTCTCCATAATTCCTGCCAGGTAACCAAGAGCAAAACTAATCTTTCATTCCATGCTTAGCCAAATGCCCTCAGTCACATATAATAGGGGGTTTGAAATAGAAGTAAGCACGAAAGATGTTTCAAGAAGACGCCGAGGATGGCGATAAAGATGGTGTGTATAAATGGAAGATTAAAGAAGAAAAAGTACCTGGTGAGGTGGGAACTGATGATTGGTGGAGATGAAGACCACAGGAAGGATGCCGTGTACCAATGCCAAAGTTTTAAACGCGCGAGACAGCGAAGTCAGCGAATGACACAACCACCTGCTACAGCCAGGGGTGCCGCAAGCGCTGCTGCCACTCAAGCAGGTGGTGCCCCCAACGGCAACATCACCAGCAGCACATCAAGGGGCACTTAGACCGGGTGCTCGTACGAAGCTGCCAACGAAGCTGGCAGCGACGCCAGCTTGAGCACTTCGATCACCACATCGACACAGGCTACTACACCCATGCACCGCTGCATCAGCACCGGGCCGTGAGCACGAACTGCGAACGCTAGTAGAAGAACTACATTAGTAGATGCTGATGGTAGTGTTCCCTGGTCTCGACGTGTGAATTGCTAGTCTGTGTTTTGTGTGAGGTTAGTTAGTTTGGTGTGCTGGTGGTTGTATCACGTAGGGTGTATAAATGCGCATCTGTGTGGTTACACCTGTCGCCTAGTCCATTCTTTAGGCCCTAGTATTTTCTGGGGATCTGTGACAAAGTTAAGTGGCGAGCGTATGGAAGGATTTTTTTCCTCGCTCCTTTTTGATTTGTCTCGGATCCTTCCCATCTCTCGATGGCAGAAAGTATGAATTTCGCAAAAACCTTAGAACAGGAGCTCAAACAAGGGTTAAACAGGAAGAGGCGATGCGCCTCTATGACGAGGAAGCGAAAATGCAGAGACAGGATGCAGATAGGCAGAGAGAAGAAAGGGCGCAAGCTTGCACAGACGGTCGCGAAGGAGAAGAGCGGGAGGATACAGAGCTCGCGAAGCTGGAGAACGGAAGGATAAAAGAGCTTACGAGGCAGAAGAGTGTGAGACTAGAAGAGGTTGCGAGGAGGTTGCTGCTAAACCATACGCTCTCACTCACTAATCAATCAAACTGTAATCAAGTTCTGCATAATTCTTACAAGGCAACCTAGAGCCACACTTCTCTTTCATTCACCACTAAACCATATCCTTCACTCACGAATCACGCATATTGTACTCAAGTTCCTCATAATCCTTGCCAGGTAAAAACTTCTGCATAATGTGAGTCTCGAATATAGGCAAAGCGATCGACTGACAAAAAGAGTGGTGGGCTTCCACGGTAAAACATTCATGCTCCCTCACGAACTCAAATTGCACTCAAGTTAATCATAATCGTTGCCAGGCAACCAAGAGCCATACTTCTCTTCTATTTGCCATTAAACCTTATGCTCTCACTCACCAGGCACTCAAATTGCACTCAAATTCTACCTTAATCTCTGCCAGGTAACCCGTGCTGCATCATCGGTGCGTCGGCAATAGGCGGCATACCAATCGACTGCCCTAAGCATTGGACACCTGGTATGCTAAAACATACACGGTCACTTACGAACCACTCAATATTTATTTATGATCTCCATATTCCTTGCCAGGCGTCCCATGCAGCATCATCAGTGCGTTGAAAATAGGCGTACCAGTCGACTGACCTAAGCAGTGGAGAGCTGGGATGCTAAATCATACACGATCACCCACGAATCACTCAAATTGGGCTCAAGTTCTTCATAATATTTGCCAAGTAGCCTATGCTGCATCATCAGTGCGTCGACAATAGGCATAGCAATCGACCGGCCTAAGCAGTGGAGAGCTGGGACGCTAAAACATACACGCTCACTCACGCACCATTCAAAATGAACTCAAGTTTTGCATAATCCTTGCCAGGTAACCCATGCTGCAACATTAGTGCGTCGACAATGGGCACACCGATCGACTGGCCTACAAAGTGGTAGGCTGGCACGATAAAACTTTCGCGCTCACTCACAAACCGCTTAAATTGTACTAAAGTCCTCAGTAATCCTTGCCAGGCAATCAAGATCTACACTTTTCATTCCTTCGCCACCAAGCTGTACGCCCTTACTCACGAACCACTCAAATTGTATTCATGATCTCCATATTCCTTTCCAGGTGTCCCATGCAGCATCATCAGTGTGTTGAAAATAGGCGTACCGATCGATTGGCCTAAGAAATGGAAAGCTGGGACGCTAACACATACACGATTACCCACGAACTACTCAAATTGTGCTCAAGGTCTTCAAAACATTTCCCAGATAGAACATGCTGCATCATCAGTGCATCGACAATAGGCATACCAATCGACCGGCCTAAGAACTGGAGAGCTGGGACGCCAAAACATAAATGCTCACTCACGCACCACTCAAACTGAACTCAAGTTCTGCATAATCCTTGCCTGGTAACCCATGATACAACATTAGTGCGTCTCCAATAGGCATATCGATCGACTGTTCTACACAGTGGTATGCTGGCACACTAAAACATTCGCGCTCACTCACAAATCGCTTAAATTGTACTAAAGTCCTCCATAATCCTTGCCAGGCAATAAAGATCAACACTTTTCATTCTTTCGCCATCAAGGTGTATGCCCTCACTCAAGAACAACCAAATTGTACCCAATTTCTCTATAATGCTTGCCAGGTAACAAAAAGCCAGGCTTCATATATATTCGCTGCTTAACCATGCATCATTACTAACGAACCACTAATATTGAACTCCAGTTCTTTATAATCCTTAACATGTAACCAAGAACCACACTTCTCTTTCATTTGCACTAATCCATTAGCCCTCACTTACAAACCACTCAAATTGTACTGAAGTTCTCCGTAATCCTTGCGAGGTAACACATGCTGCATCATCAGGATGTCGACAATAGGCATACCGATTGACTGGCCTAAAGAGTTGTGGGCCTGCATGCTAAAACATTCGCGCTCACTCCCTGACCACTTAAAGTGTAATCAAGTGCTCCATAATCCTTGCCAGGTAATCAAAATCATGACTTCTCTTTTATTCGGCTCTAAACTAAGCGCCCTCTCTCAAGAAGCACTCAAATTGTACTCAAGTTCTCAATATTCCTTGCCAGGTAGCTCAGAGCCGAACTTCTATTTCATTCGCCTCTAAGCATATCATCTCACTCACGAACGGCTTAAATTGTACTCAAGTTCTCTTAATGCTTGCGAGGTATCAATCGCCACAATTTTTTCATATGCTGCTAAATCAAACGCCCTCACACTTTACTCAAGTTCTCCATTATCCTTGCCAGGTAAACCATGCTGCATTGTCTGTTCGTCAACAATAGGCATACCGATCGACTGGCCTAAACAGAGTGGGTTTTCACGCCAAAACATTTGCACTCACTCACGAACCACTCATATTGTACTCAAGTTCTCCATAATCCTTGCCGGGTAAGCAAGAGCCACACTTTTCTTTCATTCGCCGCTAAGCCGTACCCTACACTCACGAACCGCTCAAACTGTACTCAAGGTCTCCACAATCCTTGACAGCTAACCAACAGCCACATTTATTTTTCATTCGCTGCTAAACCATATTCTCTCACTCACTAATCACTCAAACACTACTCAAGTTCTGCATAATTCTTGCAAGGTAACCTATAGCCATATTTCTCTTTCATGCACAGCTAAACCATACGCCATCACTCACGAATCACGCATATTGTACTCAAGATCTTCATAATCCTTCCCAGGTAACCAACGCTGCATCATCAGAGTCACGAATATAGGCATACCGACCGACTGACCAAAACGGCGGTGGGCTTCCGCGGTAAAACATTCGCGCTCACTAACGAACCTCTTAAATTGTACTCAAGTTATCCATAATCCTTGCCAGGTAAACAAGAGCAACACTTCTCTCATTCGCCGCGAAACCACGAACGCTTACTCACGATCTAGTCAAGTTGCACGGAAATTCCCCATAAAACTTGCCAGGTAATATACGCAGCATCAGCGGGTTGAGAGTAGGCATACCCATCGACTGGCCTAAACAGTGGTGGTCTGGCACTCCAAAACTTTCGCGCTCACTCACGAGCCACTCAAATGTTACTCATGTTCCCAATAATCTTTGCCAGGTAACAAATAGCCAGACCTTTCATTCACCACGAAGCCATTCTCCTCACTCACGAACCGCTCAACTTGTAGTTAAGTTCGCCGTAATTCTTGCCAAGTAATAAAGAGACACACTTCTATTAATTTTGCCGCTAAACCACACTCTCTCACTCACAAACCACTCAAACTGTACTCAATGTCTCCATAATCCGTGCTAGGTAACCCATGAGGTATCATCAGTGCATTGGCAATAGATACCGATCAACTGGCATAAATAGTGGTGGGCTGGCACGCTAAAACATTCGCGCTCACTCACTAATCTTTTACTCACGTTCTGCATAATACTTTCCAGGTAACCAATAAGCACACTTCTCAATCGTTTGCCGCTAATCCATAAACCCTCACTCAAGAACCACTCAAATTGTACTCAAGTTATTCATAAATATTGCCAATTAATGCACGGTGCGTCATAAGTGCGTCGACAATAGGCATACCCATCGAATGGCCTAAAGAGTAGTAGGATGGGACGCAAAATACCCGTGTCATTCACGACACACTCATATTTATACTCCAGTTCTCTATAATGCTTGCCAGGTAACAACGAGCCACACGTGTTTCATTCGCTGCTAAACCATACGCCCTCACTCAATAACCACTCAACTGTACTCAATTTCACGATAATTTTGCCAGGTAACCGAGAGCCATACTTTCTAGCATTCGCCGCTAAACCTATCGCCCTCACTGTCACATGTAATACTGGGTTTGATATAGAAGTACCAACGAAAGATGTTTGAAGACGCCGAGGATGGAGATAAGGATTATGTGTATTGACGGAAGAATAACGAAGATGAACAAGTATGCGGTGAAGTCGGAAGAGATGACTGGTGGGGAAGAAGAGAACGACGATAAGGATGTCGTGTACCAACACCAAGGTTAAAGCGGGAGAGAGAGCAAGGCAAGGGTGGGAAGAACAGAAAAGCGGAGGTGCCAGCGTGTCAGGAACGCCTAGGATGAAGGAGAGCAACGCTGGCTACTGCTCCGGTGATCTCAAGATCTACAGCGCCGCGCCGAGGACTTCCTGCGGTTCCTAAGCTCGTTCTGGGGATTCAGCTTATGATGCAACCACCAGCTACAGCCAGGAGTGCCGCAAGCGCTGTTGCAACGCATGCGGGTGGTGCTCCCAACGGCAGCGTCACCAGCACCACCTCTACACGCACTTAGCCCGGGAACTTGTATGACGCCGCCAACGACACTGCCAGGGACGCCAGCCTAAGCACTTCGACCGCCACATCGACGCCGGCTACTAGACTCGTGCACCGCTGCATTAGCACCGAACCCTGAGCACGAACGCTGAACGCTAGCAGTAGAACGATAGTATTAGATGCTGCTAGTAGCGTTTCTGGGTCTGGTCTTGTGCATTGTTAGTTTTTGTGTTTTGCGTGAGGTTTGTTAATTTTGTGTGCTAGTGTTTGTGTCACGTAGGGTGTATTAAATGTGCATCTGAGTGGGTACAGCTGTCGCTTTGTCCATTCTTTAGGCCCGAGTGCTTTCGGATGTCCATGACAAAGTGGCCAGCCTATGCCAGGATTATTTTCCTTGTTTATTTCTGCTTTGCCTTGGATCTTTTCAATCTCTCGACGGCAGAAAGTATGGACTTGGCAAAAATGATAGAACTGGCGCTCAAGCTGGGGTCAAGCAAGGCAGAGGTTATGCGCCTTTATGACGAGGATAAAAAAATGCAGACACAGGAGGCAGATAGGCAGAGAGAGAAAAGGGCGCAAACATGCGCAGACGCTCGCAAAGCAGGAGAGTGGAAGGATAAAATAGCTCGCGAAGCTGAAGAGCGGAAGGATAAAAGAGCTCGCGAGGCACCAGAAGAGAAAAGTAGGATAGAACGGGAGGCATTTCTTTTTTGCAAACACGCACACGTCGAATGAGGATATGAGAGAGATCACGGACAGTGAGCAGCGTTCCTTAGCTGGTACTGAATCTCCTAGACAGGCCACTTTGTCCATGAAAGCTGATGGCTCCACTTGATTACCAAACATATGATTTGGACGCATATCTGCATCGATTCGAGCGGATAGCTTTGGGGCGAGGCTGGGAGCGCAGTAAATGGGCCGCGGCATATAGCGTGTATTTAGTCGTAGAGGCGCTAGAATGTGTTTGGAAGGATGTCAGCTGCTAAATCTATAGACTACGAGAAAGTCAAGAAGGCACTCCTCAAAAGACTCAGGCTTACGGCAGAGGGTTTTTGCGAGAGATTTCGGACCACGAAACCTGAGGATTTTGAAACTGTTAAGCAGTTTTCCTGCAGTCTGACCAAGTCAATGTATATTTCGACAGGTGGCTTGATATGTCCAACACAAGAAAGAATTTTGAAGGGGTGCGTGACAAGCCGGTGACAGAGCAGTTGCAAAGCACGTTGCAGTCCAGAGCTAGCGCTATTCCTGAAAGAAATAAAGGAAGAAAGTTGTGTTTACTGGAAGAGTTTGCCGACACTGCAGACCTATTCCACGAGGCTCAAGGGCTGAGAAATTATAGTAAGGCAAAGGGAGAAACACAAAGGTACTAGTGACAGATACTATAAAACCAGGATCCTATGGCGGTGCGTTTAAGGAGCCATTAAGGTTTTTCCTCTGTGGGAAGGTAGGACACCGTGCAGTTGACTGTCCGACTGTTAGCGTTGCCCAAATGACGCAGGCTGTGTGTCAAGGTTGTAAGAGAGGGGGTCATACTCTAGATAAGTGCCGACATAGAACGCAGGAGAGAGCTGCATGCGTTGTCGACTCTCGGGCAGAACTTTTCACACCACCTAAAGTTCCACAGCTAAAAGGAGAGCAAACGCCGCTGGACAATGAGGCGGTGAGTGGAACACCCATGTCGAAGCAGCATTGCGGGTGGTTGTTGGAAAAATTGAGGCCGTCCTATATTGGTGCTTAGAGACAGTGGCGCCAGCACAGTTTTGGTTTGTAGAAGCTTGGTGAAGGACGAGGATATTACAGGTGAAGCGCCGGCTGTCACTCTTGTAGAGAGCACAATAAGCTACCTTCCTGAGGCCAGAATTCTAGTATCCACGCCATAATACTGTTCAGGTAGTGGCAAAATGCGTAGAGCAACGCATCTACGTCCTTATCATGGGAAACATTGCGGGTCCGAGGGTTGAGGACTCCAATCTCGAGTGGAGGATGCTCGACGTTGAAGAACACCCAAAGGAGGAAAGGCCCACGACAGCTCAGGTGGGTCATGGGGCAGTAAGTTTCTCGTCGGTAGTGGAGACAAGAGCTCAAGCGGCAGCCCGAGCAACGCAGCGTTACGACGTGTCTGAGCGTAACACCAGAAAAATTATTCTTAAGCAAAGAGAAGACCCGAGCTTGAATATTTGCTTCGATAGAGTGGGGCAAAAACTGAAAATAAAGAGGAGGCATGCGTCATTCAAATATCAATTGGTAAACAGACTTCTGCACAGGGATTAGATATTTAGCTCAGAAAAGCGGGTCCAATATCTCGTGTTACTGAAAGACATGAGAGAGACAGTGTTACACTTAGGGCATGACGCCTTTATGGCAGCACACTAGGGTGTTCAAAAACGGTGTCTAGAATCAAAGAGGAGTTCTGGCCACGTGTCCTGAGTGATGTTAAATGCTTTGTTCGCTCGTGTGATATGTGCAAGAACAAAGTTCAGAAGCGAAGAATTGGTCTCGTACTTCTGGGCAAGATGTGAGCCATCGGCCTACTGTTTCAAAGTGTGGCAATTGACATTGTGGGGCCAAGCTCTCCAGTATCCGCTAGATGCAATAGATATGTGTCTAATCTGGTTGGGGTGGCCACTAGTTATCCTGCCGCTATTCCATTGGAGACTATTGACAATATTTAAGTGGCGTAAAGGTCTTGTGTTGATGTTCACGCGTTATGGGTTCCTGAGGGAAATTTTTTGTAACCGAAGTTCATCCTCCACGTCAGAACTAATCAAGGAGGTTAACTGCTTTTGGTCAGAAGGGAAGGTACTACCAACGCCATACCATCTCATCTCTAAGGGGCTTGTAGAGCGGTTCAACGGCACCCTAAAAATATGAGCAGGAAAATGTGCCACGAGAGTCCTACTGAGTGGGATAGATATCTCCCAGCTCTCTTGTGCGCTTGCAGCGAAGTAAAGCAAATGGGGCTTGGTTTCTCGCCCTTCGAGATGTTATATGAGAGGACCCTTATACATCCACTTTCAGTGTTCAAGGTGCTGTGGGCTAATACATTGATTGCGCCAGACCTCAAGACAACATGCATCAAAGAGTGGGCTCGGCGGCACCGATCGGCGCACAATGCTAAACTGTGTGCTCTTCGTTCTTCAGGTATTCTTGGCGGTAGGCTCACCCGGCGATGGCATCTTTCCACCACCCTCGGGCAGATACACTTTGCCAACTTCAACAGGACACGCTGCAATGTTCCGCCCGGTCATCATGCTGGCACTAAAGCCGACAACGCAGAAGCACGTGGACGATATCCCCCGGCTGGAACACGATTTCGGTGCGACATCCGGGACACCTGCGTCATCCGGGACTTCGTGGGAAGCCTTTAAAAGAAAGATCCAGCACAGCGGACGACTCAGTGGGCTCGGCGGCACCTATCGGCGCACAATGCTAAACTGTGTGCTCTTCGTTCTTCAGGTTAGTGACAAATGGTCCAATGTCAAATCTGTAAAGAACAATTGCGTTGGTCTTGTGCTGCCGAGCCCGCAGTGCTTGTGCTGTTGCTGTGAAATGCTCTGTGTAGCCAAATTGTTGCTGAAGCTTAGCGGTGACGTAGAGGAGAACCCCGGTCCGGATAAATTGGATGAGATACACGCTATGGTGCCAGAGATTAGGGCGTCACATATTACTTTACAAAATGGCTTGCAATGTGTGGAGCGTAGGCTGACCGAAATGGAAGCATCACTCGCCACATTGAGGGAAGACCATGAAAGGGTAAAAGATTGCGTGAAAGCAGTCAGCGACATGGAAAAAGAATTTACACAAGTAAACAGGAAAATCGACGATCTAGAGAATCGTAGTCGAAGGAATAACTTGGTCATCTTCGGTTTAAAGGAAGGCGCTAAAGAAGATAGAGCAGCACTGGAACAAGCAGTCATAAAAGAGACATTTAAAGACATTCTGGGCATCGAGGTCCGTTCTGTAGAACGAATTCACCGAATTGGTTCTAAAAAGGCCCGTCCTGAACGACCAGTTATCCTGCGATTTTACGATTTTGCTGAAAAGATGGAAGTATTGCGCAATTGCTTCAAGTTGAAAAACAGTGCCATATCGATATCAGAGGATTTCTCGGCAAGTGTCCGAGAAACGCGTCGAAAGTTGTGGGAATCATCTGAAATCAAGCGCTCGAAAGGCGATAAGGTAGCCCTAGTGTTTACAAACTCAAGGTTAATGATGATATGTATGTGTGGGACGACACAGAAAACAAGCGAATTCTAGTGAATCGAAAACAAAACACTGTCAACGGCAATACAAGTGAGCAGGACTGACACAAGAATATTACAGCACAACTTACAATTTTAAGCTTTAATGCCGGAAGCATTGTCAATAAAACTGACAAATTAGAACTTTTGCTGTTGTATTCCCCCTATGTGGTCATAATCACAGAAACATGGTTGCATTCCAGTATAGACGATCATGAAATAATCCCTCCCTCCTACTCGCTACTTCGTTCAGATCGTGATGGCCGGGGAGGCGGGGTGGCGATTGCCATTAAACAAAGTCTGACATTCCACCAAGACCCCGGAATAGCTAATCATGAAAGTACTTGGTGCAATTTAAGATTTAAAGAATCATCGATATTAATAGGTGCCATATACAGACGTCCTGGGGAGACTGAAGGTTATCTTACGCAAATGCATGACTTATTACACAGCAAAGTCAACAACCGGACTAAACTGTTGATAAGCGGGGATTTCAACCTCTCGGGAATTGATTGGGATACAATGACGATTGGAAATAAAGAAGTGCATAGCTGTGAGCGGCTCCTAGATATAATGTTCAGTCTCTCATTGACACAAATTGTTAAAGAACCTACTCTAGTGCAAGGAAACTCCCACGCAATTCTTGATCTTGCCTTCCTGTCAGAATCATTAAATCCAGTAATAACAATAGAAGAAGGTATCTCTGATCACAAGATGCTTGTATTAACATGCTGTAACTTCAGCGCGGATAATAAACGCCGTAAAAGTTTTTCGATGAAAGCAGTGAAAGACTACAGCAGGGCTGAAGATGAGAGTGTAATAGACTTCCTTGACATAGCGCTAGATGATTTTTCAACCGGAGAATCCCGAGGACCAGTGTCCGTAAACAGCCTGTGGGTAAAACTAAACAATGCGATTGCGCACTGCGAATCCAACTTCATTCCGACGAGACATAAAATAATTAAACACAAAGCTCCGTGGTTAACACGTTCAATAATTCACCTGAAAAGAAAATTGCGTAGAAAGAGAAAAAGAAAAGGCAATAGATTAGAGGTGGTTGCGCTGTCAAGTCAACTGAGGTTGGAGATCAGGGCAGCAAGGAGGTTATTTTTTACAGACACATTAGCAAATTTCTTGAAAACACAACCGCTGAAATTCTGGCGATATTTGGCGGAACCAAGAGACCACACCAGAAACTTAGAAATTGCTGGCATAGTCTTCGAGGACAAACACGAAATAGCCAATTCCTTCAACACGTACTTCCAATCAGTTTTCACGCGAACAAATGCGGTAAGCATAGCTGAGACAACTTTTCATTCTTTGATGCCCGAGATAATAATAACTGAGGAAGGCGTGCTAAACCTACTTCTGCAGGTTGACACGAAAAAATCATCCGGCCCAGATAGTATCCCAAATCTGTTTTTGAACCGATATGCGCAGCAGATATCCCCTTTCCTGCATACTATATTCATCGAGTCACTGAAAACTGCCATGCTCCCTGCTGACTGGCTTCGCGCGAAAATAATACCCATTCATAAACACGGAAACAAATTAGTAGTTGACAACTACAGACCAATATCGCTTACAAGTGGTTGTTGCAAGCTTATGGAGCACATTATTAACAAAGCAATTATGAGTTACTTGGAAGAAAACAACTTATTGAATCCGACCCAACACGGTTTCCGAAAAGGGCTGTCCACAGTCATGCAATTAATTGAAATAACGCATGACTTCACGAGAGCAATCAATTCCCGAGAACAAGTTGACAGCATTTTTATTGATTTTTCTCAGGCTTATGACCGTGTTGTGCACTGTAAATTAATTCACAAACCAAAGCTCATTGGCATTAATTCGGAAGTTATAGCATGGATAGAAGCTTATCTGACAAATCGCACCCAATATGTAGTTATAAATAATAATGAATTGGAGAACCTCGAAGTAATTTCAGGTGTACTGCAGGGATCCGTCCTGGGACCTTTATTATTCCTTATATATAAAAATGATGTTAGCTCTTGTATTGTCAATGGAGTGAAAATCAGACTTTTTGCTGACGACTGTGTGATTTACACAGTCGTGCGGGGAGTCGAGAATCAATGGAAACTCAATCTGTCATTAAATAACATTGCTCTCTGGTGCGAAACGTGGGGCATGAAAATGAACGCAGAAAAAACTAAGTATTTAAGTGTAAGTCATAAACAATTGTTGTTAAGGTTTAGCTACACATTAGGGGGTCCGCTCTCAGCCAAACAGACACTGTTAAGTATTTAGGGGTAACACTTACACGCACAATGAAATGGGATGTACACATTAACAACACCTGTGCAAAAGCGTTTAAAACACTAGCATTTTTACGAAGAAAATTAGGCAAGGCTCCTCCTGAAGTAAAACTTAAAGCCTACAAAACACTAGTCCGACCAATTCTGGAGTATGGTAGCATAGTCTGGAACCCGCATCAACAGTACCTGATAGATTGCTTGGAAAGGGTGCAAAATAAAGCACTACGATTTATCTACACGAAATACTCCCGGTTTGAAAGTGTCAGAGCTCATAGAACACAAGCAGGCATTCGCACACTTGCGAGCAGGCGTCGCGTTGCCGCCATGAAGTTTCTTTTCATGCTTTACCATGGGTCGCTCCGTATCAATAAAGATCAGTATCTGCAGCCACCACACCGTCACACTAAACGAAAAAATCATGATAAGCACATCCGGCCATACGTCACACGGTGCAATACTTTTAAGTTTTCTTGTTTTCCGTCGTCCGTAGAGATTTGGAATTCTTTGCCGGGGGATGTTGTTGACGACGATTCTGTGTCTAGCTTTGTCAATAAGGTAGAATCTTTCTTTCACTCAGTGCCATAACGCGGAAGCTTTTTTTTTCTCTTTTCTACCGTTTGATTTTGGTTCGAATGATGTTCTGTTTCAGATAACAAGTTCTAGTGTTAATATATTTTACAAAGTGTTGTACATTGTGAATACCTTTGTAGCCCTCTCCCTGTATAGGCCTGTCAAAGGCTTACAGTATTGCTAAATAAATCAATAAATAAATAAATAAAAAAGATGTTCTTGAGTTGCGGGACAAGTTGAAGGAAACATGCAGGCTTGCACATCAAGGCCTCGAAACGACGCGCGAACGCTAAAGAAGCTACTATGACAAGAACTGCTTTTCGCTTGCTAGACTGTAGAACATTACCTTCGTTTTCTGGATTTAAATTTAAAGCCCAGCGTTCTGCTCTTCCTGTCTAACTCATTGATCATGTTTTGCAGATCACCTCCTGAGTGACTCAGCAAGGCAGTGCCATCGGCCAATCGCAGATTATTTAGGTATTCAGCGTTTACTCTTATTCCTAAATGTTCCCAATTCAGGCGTCGGAATACCTCCTGTACACATGTGATGATTGGCATTAGCGAGATCGTGTCTCCTTGCCTGACGCCTTTTCTTATTGGAATTTTATTGCTGACTTTGTGGAGGACTATAGTAGCTGTGCAATTTCTACATATATCTTCCAATATTTTGACTTGAGGTTCTTCTACACCTTGATTACGCAGTGCCTGTATGACTGCTGAGGTTTACACTAGCGGAATGCTTTCTCTTAATATATTGGGCTATATATTGTGGTAGGTTATATATTCTGCGCTTTTCTCTGCCACCTGATTAATAGTGCGAATATGATCTATTGTAGAATACTATTTACGAAAGCCTGCCTGATCCATTTGGTTGATTAAAGTCTAAGGTTTTTCTGACTCTATTTGCGATTACCCCAGTAAATACCTTGTTGCCAATGAATAGTAAGCTGATCGGCCTGTAATTTTTCTAGTCCTTGGCGTCTTCCTTCATATGAGTTAAGGTAAGATTTGCAATTTTCCAAGTTTCTTGTACGGTCGAGGTCATAAGGCATTGAGTATACAGGGTGGCTAGTTTTTCTAGCACGATTTCTCCTCCACCCTTCAACGGATCTGCTGTTACCTGATCCTCCCCAGCTGCGTTTCCCCTATGCATTGCTCCCAAGGCTTTCTTTTCTTCCTCTTTCTTTACTGGCGGGATGGCGCATTGCTGTGCACTACTGTCTCTCTCATTAATTCGCTGATTACACTGGCTTCTGTACATATTTCTAGAGAACTCTTCGTCTACAATACTATCTTATCCATATTACTAATGGCATTGCCGCTCTTGTCTTTTAACGCATACATGTGGTTTTTTCTTTGCCTTGTTTCCTCTTCACTGCTTTTAGGCTTCCTCCATTTTTGAGAGCTTGCTCGATTCTCTTCATATTGAACGTCCTTATGTTGGCTACCTTGCGATTATTTATTAACCTCGATAGCTCTCTCAGTTCTGTTTTGTCGGTAGGGTTAGACGCCCTCATGCTTTGGCGTTTCTTGATCAGATCTTTCGTCACCTGAGAAAGCTTTCCGGTATCCTGTCGAAAGGTCCTACCGCCTACTTATACTGCTCACTCCGTAATGATGGCTGTCAGATTATCGTTAATTGTATGAACATCCAATCTTCGTCCTCAGAAAAGCCGAATATCTGTTTTGCAGCGATATTCTGAATTCGTCAACTTCCTCTTTTACCGCTGACTCGTTAATGGACTGCCTCTTCACTAGCTTCTTCCGTTCCCTGTTCAAGTCCATGCTTATTCGAGACCTTTCCTTTGTGTGGTCGCTACAGCGCACCTTTCCGAGGACAGCCACATTCTGAACGATGCCATGCTGAGCGCATAGTGTGAAGTCGAATTCATTCTTAGATTCACCATTGTGGCTCTTCCAGGTCCAATTCCTGTTCTCTCCTTTGCTGAAGAAGCTATTCGTGATATGTAAATTATTTCTATCTGCGAATTGGACTAGTAACTCTCCCCTTCTATTTCTAGAGCCTATCCCATAGTCACTTATCGCGTGGTCGCCGGACTGCTTCTTGCCCACCTTCGTATTGAAATCACCCATCAGTACAGTGTACTGTGATTTTACTTGATTCATTGCCGATTGCACATCTTCACACAAGCTTTCAAAAATCTTGCCACCGTGGCTGGATGCAGGCATGTAGGCCTGCAACACTTTGATCTTGTACCTCCTACATAGCCTTATTGCAATAGCTGCTACCCTCTAGTTATTGCTATAGAACTCCTCTACGTTGCCAGATATATCCTAATTAATGAAGAATCCCACACCTAGTTCTCGTCTATTCGCAAATCCGCGATAGCACTGCATGTGTCCGTCCTTTAGTAGTGTATACGCTTCAACTGTCCTCCTACCATTACTACGTTCTATGACATCCCATTTAATCCTCGATTTTTCCTCGAACAGCACTGCTAGACTAGCCTCAGTGGATAAAGATCTTGCGTTAAACGTTGCCGGGTTCAGATTCCAATGGCGGCCAGTCCGGAGCCAGAAATTCTTCGCACCCTCAGCTGCGTCACACATCTGACCGCCGCCGTGGTCAGTGGCTCCGCAGCCGCTAGGGACTGAGGGCCGAGGATTAATTGGTTTGTTCATGAAAGGTTCTGGCCAAATACTACACCAGAGTGACCAAATCCTGTTCTGGTGAGGAAGTGTGCTATTGGTTCTTGTCACCGAGATCAGGCCGCACACCAGGCCTGGTTATGCAGCTATGGCGTAGAGGTAGAGCGTCCGCATCGCGTGCATGTGGACCAGGGATCGAATCCCGGTGCCGGCCAATTCTCCACCGGGTTTAAAAAAAAACGCGTGTCGATGGAATTGCATAACCAGCGAGATGCTGGACGTGATAAAGGAATACGTCTACTTAGGGCAGGTAATGACAGCTGATCCGGATCATAAGAGGGAAATAACTGGAAGAAGAAGAATGGGGTGGAGCGAGTATGGCACGTTCTTGCAGATCATGAATATAGCAGGTTACCAATATTAGCTAAGAGAGAAAAGTGCACAACAGCTGTATCTTACCGGTGCACACCTACGGGGCGGAAACGTGGAGTCAAACAAAAAGTGTTCAACACAAGTTATGGACAGAACAGCGATCCATGGCAAAAATGATAGGTGTAACGTTCTATTTTGAGCAGTATTACACCTTTGAGCCCCCATTTCCCCATTTGTCATTTTTTCCTTTCAATAATCATTTATTTAATTTCAATGAATTCATTAACTCATCATATTTGATCAGAAACCAATCAGTCACGATAAGCGTTAATTACTTTGATGCTAAATTTTTACGGAGCTCCCGATTATTTATGACAGGTGGTGCCGACTACCTAGACGGCAATGACGTTTGCAATATTGAGAGAGTGTTAAAGAAGGCGAAAATTTCCGCACGAACCTATACAGTAGCCAATGTAATCAGGACGTTAATGAGAGATGCATTAGCTCGCTGCAATAGAAAATTCCTAGGCTAAAAATAGAGCAAGTAAAGAAGGCTGCAGGAGCAATGGAAATGATGAAAGCAGCCGGTGAGGAACAAATAACATATCTCTTCAAAGATGGGGGGAATTTGCGATTGAAAAACTAGCCAACCAGCATATGCAGTGATTTAAAATCTCGAGCGTACCAGAAGTTTGTTATCTCAGAGTGTCTGTAACAAAATAGACACGAAACACTTAAAAGTTACCGAGACAAGCTTACTGTCCGTTACCGACGATCAATTTACGAAGGTTATAATTAACAGAAATAGAGCTAACTTAGACTTCAATCAACCAAATCATCCGACAGGCTTAACTAATAGATATTCAACTATGGACCATATTCGCACAATCAATCACGCGATAAAAGGTGTGCAAAATATAACCAACTCCCACATAGAGCCTTTATTGATTATTAGAAAGAATATGACTCAGTGCAAAACTCAGCAGTCATGCAGGCAGCGAGAGTTCAGGGTGTAGTGTCGTATGTGAAAATAACGGAAGATATCTATAACGACGGCACAGCTATTATAGTCCGCGTTAAATCAAGCTGTAACATATAAGGAAGTACGCCAGGCAGGAAAGCACGATCTTGCCAATGCTATTCAGCGCCTGTTTAAAGGAGGTGTTTCGTGGAATGAACTGAGAACTGTTGTCGATAACAGATAACAGAGAATACCTAAGTAATCTGTGATTCGCTTAAGAGATTGCCTTGATGAGTCACTCATTAGATTAGCTGCAAAGAATGATGAGTAAGTAAGAGAAAACCAGATAAAGCATGCAGAAACCCAAGTAATCTTTAAGAGTCTCGCAAGGAAACAGCTGCTCACAACTGGTAGCGAGATGCTGCAAGCGCTAATGGAGTACCTCTACTTAGAGCACGTAGTTAACACTCATCCGGAACATGAGAATGAAATAACTAGAAGAATAAGAAAAGGTTTGTTCGCATATGGCAGGCTCTCGAAGGTGATGAATGACAGTTCACAGATATAACTGAAAATAAACGTATATAACTGCTCTATCTTTCCGCTACTCACTTGTGAGGCAAAAATGCGGAGGCTAACGAAAAGGGCTACGTTTAAGTTAAGGACAACACAAGGAGCTCTTGAAAGAAAAATAACAGGTATAATGTTAAGAGGGGAAGAGTGCAAACTAAATTAAGGATCAAATGCGAATTGATGACATCCTAGTCAAAATCAACAGGAAGAAATGCGCTTGGGCAGAGCATTTATTGCGAAGGCAAGATAACCGCTGGTTCTTAAGGGTAACTGAGTGAATTTCAAGCGAATAATATTGATACGTGGCGGCTAGAAGCAGCAGTAAAAAGAGCAGAGGTAACCTGCTACGCAAGGAACCGATGGCTTGGAGTCGACTCTCAGCACACAAGCGCGCACCTCAGCGTCGTCTTCGTTACCAACCACTTCGTCGTCCTCCCAGCGTCCGTAGCATGACCCCCTCGCGGCAAAAGCACCGTCCCGGGGCGCACTACACCGGCGAGCTAGACGGCGAGTTGTAAGGTTTGAGGCGGGACACATGGACGATGTCGGCGCGGGGTGCAGCGGCCGGAGAAGCCGGATGTAGCGGGGTGATCTCGTACGTCACCGCGGTCACCGGACGTACGACCCGATAAGGGCCTACATATCGGGGGAGCAATTTCTCACAAAGGCCCACACGGCGGGAAGGGATCCAGAGTAACACAAGGGAGCCAGGAGAGTAGGTGACTTCACGACGGCGACAGTCTTGACGTCGTTTCTGATTGACTTGGGAGGCCGACAGCCGCTGGCGGGCGACAAGACGGGCAGCGTCGGCGCGAGCGATGGCGTCCCGAGCGTAAGGACTCGTGGAGGCGGTGGCGGGCAGTACACTATCGAAGGGCAGCAAAGGATCGCGGCCAAAGAGAAAGTAAAAAGGGGAGAAACCGGCTGTATCGTGACGCGTAGAATTGTAGGCGAATGTAACAAATGGGAGGCTAATATCCCAGTCGCGGTGATGGTCGGAGACGTACATATAAATCATGTAGGTGAGGGTACGGTTCAGACGTTCAGTGAGGCCGTTCGTCTGCGGATGGTAGGCCGTGGCGAATTGATGACGGACGGAGCAGGAGCGGAGGAGTTCGGCGACCACTTTGGAAAGAAAGCAGCGACCGCGATCGGTGAGCAGGTGATGGGGAGCACCGTGGTGGAGTATGACGTCGTGCAGGAGAAAGTCAGCGACATCAGTTGCGCAGCTGGTTGGGATCGCTCGAGTAATAGCGTAGCGCGTGGAGTAGTCCGTCGCGACAGCGATCCATTTGTTTCCCATAGCAGACACCAGAAAAGGGCCGAGAAGGTCGAGGCCGACACAGGAAAACGCGTCTACGGGGATGGGAATCGGCTGAAGGTGCCCGGGAGGGAGAACAGAGGGCGTCTTACGCCGTTGGCACAGTTCGCAAGCGGCCACATAACGGCGGAAAGAACGGTATAGACCGGACCAAAAGAAGCGGCGACGCACGCTGTCGTAGGTGCGGGAGACTCCAAGATGATCGGCCGTGGGAACGTCATAGAGCTGTTCAAGGACGCTGCTGCGCAGGTGTTGAGGGACCACGAGCAAGAGGTCAGCGCCGTCAGGCCGCATATTGCGCCGGTAGAGGACGTTCTCATGGAGCACCAACAGGGCGAGGGACGCATCACAGCGGTTGGCAGTGAGGCTGTCGATGAGGGAACGTAGCGACGAATCCAAGCGCTGTTCTTGCGCAATGTTGCGGTAGGCCGAGATGGATAAGACGCAGGCGTCAGCCTCGCATTCGTTGGAGGAAGGCGGTTCGACAGGGTAACCGGACAAGCAATCCGCGTCCTGGTGCAAGCGGCCGGACTTGTGGACGACACAAAATGTGTACTCTTGAAGGCGAAGAACCCTGCGCCCCCGCCGGCCGGTAGGGTCTTTGAGCGAAGAAAGCCAGCATAAGGCGTGGTGATCCGTGGTAACAGAGAAAGGGTGCCCAAACAAGTAAGGGCGGAATTTTGCAATAGCCCAAACCAGAGCGAGGCATTCCCGCTCGGTGATAGAATAGTTGCGCTCTGACACAGAAAGGAGACGCCTGGCGTACGCAATAACGCGAAGCTTGTTGCGTTGCCGCTGAGCAAGTAGGGCACCAATGCCATGGCCGCTCGCATCGGTCCGAAGTTCCGTGGGGGCTGAAGGATCAAAGTGCGCCAACACAGGTGGAGCAGTTAGGGCACTGATAAGGTCTCTGAAGGCGTCAGCTTGGGGGGGTCCCCAAGAAAACGGGATGTCCTTATTGAGGAGCGTGGTAAGAGGTCGGGCTATTTCCGCAAAGTTCTGGATGAACCGGCGGAAATAGGAACATAGGCCGAGAAAGCTGCGCACATCCCCGGAGGAGCGCGGAGTAGGAAATGAACGCACGGCGCGGACTTTGTCGGGGTCGGGTTGGATCCCAGCAGAATCGACCAAGTGGCCAAGGACCTCGAGCTGACGGCGGCCGAAGGTACATTTCTTCGAGTTCAGCTCAAGACCAGCGCGGCGGAAGACGGCAAGGATGGCTGAAAGGCGATGCAGGTGGCTTTGGAATGTGGACGAAAAAACAATCACGTCATCTAAGTAGCAGAGGCATGTCGTCCACTTAAAACCGCGCAGGAGGGAGTCCATCATGCGCTCGAAGGTCGCAGGGGCATTGCACAGGCCGAAAGGCATGACTTTAAATTTTTACAGACCGTCCGGGGTGACAAAAGCGGTTTTCTCCCGATCCCGTTCATCGACAGCGATCTGCCAGTACACTGAGCGAAGATCGATGGAGGAAAAGTAACTGGCGCCGTGCAAGCAGTCGAGAGCGTCGTCAATTCGAGGCAAAGGGTAGACGTCTTTCTTTGTGACGGCATTCAGATGGCGGTAATCGACGCAGAATCGCCAGGTTTGATCTTTCCTTTTAACAAGCACGACAGGGGACGCCCAAGGACTACTCGAAGGCTCGGTGATGTTGCGGGCCAGCATCTTGTCCACCTTGGCCTGAATAACACGGCGCTCGGCGAGGGAGACCCTATAGGGCTGTCCGTGAATAGGGCGGGCTTCGCCGGTGTCAATGTGGTGGGCGACAACAGAGGTTTGACCCAAGGGACGGTGCCCAAAGTTAAAAATATCACTGTAGGAGGACAAAAGGCTGTGAAGAGCTGTAGAATCAGCAGAGGGCAGATCGGCCGCGATCATCCGGGAAATAGAGTCCTCACGGGAGGGTTGCGATGTAGGGACATTGGAGACGGCAGTCGTTGGGTCAGGAGCCAGGACAGAAACTGTGCAATCGGTCAATGGGGACAGATCAGCAAGGGAAATGCCGGTCGGAAGTACCTGAGGGGACAGGCTGAAGTTGAGCGCAGGGAGGCAGGTGCAGTTGTTGGTGATGTGGACAATGGTGTGGGGAAAGAGGACATTACGATTCAGAATCACAGCGGTGATAGGGCAGGCGACGTAGTCTCTATCAGAGACGGGAGGAGAAGGCGACAGAGGGATGTAGACAGCAGTTTGTGGCGGGAGAAGAGCAAACTCGGTGGATTGAAGACGAGGTGAGCTGGTGGAGTCGTCATTGCACAGGGGCAGATCCAATCGAAGAAGGCCTGAGGAACAGTAATTAAGAGCTGAATGGGCGGTTAAAGAGTCAAGGCCAAGGATTATGTCCTGAGGGCACCGGATCAGGACGGTGAACAGAACGGGTATATGACGCCCGGCAATGCTGACTCTCGCAGTGCACATTCCAATCACGGCAGCGGGGCTGCCATCAGCGACGCGAACCGTGAACATGGCGGCAGGCGTTAAAACTTTCTTCAGACGGCGGCACAAAGAGCTCAGGACAGACACTTGGGCGCCAGTATCAATGAGGGCAAGGACCGGGACACCATCCACGAGAACATTCAAGAGATTATGTTAGGCAGCGGGGGTCAAGAGAGGATTTTCAGGCCGGGTCAATGATGCAGCGTCACCTCCGGGGGCTGCATCGGCTAGTATTCCGAGAAATGGCGGGAGGTCGAAGGAGAAGGGCTGCGGCGTGTGGGAGGAGAACGGGAGCGGTGACCTAATGGGGAAAGCTGGCATGAGCGTTGTCCACGACGCGAGGAGAAGGGACGGCCAAGTTCGCAACCTCCTGGCGAACAACGGCTTGGATGAGGGCCAAGGTGTTGTCCGGCAGTGGCAAGGAAGAAACAGCGGGCGTCATCGCCTCCAGTTCGCGGCGCACGATACGGGTTAAGTTAGCCGGGTCGAAAGGCTGCCGCAATGTTGGCAGATCTTCGCAGGAGGAGCTAGCAGCAGTGTTCGGCAGCCGGTCAAACCGGTAAGAAATGCGCCGGTGTTTGGCTTGCTCGAAACGGCGGCACACCTCAAGAACAGAAGCGACCGTGGAACAGTGTTTGCATAGAAGCAGATTAAAAGCATCGTCGGCAATGCCTTTCAGTATGTGGCCAACTCGATCTGCTTCGGACATGTCTTTATCAACTTTACGGCACAAGGCGAGGACGTCTTGTATGCAGGCTATGTATGGCTCGGAGGAAGTTTTGGGCACGGGACGCGAGTGCCTTCTTGGCGGCGAGTTGGCAGCCGATGGGTTTTCCGAAGAGGTCGCGGAGCTTCTGCTTACATATGTCCCATGAGGTCAAGTCATCTTCGTGGGTTTCGAACCACACTCTCGCGGTGCTGGTCAGGTAAAATATCACATTAGCGAGCATCAGCGTTGGATCCCACCTGTTGTGCGTGCTGACGCGTTCGTAAAGGGCCAGCCAGTCGTCCACATCAACGTCGTCTGTGCCGCAGAACGTGCCCGGTTCGAGGTGGTGGCCGACGACGACCGCTGGCGGTGTTGACGGAGAGGGAGATGGCTCGGACTCGGTAGACCTGTTGGCGAGACGGCGGCCACGACGGAGAGCCAGCTTGAGGTCGGGGATCGAATTTAGCAACCTCCACCAAATGATACGTGGCGGCTAGAAGCAGCAGTAGAAAGAGCAGAGGTAACCTGCTACGCAAGGAACCGATGGCTTCGAGTAGACTCTCAGCACACAAGCGCGCACCTCAGCGTCGTCTTCGTTACCAACCACTTCGTCGTCCTCCCAGCGTCCGTAGCAATATCATAGCAAAGGGCCGCAGAAAGTTAGGTGGTTGGATCGGATTAGGAAATTTGCGGGGATACGTGGTCGCCACTCGCCAAGGAGAGGGTTAATTTGAGGGACATGAAGGCGGCCTTTGCCCTACAGTAGGCTTAGTGAGGCTGATGAGGAAGAAGCTGACCGGCTCCGATGTGCTACACTACTTTTCATTATATCAGATACTTTTTATTCCGTGTTTGCTTTTACCACATATATTCGTGCTTTCGGCCATGGCCTACTGCACCACGTTCATAATATCCGGTGTTCTCTTGTTTGTATTTTCCGGTGTGAGCTACTACAGCGCATTCATTACATCCGGCGCTTTTGTTATATCTCTATTTTATGTCACGACATAGTACAGCACAACTAGTTATATGCGGTGTCTACATTAAAACTAGCTGAGAAACTATAGTGTAGCTACACGCTACTCTATTCAGATCGTTGCTTGAGGACCATGTGCTTCATAGCAGCATATCTGTGCACCAGTTAAGGATGTTAAGGAACGCGCAGAGAACTGTTGAATGGGTTGGCGATTTCACTCGGTGCAGTTGTCAAGGACTCGTACAAGCGTCAGCTCGACAAATTCTTGATAATTTGTTCATAATAGTACTATGAACTATTATCAGAGATCGCGTCATAACCTTAATACATGGCCTCCCTGCTTTTTCCCCATACTTCTTTCTGAGGCCTTCCCCTCAATTCTAGAACTAAGCAACGGCTTTTCTGCTGAACGAGCTGTATACACTCTCGCGTAATACGGAGAGATTCGAGCATGCTCTGAAGAACGTAGGCAACCCAAAAGCGGTGTAGGGAAATCTAGGGGTAGGCAGAAATAACATGTCTTTGTTTAGCGACGAAGAGGGAAATGTCATTACGAATGTGCACAAGACAGGTACAGTATGCGAATAGTTCTACACGAATCTATGCAGTAGCCAATATATTGAGGATGCTAATGAATAGGCCGTAGGGCACGCAAATGGGACATACCGCCAGTAAAGAAAAAGTAAGTAAAGAAAACGTTTTGAGCTACGCAATTCGAAGGAAGCCGCTGGTAAGGATCAGAGATGCCTTGTAAGAATGGCGGGGAGATTTTTCACATAAAATTATCCAACCTGTATACGCAATGCCATATGACGTCCGGCGTACCATAAGCTTTCAAGGACGATAACATGCATAACCTTCATTCATACGAAAAGAGACGTATACTTCAGCAATTAAACCGATCAGCTTACTTTGAGCTGTCTGTAAGATAATTACCAGGTTATCGCTAATAGAGTAAAACAACCACAGACTTCAATCAAACAAATGATCAGGCAGGCTCTCTTAAAGGCTACTCGACAATAGACTATATTGCCGCGAATATTTGTATTGTTTGTTTGCTCTTTCTTCAAAGCTCTCGACACTCAAATTTATCACTTTGTTTGCGATGCAACACGCTACCAGGTTTATCTCGATAGTTGGCACACAGGTGGAGCCGATTCTAGGTTGCTCCAGAATGTTGTAGTAGCCTTGCACGCCGTATCTTGAAAGTTCGCTGCCAGATTTGAATTGAGCGGGGCCGAGAGCGGCGGCGATACGGTTCGACGACCGCCGAGCACGCTTGTTGCTACGCCAACGCCGTGTGATTAAGTTAATTTTGAGCGCAAGTCTGCCCAAAGTTGTGTTGTGTTGGATTTAATGACGCATAAGCATCTAAGGCTATCATGCGCCAAACTCAAGATGTAGGAAAATTGCTTTTTGCAGGATATTACAAGCGTGCAAAGCATATTAGTGGTGTAGATGGCCAAAAACTTTAGTTCGGGTTTGTTTTAATGCTAAAGTAAAGAAACTTTAAAATGGCTATTAGAGAAAGTTTTAAAGTGAGTCGGGTAACCTCAGCAACCATCGTTGCCCCGGCAAGAATCTCGAGGCTCCCCACCCATCAATATAAAAAAACTCTGCCCTCCTCTCAGAAATGAGAAAGTGGTTGAGGTGTACCACCATACGTAGGAATGCGCAGGGTCCGAATTGAATTTTTTTTCAAAAAGGTCTGCTTACCTTAAAAAGCTAAAAACGTTTGGGGTATCAGTAAATGCATCTTGACCTAAAATCAATGCTGAGTAAAGGGGAATGAGTTCTTTGTAGAATCGAGTAAAATACTTTTTCCTTGGTGGCTCATGTACTCTCCATGAGAATAGGATGTGGTGTACTGTAATTTCATCTCCGCATTTGTCGCAAATAGGTTTGTCTCCTTTTGTGAGTAAGAAGTTGTGGATAAAGTGTGTATGTCCAACAAGGAGGCAGCATAAAATTACTCCCACGAAACGATCCTGGTGACTACAGTTTTTTCATTCGCCCAGTACGGGCTTTATCACATGCAGATATTTACTTCTATGTGCCAGGTTTCTAGCCATTTAGCCTTGAGATCACTGTGTATTCATTTCTTGCAGTCTCTAAAGGGCATGTTGAAATCGTCGCTTGCACGACTGCCAGCCTGTGCAGCGCAATTGCCGGTTCTTTCATTACCATATATTCCAATATGGCTCGGTACCCAGCAGACCTTTATTATATGTCCCCGTGTTCTGACCTTTCTATGTTGTGTATTATATTTCCAATGAACGGTTCGAATGCGTTATGCAGTGTAATGCCGTGAGCATGCTAAGTGAATCTGTGTAGATTATGCTGTTTTTAATGTTATGAATGTATTTTATTATTCTGCTTACAGTTACAGAGACAGCATAACATTCCGCTGTAAAAATGGATGTACAGTTTGGCAGCCTATTTTTTGCCAGTTTCCTTTGACGTCTGCGCTTGCAACATATTCTGCTGTTTTTGAGCCATCAGTGTAAAAATCCTTGTAGTTGGCGTATTTTCTTACAGTGCTCGGTATTTCTGTTATATATGCTCGTATGATGTTTGTTTTTCGGAGGTGTGTCAACGTTAAGTCACATAATGTGCGAAGGATGTACCATGGGGGCAGTGGGTCGTGCCTTGAGGCGATGTCAGGAAGGGCATCTTGTATTTCCAAGTTTTGGAAAATATCCTCGAAGCCGAGAAGCAAAGGTCTGACTGAGTGGGATGTGTTGTTGAACAGTGTCCAGGAGGTGCACTTCATAACCATGGGATAACAGAGATGTTTTGGGAGTGAATGAATTTTAAGGACATATTTGCGTGTGAGCATAGTTCTTCTGTCTGTAAGGGAGGGTTCATTTTTTTCGACATAGAGACTATTTATGGGGATATTCTGTATACGCCAGTCGCAAGACGTAAGCCGAGGTTATGCACTGGGTCAAGTCGCATTAATAGTCTAGGGTAGAACGTGCTATAAACCTATAGATTTGTTCTATCAGATCCCCAGCGTTCCTTTGAGAATATTTTTCGTATATTAGGCAATTGGGAGGCTTTTTTTGGTGATGTTTATGTGTGGCACGAGTGCGAGTTTTTTGTCTAATGTTACGACCAAAAATTTGTGTTCTTGTTTTACTTGAAGTATTATTTCATTCAAGTCAAGGGTGGGTCAAGCGAGAACAGAACAGCAACATTTCTGTGGGGAAAACATAAACCCATTTCTGTCTGCCAAATCCGCATTTCTATTTATTGTTAGGTGTATCAGTCGCTCACAGGTTGAAAGCTGGAGGATATGCATGCATTTTGCAGGTCATCAACATATAGAGAATACATAATAGACCTTGGAATTAACTTACCTTTGCAATTCATTTTCACGGCAAACAAGTAGAACTTAAAATGCACCCCTGCGGTACCCAATCTTCCTGAAGGAATTTTTTGGAAAGGGTGGCACCTTGACGTACGTTGAAAGAGCGCTCAGACAGAAAATCTTTTATACAGTTCAACATCCTTCTGTGGATTCCTATGTCTGCAAGGTCGCTAAGAAACTCAAACCTCCAGGTGGTACATAGTGTGACGAACTTTAAACTGCAGCAAAGTGCTCCCCCAATATGTCTGCCTGTTCTTCTTTTTGTGTGCCGGGTGTTGACAAAAAAGGAACTGTGAAAGGTTTGTTGCTACCATTTAATTTTCGAACTTGCTCCCACATTTTCTTCGATGGGTTAGAACTAATTTTAGAAGACACGTAAGCTTTCCAGAATAAATTTTGGGCATTGCGCGAATATATCTGGCTTGTGTCCTCGCCTTTCTGAAAAGGACAAGGTTCTCGTGTGCTGGGTATCTGCGAGAGACTCGAGAGGCTTTATTTTGTTGCTTTTTTGCCTCCTTGCATTAACATGTGTGCCACACTTTGTGGTTCTGGCAGACCACTCTTGAGGATTTTCGAATTGTTAGTGAGCAGCAGCAAGAATGCATGTTGTCAAAATTTTATTTATTTCGTTTATGTTGAGATTTTCTAAAGCAATATTCTCCAAACTAGCCTTTGCTCTAATCATTTCCCAGTCAGCTAAATGTATCTTCCAACAACGTGGTTTGGTTGGTATGACAGCTGGTGAGGATGACAGGCTTATTATGACAGGAACATGATTGCTACCAAACAAGTTGTCATGAACATCCCATTTAAATTTGGTGAAACACTCGGTGAACAAAAAGATAAATCCGGGCAGCTCATTTTCCCCCTGCTTGGAAAATAAATGTGTTTGCCTGTGCTCAGGCGGCAGACATTGTTCCAGGGGATAAAATCTTCTAAAATCCGTCCTCTGATGTCCGTTTGCTCACTTCCCCAAAACAACTAGTGAGCGTTAAAATCCCCAACTAAAAGGTATATCTCCAGCAGTTGTATTTAAAAGACTTTCTAAGTCGTGAAGTGTGATGGCTAGGTGAAGTTAAATGTATATGAAATATACTGTTATTGATTCAAGGTCAATTCTTTGAGTTCCAAAACCCCGTGGGCCGCAACAGCGGCACCTCCAGAGACCCTGCTCGAGTTCGCTCGGTCGCAGCGAAAGACTTGATACTTTTTAAGAATTTTTTCTGTGGTCTTAGGTTATTATGCTAGAGACAGAGTGCTACCGGGGAGAATGAAGTTAAAATATCTGTTACGTCAGTTTAGATTTTTAATAGTCCTGGCCAGTTCCAAAGAAGTAGAATGCATCGATTTTAGACAAGTCGGGGATAAGTTTTAGGAACTAGGTCGTGGGTCTTCCGGACCAGTTACAGGGACTTCATCCCTTTTTTGCGCTCAAGAGAGCTTTGCCGCCGCTGCAGCGGGGGCGAGGGAGGAGTTGTGTTCATCACATCACGAGAGGTACTGAAAGACCGCGGCTTCGCCGGGGGTGTGTGCCCTTCAGACCTCCCCCGACGGGTTAAGTCTCGCGGGATTCCGTCCCTAGGACCGGCGCTCCCTGCTTTGGGGGCGGTAGAGCAGCCTTCGTTGTCCCTGCCTAGGGCGTGGATAGCCCTGCCATCGGCTTCGTAGAACCGGCCTTGGCAGGTGCCGGAGTGCTCTGTGGTGCTGCGCCCCTGCGCATCGCCTCAGCAAAGTTGGGTTCTGCTGTGAAGGAGAATGTGTTGGTGAGCGCAAAAAGCCTCCTCGCTTCTTTGAATGAAATGTTTTCCTTGGGCTTTATGGTGACTATCTCTCTTTTCTTTTTCCAGGACGGACACGCCCTGTACTATGCAGCTCGGTCTCCTTCAAATTTTGCGCAGCGTAGGGCTGTGTTATATTCATCAGAATTGTGATCCTTCGGAGCCTATTGTGCCCACGTTTTGCGGCCGTGACAAACCTGTGATCCATGGCCGAACCTCTGGCAATTGAAACATCTGCGTGGGTTTGGTGTATATGGTCTGATATTTATTTCAAATAGCCTGCTTCAATGCTTTCAGGCAGTGTGCTTGTGTTGAAAGTGAGGGTCAGGTGTTTCGTGTCTATTTCCTTTTATCCTTCCGGATCTTTATCCGCTTAACATTCATGACATTTTAGATGGCAAGAGCTTCAAGCATTTTTTTTTTCAGAAAGGTGGATGAAATCAATTTCAGATATGACGATTCATACTGTGTTCAGAGATAGGTGTGACATGATGGAGACAGGAATCTACCCTATAGATTCAATGTTTGCAAGCCTTGAATGCTGGACGGTGTTACGTAGCTCGAGCAGCAAGTCGATGCTGGTCAAATTTGATACCTTGTACTTAAGGCCCAAGTCATCTGTCAGGCACTTTACTACAAAAAGTGGGGATATTAGATTTGCTGGTTTTTCTTCTGCTTGGCTATGGATGACGTGAAACTTCGGAAATGATATCTTTCTTTCTGAAATAAAATGTCTGCCTTGTTCTGCCCTCTTTTTCGAGGGCGATCTTGTTTGGTATGAAGTGGAGCCATAAAAAATTATGCTTTTCGGTCATGGTGCCAGCCACCCACCACGGAGCCCAAGAGCTGGACGAGACAAAAACTTGCAGGTATGTCCTGCCCATGCCAGCTGTACACCTCAACTATAACCAAATATGACTAAACGCAGGGTATTTCGTCACACAAGGTTAACCCTAGTCACCAGGAAGGAAGGAAAAACCAGAGAGGAGAGGACATGAAAGTTGCGAGAAAGAAGTTAGGAAAGTGAAAGATGAAGGGGAGGACAGGAAAAGGCGACTGCCGATTTCCCCCGGCCGGGTCAGGCCGGAGGAGGCGTCTAAAAAAGCTGGGGCCAAAGTGCTTTGTTGCCTCCGCCGAGGCGCCTTAAAGGTCGAAAGGCTGGTCATCGGCTCAACCACCAGGATCCACTTCTCCCCGAACACAGCGATGCCACGCACGGCGAAGCGCGGGTGCTCGGGTCCGTGGTGGTGCACTGTTCACCGTCATCCCTTTGCGGGGATGTCCTTGCGGTCGCCAATCACCAACGCCTGGAGGCTGCAGACGCCCCCATACAGGGAAGTCAGCCCAAATAAAGTTTTGTTGAGACGCGATTTTCACTGTCGTTCTTCTCTCCGGATTGTCGCCACCATTTCGTGAAATCTGTTGGAGGTATTGGGTAGCCTACGATGTTCAGGATGCTCACTTGAACTCGCGACGCCGCCCCCCCCCCCGCGCTTCCCATCGGAGGATGAGTCCCGAGTTCAGCGGTCCAGCCGACGACTCCATGGAGAGCTACCTGAATTAGGGAACCGGCCGGACCACAGCCCGCAACGAAACGACGCTACTCTGAGGAACACAACCTCGCCAAACGTGTCGACACCGATCATACAGCAACAACCGCGGCTGCCGCCAACATTCAGTGGATCCCTAGACGAAGCCCCCAAGAATGGTTGGACCGATTTGAGCCCGTGGCATCCTCCAGTAAATTGTATGATGCGGGAATAATTGGACACGTATTTATCTCCCTGCAGGGCGCAGCACGTACGTGGTACGAATACCACGAGTCGTTCCTAACAACATAGGAGCAATTCAAAAAGCAAATTTTGAAGGTATTCTCCAGTGTCGTGAGGGAGCAAGAGCCGAACCACTCTTCAAGTCCAGAATTCAGCTTCCGAACGAGCCCATTCGCGAGTACGTCAAAGAGATGAAGGGCTTCTTTTGCCGCGCCGACCCCGAGATGACCGAGTAAAAAAAGTTCAGTTTTTAATGCGCGGCCTAAGCGAACAACTTTTTGGCTGCCTCGTCCGCCACTCGTCAAACAACAGTGGAAGAATTCATGCAAGAAGCCTGCACGATCGAAAAGACCCTAGACGACCGGGAGTGGCACTACAACCGCCCTTCCTCTGTCTGTGCAATCCGTACGCACAGGACGACCGCCACAAATGTCAGCTTGCGGGTAGTTATCCGCGAAATCGTCCGCGAGGAGCTGCGCCAATTACTGCCATCCTCCCCACAACCGCAAGCAGCGACTATCATGGATGTGGTGCGAGAAGTGCGACAGGTACTTGGCGCCCCGATGGCCACAGAACCAAAGGCCATGAACAACGCCACTGCAGTACGCACTCCTCAGCTCCAACGACAATACCTACGTCCTCTCCGACAACAACTTGTTTGCGAACTCCGCCTGTCTGCAGCCGCCCGCCAAGCCTATGAGCGATGCTCGAGCACCAGGAAATACTACGCCTGGAGGACTTCCTATAACCGGCCGTTTTGCTTCCATTGCAGTGAGGCCGGCCATACTTTTTGTCACTGCATGTACCGACGCATCGGTCTTCGAGGATTTGCCGTTGACTCCCGACGACCAAGGATCGGCCAACTTCGCAGGAAATCGAAGAGCACCTTCGTCGCGAGGAGTACGCGTCGAACTGCCTTTCGTACTCACCATCCATCGCCGCCAACCTTGCGCTTTGCGTCACCACGCCTGGAGCAACCTCTGGAGCGGACGTAGCACGAGCGAAACAATGAAGATCCTCCACCAACCACGTCCCATGAAGACGCTGCGCCAACGCCGCACAAAATGACAGCCACCACTGCGGCGCGAACAGCCTTCAAAACGACGCCGCTACCGAGAAAGCTTCAACGACTCGTTCTACCCACGATTACCATACCCATTCTAACCGTTCCATACCCGTTCCATACCCGTTGTACCCACGATTTCTATACCGTAAGCGTAATCTTGACCTTAGGCGCCACGAAAGCCATTAAAGGTGAAGCCATCATCGAGGGGAACATGCAGTTTCTTCTAGACCGCGGTATCAGCATCACAGGAGGCATTGCACATTTCCGAAATGGCCAGGCCAAAGTACTGCTAAATTCAGCGAAGAATACCGGCACATTAACCGAGGAACGACGATTGCTTTCTTCGGCGAAATATCCGACTTACGAGAATCGTTCGCCCTCTCCGATTCATCTGCAGAAGATTCGCCTGGCCAAGACGACTTGCCCGCATTCGACATCAACCCAGCTCGCCCCGGAACAGACAATACCAGATCCGCCATCTGCTCAAAGCTACAGTGAGTGTTCCTCGCCATCGCCGAAGGTCTGAAAAACGCCGATTGCCAAGCATCGCATTATAACCGACGAGCACGACCCACCTCTCCGCCAAAGTCCCTACGGTGTGTCGCCGTGAGAATGACAAGCGATCCGCGACCAAGTGGAAGAAATGCGTCGCGACGATGTCATAAAGACTTCAAACAGCCCCTGGGCGGCACCGGTTGTTCTAGTGAGAAAGAAAGACGGCACACTTCGATTCTGCATCGATTATAGCCGCTTGAACAACATAGCAAAGAAGAACGTGTACCGCCTCCCGCGCCTCGACGACACACTGGACCGGCTCTGCAACTCCAAGTATTTCTCACCACTGGATCTCAAGAGCGGCTACAGGCAAACTGAGGTCGATGAAATAGATCGCCGGAAAACCGTAATCCTCTCTCCAGATCGATTTCTTAAGTTCAAGATGACGCCATTTGGTGTCTGTTTCACACCTGCGGCGTTTCAGCGAGTAATGGATAGAGTGCTGGCAGGACTGAAGGTCCAAATTTTTATGGTATATTTAGATTACGATGTTATCTTCTCGAACTTTGAAGTGCACCTGAAAAGCCTTCGAACAATACTAGACGCAATCAAGTCATCCGACCTAGCCTTCAAACCAATAAAGTACCACATTGTCAAATGAAAAACTGCTGTTTCCAGGCCACATCGTTAGCAAGGAGGGAATACACTCAGACTCACAAAAAGGGCTGCGGTTTAGCTCTGGTTAAACCTGGAGTGACGCGATAGCGACAGCTGGCCGAGTGGAACTTGCTCAGTCGAATTGCAAAGTGAGTCGTTTGCCACTGCCTCTCCCTTCTTCATCTTCGACCCTGCTCTGGGATTCACTTTTTTTCCTCTCCCCGTCTTCACCCTTCCCTCACTCGGTATCGCCGCGCGCCGCGCTGTCGCCAGCTGCCCCGGAGGCTACGCTAAAGGCTCGAAATGCTAGCGTTATGTACGCGCGCGGCGCGCACACCAGCTGCGTGCTCTGATGTCACTCCGCGCATGCGTACAGCTGGCGGAGTGGTGGTGCCATAGCTCAAAGCGCAGTCACACTGACCTCGCGAAGTGGCTGGCATAATGTAGCTATCGCTGCAAAATACAGCTGCTACAAGAAAGCTGTGCGCAGATTACTCGGTGTCACATATATTAAGGAGCCTAAATTAAATTTCAAAGGAAAAAGGTGTGAAGAAGACGACGCGAAATAACCAAAGAATAAAGAAGAGGAAGAAGAAGCATTCGTTGAGGTGGAGAAGCATACGGTGACGTGGAGAGAGATGATTGGTCGAGAAGAGAAGAAGACGACGACAAGGCTTACGTGGACTAACACCGAGGCTATAAAAGGGCGAGCGATAGCGAGGCACAGGGGAGAACAGCAGAGAAGCGGAGGCTCCGGCGGGTCAGGGACACTTTGGCTGGAAGAGAGCGACGTCGGCTGCTGCTCCGGTGAGCTCGCGTACTACGACACCGCATTGGGGACTTCCTGACGTGCCTGAGCCCGCTCCGGAGAGTCAACAGAGGACGCTACCACCTGCTACTGCCAGGGGTGTCTCCAGCGCTGTTGCAACCCATCCGGGTGGTGCCCCCAACGCCAACAACACCGACATCACCTCCACGGGCGCTTGGACCTGGAGCTTGTACGACGCAGCCAGCGACGCCAGCCCGAGCACGTCGAACACCGCCAGCGACGCCAGCCCAAGCACGGCGAACGCCGCCTCGACGCCGCCTACTGGATCCATACAACGCCGGAGCCACTCCGAACCAACCGTGAGCATGAACGCCGACCACGAATAGTAGAACGCTAGTAGTAGACGCTGGTAGTAGTATGCCCGGTCGTGTGTATTTATAATCTGTGTGCTTTGTGTTAGTTTTTTTAGTTTTGTGTTCTAGTGTGTGTGTCGCGTAGGGTGTATTAAATGTGCGTTTGTGTGGGTACACCCGTCGCCTTGTCCATTCTTTCGGCCCGAGAGTTCTCCAGAGAGATCCGTGACAAAGATAAGTGGCGAGCCTGCCAGGATACATTTCGTTTTCCTTTTTTTGCTTCTTCCCGGATTTTTCCGATCTCTCGACGGCAGAAAGTATGGATTTGGCAAAAAACGTTAGAACTGGCGCTCAAGCTGGGGTTAAGCAAAGTAGAGGCGTTGTATCTATATGACGAGGAGGGAAAGAGGCAGAAAGAACAGGCAGGAAGGCAGAGAGAGGAAAGGGCACAAGCACGCGCAGACGCTCGTGAAGCAGAAGAACGCGAGGCGAAAAGAGCTCGCGAGGCAGAGAGGAGACCTCACGAGGCGGAAGAGCGAGAAGAGAAAAGAGCTCGCGAGGCAGAAGAACAGGAGAAAAGAAGGATAGAACGGGAGAAGGAGTTTATTTTGTGGAAACAGGCGCATGTCGCGGGAGGATATGAGGAGTTCACGGACAATGATCAGCGTTCCTTAGCGGGTACAGAATTTCCTAGACCAGCCAGAGTTTGCCCAAGGTTGCTGATGGCTCATTTTGATGACAAGAAGGATCACTTGGATGCATATCTGCAACGATTCGATCGAATAGCTTTGGGGCAAGGCTGGGAGCGCTGTGAATGGGCCACGGCATTGAGCATGTGTTTAGTCGGAGAGGCGCTAAATGTTTTTGGAAGGATGCCCGCTGCTGTATCCATGGACTACGATAAAGTCAAAAAGGCACTCCTCCAAAGATTCAGGCTTACGGCAGAGGTTTTTCGTGAGAGATTTGGCACCGCGAAACCTGAGGATTCGGAAACCTCTAAGCAGTTTTCCTGCAGGCTGACCAACTATTTCGACAGGTGGCTTGATATGTCAAACAAAGAAAAGACTATTGAAGGGGTGTGTGACAAGCTGGTCCCAGAGCAAGTTTTAGCGTGTTGCAGCTCAAAGCTGGCGCTGTTCCTGAAGAAAAGAAAGTTGTGTTCATTAGAAGAGTTCGCCGACACTGCAGATCAATTCCTCGAGGCTCAAGGGCTAAGAAATTTGAGTAAGGCAAAGGAGAAAGCCCAAAATGTCCTAGAGACAGATGCGGCAAAACCAAGAGCTTATGGCGGTGCGTCTAAGGCGCCAGTAAGGCGTTTTTTCTGCAGCAAGGTGTGACACCGTGCAGCTGACTGTCGGACTAGTAACGCTGCCAGAAAACAGAGGTTGTGTGTCAAGGTTGTAAGAGGAGGGGTCATACTCTGGATGAGTGCCGACACAGAACGCAGGACCGAGCTGCATGCGTTGTCGACTCTACGGTAGAACATGTCACGCCACCCGAAGTTCCACAGCGGAAAGGAGAGCAAACGCCGCTGGAAAGTGAGGCAGTGAGTGGAACACCCAAGTCGAAAGCAGCAATGCCAGTGGTGGTTGAGCAAACAGGGGACCGTCCTATATTGGTGCTTAGAGACAGCGGAGCTAAAACAGTCTTGGTTCGTAGAAGCCTGGTGAAGGACTAGGATCTTACAGGGGAAGCGTCGGTCGTCACTCTTGTAGATAGCACAGTGAGGTACCTTCCTGCAGCAAGGATTCTAGTGTTCACGCCATATTATACTGGGCAGGTAGTGGCAAAATGCGTAGACCAACCCATCTATGATCTCATCCTTGGAAACATTTCGGGTGCAAGAGGTGTCGAAGACCCCGATCCCGAGTGGAGGATGCTCGGCATTGAGGAACATCCTAAGGAGGAAAGGCCCGTGACAGCTCAGATGGATGCAGTAAGTTTCTCGTCGGCAGTGGAGACAAGAGCTCAAGCGACAGCCCGAGCAACGCAGCGTCCGCTCTCTGCTCCTGTTACGATGTGCCTGAGCGTAACACCGCGCGAAATTGCAATTAGGCAAAAGGAAGACCCGAGCTTGAAGGCTTGCTTCGAAAGAGTCGAGGAAAAGGTGATAAGAAAGAAGAGTTGGACGTCATTCGAGTTTCAATTGGTAAATGGTCTTTTGCACAGAGAATGCGTATTTAGTTCAGGAAGGCGGGTCCAACATCTCGTGTTACCGAGAGATATGCGAGAGACCGTGTTGCGATTAGATTATGACGCCATTAAGGCCAGCCACCAGGGTGTTCAAAAAACGGTGTCTAGGATCACCGAGTTCTTTTGGCCGGGTGTTCAGAGTGACGTTAAGCGCTTTGTTCGCTCATGTGAAGTGTGCCAGCGCACAGTTCCGAAGGGAAGAGTTGGTCCCGTACCTCTGGGAAAGATGCCAGCCATCGACCTACCGTTTCAGCGAGTGGCTATTGACATTGTGTTGCCAATATCTTCAGAATCCGCCGAAGGCAATAGATATGTGCTTACTCTAGTCGACCTGGCCACTAGTTATCCTGACGCTGTTCCACTGAGAACTATTGACAGTATCCAAGTGGGGAAGGGTCTCGTGCAAATGCTTGCGCGTTATGGGTTCCCGAGGGAAGTTTTGAGTGACCGGGGCTCGAACTTCACATCGGAACTAATGAAGGACGTGAACCGCCTTTTGTCAGTGAGGCAGTTACTGACGACGCCTTATCATCCCATGTGTAATGGGCTTGTAGAGCGGTTCAATGGCACCCTCAAAAATGTGACCAAGAAAATGTGCCAGGAGAGGTCTACTGATTGGAATAGATATCTCCCAGCTCTTTTGTTCGCATACCGCGAAGTACCGCAAGCGAGTCTTGGTTTCTCGCCCTTCGAGATGTATGGGAAAACTGTTAGAAGTCCACTTGCAATACTCAATGAGCTTTGGGCTATTAAAGAGATTGCATCAGATCTCAAGACATCTTACACATACGTGTTTGAGTTGCGGGATAGATTGAAGGAATCATGCAGGCTTGCACATCAAAGCCTGGAAAAGGCGCGTGAATGCCACAAGGGATGTTGTGAAAAGAAAGCCATTCACAGAAATCTGATTCCGGGCGACAGGGTTCTTGTGTTGCTAAACATGGATCATGATAAGTTAATGATGCAATAGAAGGGCCCATACCTTGTGACACGGAAGAAAAAGGATATCGATTATGAGGTATTGATAGATGACATTAAGAGGATTTTACATGTAAATATGTTGAAAAAATATGAAGAAAGAGGTCCTGTGCTGCGGTACGCCCCCAGAGAAGCTTGTTCGGTAGTGGCCGAGGAGACAGGTGATGCTGTCGAGGTGTCTACGTTCAGTGAGAATAAAAATGCAGGAGGGGATGAAGTACTTGAGAAGCCCAATTTGAATGCAGACAGAGGATTACAGCTCTACTACAAATCAAGATGGAGACGTTTTGGGATGGGCCAAGCCAAATTCAGGTCATATGTCACAAATTACACTTGTATAGAGATAGAGCTAACTGGTCAGCTCTGGGTGTCTCTGCGATATATCATGTTGTTGCTGTGTTAAGGCGTCTCTGGGATTTACCTTGTTGTTGTTGTTGTTGTTGCTATTGTTGGTGTTATGTGTTCATACAAGGGAGCGTGTTGTGGACATGAACATGTTTATAAAGGACTCTGTGCGGACAGCGGCGGTGGTGTGTTAGTGTTAATAATAATAATAATAATTGGTTTTTTGGGGAAAGGAAATGGCGCAGTATCTGTCTCATATATCGCTGGACACCTGAACCGCGCCGTTAGGGAAGGGATAAGGGAGGGAGTGAAAGAAGAAAGGAAGAAGGAGGTGCCGTAGTGGAGGGCTCCGGAATAATTTTGACAACCTGGGGATCTTTAACGTGCACTGACATCGCACAGCACACGGGCGCCTTAGCGTTTTTCCTCCATAAAAACGCAGCCACCGCGGTCGGGTTCGAACCGCGGTGGCTGCGTTTTTATGGAGGAAAAACGCTAAGGCCCCCGTGTGCTGTGCGATGTCAGTGCAAGTGTTCTGAAAACGCAATTTGGTGTGCTGAGCTAGTGGTGTGCTTTTGGTGTGTCATGGACATCTTCGGTGTGGTGTGTGCTGGGTCCAGAATCGTCACAGAAGATAGTCGGTTGGCTGGATGGCTTGAAGATGAGGATGACGTGACCAGTTTTTCATGGAAAAACTCTTGAGAGAGGGGGCCCTTGTCACATATATTAAGGAGCCTAAATTAAATTTTAAACGAAAGAGGTGTGATGAAGACGACGCGAATTAACCAAAGAATAAAGAAGAGGAAGAAGAAGCACTCGTTGAGGTGGAGGGATATTATTCGTGGAGAAGCATACGGTGACGTGGAGAGAGATGATTGGTGGAGAAGAGAAGACGACGACAAGGCTTACGTGGACTAACACCGAGGCTATAAAAGGGCGAGCGAGAGCGAGGCACAGGAGGGAACAGCAGAGAAGCGGAGGCTCCGGCGGGTCAGGGACACTGGCTGGAAGAGAGCGACTTCGGCTGGTGCTCCGGTGAGCTCGCGTTCTATGACACCGCGTCGGGGACCTTCTGCCGTGCCTGAGCCCGTTCCGGAGAGTCAACAGAGGACGCTACCACCTGCTACGGCCAGGGGTGTCTCCAGAGCTGTTGCAACCCATCCGGGTGGTGCCCCCAACGCGAACAACACCGGCATCACCTCCACTGGCGCTTGGACATGGAGCTTGTACGACGCAGCCAGCGATGCCAGCCCGAGCACGTCGAACACCGCCAGCGACGCCAGCCCAAGCACGGCGAACGCCGCCTCGACGCCGCCTACTGGATCCATACAACGCCGCAGCCACTCCGAACCAACCGTGAGCATGAACGCCGACCACGAATAGTAGAACGCTAGTAGTAGACGCTGGTAGTAGTGTGCCCGGGTCGTGTGTATTTATAGTCTTAGTGCATTGTGTTAGTTTTGTGTTCTAGTGTGTGTGTCACGTAGGGTGTAATAAATGTGCGTTTGTGTTGGTACACCCGTCACCTAGTTCATTCTTTCGGTCCGACTGTTCTCCAGAGAGGTCCGTGACACTCAGTCTGTGCAAATATTACCGACGAAAAAAGCTTTTCGTGCATCGCGGAGCCTGTCACCCAACTCACAAATGTAGACGTGTCATTAAAATGGGAAGCGCTTCGAGCAGGTGCCTTCAAGGATCATCAGCGTCATATACAGTCCCCACCGATCCTCGCGCATTTGGTGAAAATGCCGAGACTGAAATTCATACAGACACACGTAGAGTGGTTTTAGGAGCCCTTCACGTTCAGAAGCCTGACGGACTTGAGAAAGTAATCGCATATGCTAACCGTTCCTTGTCCAAGGCCGAGAGTAACAATTCGATAACTGAGGAGTGTCTTGCCATCATCTGGGCTACGTAGAAATTTCGCCCCTAGCTGTGCGGACGGCCGTTCATTGTGGTCAGTGATCACCACAAACTGTGCTTGCTTGCAAGTTTGAAGGACCCATCCGGCCGGCTCGCTCGATGGAGCCTGCGCCTCCAGGAGTTTGCCGTCTCCGTCTTTTAAAAGTCCGGACGGAAGCACTTTGACGCCGATTGCCTATCACAAGCCCCTGCAGATGCGCCGCCCCGCACGACGATGAGGATGCCTTCCTGGGACCAATCAGCTGCAGCTCTTTAACACAGCATCAACGCCCGGACCGCGACCTAAAACGCCTCGAGTACTCGCAAGGCAAAGTTTATTGACTCCCCGCGTCGTTCAAACGAGTATTGTGTTCCATCTGTCTTCCTTCTTGGAACAGAGTACCTTCTTATGGTACCGGCAAGTCTGAGTGAAGTTCTTCGGGCTTCAGACGACGAGCCGGGGGCTGAACATCTCGGGAATTCTCGCAGCCTGCGCCTAATTTGAACAAGTATTACTGGCCCCGACTGGCTGCCGATGTCGCACATTTTGGGAAAAACTGTCGAGATTGTCATCGACGAAAGGCCCCTCCCACCCCTCCATCAGGATTTATGAAACTCATTGAAGCCCCTCAAGGCGATTTAAGAAGATCGGCCTAGACTAGCATGGCCCTTTCACAAAGTCGATGTCTGCAAACAAGTGGATCAATATAGCGATAGACTACCTGACCCACTATGCCGAGGCAAAAGCCCTATCGAACGGAACAGCAGGAGAAATCGCCAAGTTCTTCGTGCAGTGTAGTATCCTCTGGCACTACGCTCCGTGGAACAGCATTCACGGCGGGTCTGACGCAAGCCATCCTGAGTTACAGCCAAAACAGCCACCGAAGGACAACTGCATCTCCTCTGCTAACCAGCGGACTGACCGGGCGTCTGAACAAAACTATCCCCGATATGCTCGCCATGTATTTCGATCCCGAACACAAAACCTGGGACATAATCTTGCCTTACATCGTCTTCGTCTAAAACACCGCAGTGCAAGAGGCCACCCAGATGACGCCTTTTAGGCTCATCCGTGGCAATGTGGCCACGACCACGCTGGACGCCATGCTGCCTAACGTACAATATAAAGTCGACGTCGCTGCCTACCTTGAACGCGCAGAAGCCCGATGACTTGCCCGATTGCGGATCAAAGACCAGCAGCGGACAGACGCCAGACGTTACAACTTACGGAGATGCAACGCGGAATACAAGCCAGGAGACCGAGTCTTGTTTGGACGCTCATTTTCAGGCTCGGATTGAGTTAAAAGCTTTCGCGCCGCTATTTCTGCCCGTAAAAGGTTCTTCGTCGGCTAGTCGAACTGGACTATGAAGTCGTCCCTGATGTAATGACTGCATCCCACCGACGCCGCATGCGATCAGAGGTTGTCCATGCCGTCCGTGTAATGTCCTGTTATGTGGTCTAAACGAACTGTGTTTCCACACTCGCTGTTTATTTTTGCCCAATTCGTTTTATTAGTATCTAGCCGCCTTATTTGTTTTCAAGCAAATGGTCGATGCTTCTTTTAGAGGGCAGTAATGCCGCGAATCATTTTAGTGCGTGTTTCTTCATTCTTCAAAGCTGCCGGCATGCCACTTTATCGCTTACTTTGCAGTGCAAGACACCACGAGATTTATCTCGATTATGCGCACCGAGGCAGAGCCTATTCTAGATTGTTCATGAATGTTGCAGTTAGCTTTTCACACCGTATCTAGAAAGTTCTCTTCCAGCTTTAAATTTTACAGGGCCGCCAGCGCAGGCGATACTGTTCGACGACCGCCGAGCACGCTTGTTGCTACTCTGCCGCCAAGTGATTCAGTCCATTGTGGGCGGAAATCAGCCCAAATAAAGAGCTTTGATTGACGCCTTCTTGGTTTTCGTTCTGCTCCCTTTAATGCCGTCACCACTCCGTGACAATATTTATGCTATCAATCAGGTGATAGCGGAATGTGCATAATGCAACAAACCCTTATATACAGCCCTCATATATTATTAGAAAGCATCCGATTAAGTAGAATCTTCAGCAGGCAATGCGGAATCAACGTGTCGGAGATCCGTACGCAAAAATAGACTCCAGAGAATGTTTACTACATTCGAATTAGCGCGAAAGCAAGGATTTACGCTACGCAAAAGACAGCGATAAGCGGTGGGTGCAATGGGATTGAGCACTCGCGTTAGGCCAGCTGTGGACATGGAGGAGACGATTTTGCTCTGGTCAGAACCATCGGATAAGTGCCACGTAGAAGACGACGATGAGTGGGCAGTGCAGAGCGGCGAAACTCTCCCTCTAGGCCAGCTGTGAGCAGAGAACGCATCTGATAAGACAATTTGGCACAAGAATTTTTACCCACTGAATAATAAAGTATAGAAGCCTAGTCTAATTTAAAAATACTCGCATATATCTTTAATCGCGCCACAGCTACCACTGTGCTACTTAAAATCAGCAATAAAATTCCAATAAGAAGCCTGCAAAGCATGGAGACATGATTTAAACAGTGCTATTCACCACCTCTTTTCAGGGCGTGTTCAGAGGCCTTGATTGGGAACAGTTATACATAAGAATTAACGGAGAACGGCTTAACAATCTCAATTCGCTGATGAGAATGGCTCCCTAATTTGCTCAGAACATGATTTTCAAAACAATATCAATAACTTAGAAAAGCAAACTAGACAAGTTCGTGTAAAATGTGCAGAAAGCGGAATTGTTCAACCCTTTCGGAAAAGAACGGCAGTTTCAATTGTTAGCGAGATGCAAAATGCGTATACTTAGGACAGCTGGGGAGCGGAGAGCCGGATCACGAGAGTTAGGAATACAGAAGAATGAGAATAGGGTGGAGCGCATCTGGCAGGCTGTCTCTGATCATTAATGGCAGTTCATCAATATTTCTCAAGACAGAAGTATATAAGAGATATATCTTATCGACGCTCATCTACGCGGCAGAAAAGTGGAGGCTAACGAAAAGAGTTCAGCTTAAGTTAATGACAACTCAGCGAACTCGCTACGAAAAAATGATAGGTGTGACGTTAAGAGAGATACAGAGGGTAAGATTTGTCAGCAAAAAAAACACAGGTTTATGATATCCCACTCAAAATTAAGAGCAAGGAATGGGCTCGGCAAGGGCATGTAATGCAAAGCCAAGGTAACCAACTGTAGGTAAGGATGACGGAGTATATTCCAAGAGAAGGCAAGCGTAGCAGAAGGGGACAATTCTTAGGTTCTCGGATAAGATTAAGTTTGTGTGGCATATGATGGCCGCAGCCGGCATAAGGAAGGTGGCCGGAATATGATGGCCGCAGCTGGCATAGGGAGGCCTTTGCTCTACAGTGGGAGTACTCAGGCTGACGACGTATGTATGTATGTATGTATGTATGTATGTATGTATGTATGTATGTATGTATGTATGTATGTATGTATGTATGTATGTATGTATGTATGTATGTATGTGTGTGTGTGTGTGTATGTATGTATGTATGTATGTATGTATGTATGCATGTCTGTATGTATGTATGTATGTATGTATGTATGTATGTATGTATGTATGTATGTATGTATGTATGTATGTATGTATGTATGTATGTATGTATGTATGTATGTATGTATGTATGTATGTATGTATGTATGTATGTATGTATGTAGGTATGCATGAATGTATGCGTGGTTCATGGGGTTTAAGATAACAACGTGACTGAAGCTATCAAGGGCGCCGTGGTGAAGTCACCGCAATTTTCTACCGCCTGGGGTTCTTTAACGTGCGGAGAGATCGCGCATTACACGGGACTCTAAAATACCACTTTCATCGAGATTTGACCACCACGGCCGGGTTCGAACAATTGTCATTCGGGTCAGCGGCCAAGCGCCATTACCATTTAGCCACCGTGACAGCTTATGTATGTATGTATGTATGTATGTATGTATGTATGTATGTATGTATGTATGTATGTATGTATGTATGTATGTATGTATGTACGTACGTATGTGTATGTATGTATGTATGTATGTATTTCCCGAACGATAACCAGTAGAGGAAACCTCATAACAACTTATCTCAAAATAACCAGAAACTTAAGACGTAGGTTGCGTTTTCCCTTTGGTACTTTCCTTAATTTCTCATCTCGGACCATCCCCCGATCAGTGTTTTTCACAGTGACGTCATTTCCAATACAACACAGGTTCTGATTTGAAGCTTTCAGCAAAATGAAATGTAATATGACGTAGCAATTCTTCCTCATCATCAACATGAAAACTTTGACTTTAATTCTGCCTCACTGAATGCGCCCCCGTGATGCACATGGCGGACAAAACCCCTATCTCGGCACTTACTCAGGCTCTACCGGAACATCCAAGTCTACGAACATCTCTGGATCTGGAATGGAAAGCAGAACGTCCCTTCCATTATGCCTCCAAAGTGAACACAAAAACGGTTAATTCATCTTCACACCATAAGACACATCAGCGGGAAAGCGGGAGCAGGAATGTTTCAAATTTGGCGTGCGTTAGATGTCGAAATGCATTTCTTTGCGTTTTTATATCTTTTCAAAAACTTCCGGAATCCAGTAATTTTTCTGAGTGTACATGGATACCGTTAGGTTCGTTGTTGACCGGTTATTTTTCTTGGCGACATTGATGTGGCACCTTACATAGATAAAAATTATTGTATGCGATACGAATTGAATTGGCCCACTTGAATAAATAACAGGAAAATTTTAAACTATCGTCACAAATCGCTTTAATTGGAACAGATTGAATGCTTTTGGTTCACCTCGTATCAGCATCCGGAATTGCAAATTTTAAAGCAGTTTTTCCTTTCCTTTTAATTTGATTGCTGTTCCAAAGAATTCTTTGATGTGAAAGTATCGTTCTATATTGTTTCTATCAATGCTGGGACAGCATCATTAAGGGAAAGACCGCTCCGCTGGCCCCAACCACAGGCAGCACGCAGCCGCCGCGGGAGGCGCATCGGCTTATCGATGGCTGCCAGACCTGCTTTTTGAAAAACTTAGCATTACAGCACGTGCGTAATAAGTACTGGCAGTCCATTTCGCAGGATAAAAGCAAGATACTAGTCTGAGCAGAGCGAATGATTTCTGCTCGTAACCTTCCCTTGGAAACGATGCTGTGATGAAAAGCAGCGAGCTTAAATAAGCTAGAACTTTGAAACATTGGTAACCTTCAGGACAAACTTGTCATTATTCGTTTAGGTGCGCCGTCAATTGCATCAATAACAAGCTCTTTGCGTAACGCATTCAAATCTCGAATATCCAGGCACACTTAAGAGTGTCAAAGCCGTAACAGAGCGGGCGAACAAACCGGTTACCCTGGTCAACGGCGCAGCGCGCACAAATATCGCCTTTCCAATCCAACAATATATGCAGACACAATAAATAAAGTTTACACAAATGTACATTTGCTGAGGTCCTCTTAGGCTTAATACACGCTGTTTGACACCTAGCGCTGCTGCAAAGAGAATAAAGTACTACACCAACTCGCCCAAAAGCTCGTATTAGTTCACTTTGGCCTCTTCGTATCGATTAAAATGAACAGCCCGCACATAAACGTTCCTTCCACCATTATCAATGCGTTATTCTCGATTTCTAATTTTCTTAACACTGCCTTTGAGCTAGCCCAAAGGCACGCCACTACCAGCAAGCGGGAAAGAAAAAAAGCTTCAGAGCTGTCATCCAGCGAGGTGCTGCGCACAGGAGGGCTTCGCTCCTATCAAGTATTCTGCGCTCTGCAACTGCTTTAGCATTTGAGAAGAAGCTCCGGGCCAGAAACACGCCCTCTCCCTTTCTCACACTAGTTTGGAGTTAGCGTTCTTGTAAAACACAGCATATATAAGTACGGATTTTTAAAGCCATATTTCGTATAAAGAGCCAACTTTCAAGTTATAAATGCAAGGAGAGAAACAGTTTTTATTACAACAAATCTGTGAACTGCCTCTTATTAAAGGACGCGTCTATAGACGGCGCTAGCAAAACTAGCCACAGAGGCTGAACTCAACAGGCTTTGCTTAACTGCCAATTAAAATATGAAATTAGTGTGTGTCTCTGAAATCGCGGTGCCGTATTTATTGCCGTCCCAAGAACACAATCCTATCTCTTTTTAAATAATTGTTTACCCCATCCGTCAAGAAGCATGTATGCGCATCTGTGCCCCGCATTGTCATGGCTTTAGCCATCCCCTTAAACTTACTCGTTCCTTGCGCCCGTGATGTAACCTTCTCCACGTCCTGCTTTCAATGCGCCGCGTCAGACAACGCCTATCAAACTCAGCCGCTGCTGTCAACTACCCATCGCACTTCAATGCCATATCATTTATCATCTTGTCAATTTATAATAACAGTGGATGATTACCCCACTCCTAACTTGATTCCTCCAAAACTGAGGCTTGAATATAAACAAATGAAATGAATGTACTTCGTTTTAGCCGTAATAAAGCGTTCGGATTAGAGCGCTTATGCCGTCTGTCGGTCGCCAGCCTCTGTGAAAGTAGAAAAAATGAATTCATAGTGTAGTCACCCCTGTGTTCTGCTAGACTCCGTAGCGCTGCTAACGTTTTTACATTTCACGAAGCAGATAAAGCGAGAGTGACATGAAATCTTTGAAGGTGTGCACAGCACTTTTCTGTTCTACACACTACTACTACTTTGAATAATGGCATTGGGGCGCTGCGTTACTGGCGCGGATCCTCTCGTTTTGCAGCCTCGGCCACACAAGGGCCATGCTACCTCGATCCATATTCGCCGTAAACTCCCTCTACTTCCACGGCATCCACCTTCTATATAGTTTCCTTGATAACCGCCCACTATGTTATGCATTCTTGCGCTCCCGCAATACCCTCCTCCTCCCACAACGCTCTTCCGTAGAAGGTAGCTATGCTCCAGGCAGATCCAGTGGAAGCCATCCTCCGGTTGCACCTGATTACGCTCTCACATTGCCCTGCTGATTTCAATATAACTATCCTCCGAAGAGTTCTTGTGGTGACCACCCACAGAATAAGCATTCCTACACTCTCGCCATACCATCATGCTTCTACGGTAACCCTTCTCTGGTTGGCGAGTCCCACATTGTCGCCGCATCCTGTTGGTTCCAGGCTATCATCATCATCATCATCACCCCGGCTACACCCACTGCAAGGCAAAGGCCTCTCCCCTGTTTCTTCATTTAACACTGTCATTTTCCAGCTGCGCCCACCCTATGCCTGCAAACTTACCAATCCCATCCACCCACCCAGCCTTCGGCCGCCCCCTGCTGGGCTTGTCTTCTCTTGGAATCCACCCCGTTACCGTTAAGGACCAGCGGTTATTTTGCCTTCGCGTTACATGCTCTGCCCAAGCCCATTTATTTATCTTGTTTCCGACTATGATGTCATTAAAACGCGCTTGTTCCCTTACCCACTCTGCCGTCTTCCGGTCTTTTAACCTTACACGTGTCATTTTTCTTTCCATGGCTTGCTGTGTTGTCCTAAATTTAAGCTGAACCATTTTTGTTAGCTTCCCCGTTTCTGTCCCGTACATGAGTGACGGTAAAATACAGCTGTTGTACACTTTTCTCTTGAGGGATATTGGTAACCTGCTATTCATGATCTGAGAGAACCTGCCATATGTTTTCCACCCCGTTCATATCATTCTAGTTATTTCCCTCTCATGATCCCGTTCAGCTCCCACTACCTGCCCTAAGTAAACGTAATCCTTATTCCTTTACCACTTCCAGCACCCGGCTGCTAATTGTGAACTGCTGTTTCTTTCCTAGACTCTTGAACATTACTTTGCTTCCAGGTAACCACCTGCAGGTAGGGAAGCGCGCCCACAGCAGAATATGCAGTTCGGAGAGTAGAGAGTGCGCTAGATATATGAGAGAAAAGCATGATTTGGGAAGGCGTGCGTTTGAGCTGGCGCGAAGAGATTTTGTGTGCGCTATCCCACATTAATGAGGACCTGTTCTATCACCTTATTCCCTCTGTCACTTCCGAGTATCAGTGGGAGACCGCACTGCGCAACTCGCATCCGGGCCATTATATCAGTTCGTCCTACGGGCTGACTTCGTCCGAGGCACACAAGTTCTTGAGTATATCTGACGGTGTTGATCCGGTGCATTTCTTCAATCTGCCAGCTTCCTAACTGTCCGCATACGATCCTCGACCATCGCCTTTCTCAACCATCGTGGGATTGGGGATTTTTTCTCTCGCCATGCCTTCCTCCCTGCGCAGTCACCTCTCTCCGGACGTGTCTTAAGGCAGCCCGTTTCCTGGAGTTGATTCCTACCTCTCGTATACCCTCCTCCTTTGACGATAACCACCCCCACCGGATGGTTGCTGTGTTAACCGCCTACAGGTTAAGCATCCGTACGTTATCGCCATACTATATTTCCACGGTTATCATCCTCCGGTTGGGGAACCCTCCACTCTCACCGCACTCTCCTCCTTCCTGTTTCCTGAGGTAACCACAAACCAATTTCTCATTCGTGTGCATTCGATACTCTTCTTTCACAGTAGCCATCCTGTAGCTGGGGACTCTCGCTGCTGCCAGACTGTCCTTCATGCGCGGTAACTACACTCAAGGCGGTTCCCATGGCAACGACCCATGGGCTACGGCCACTAGTATTACCACAACCTCTACTACTACAACACCGACACAAACATAGGAGCCGGAAATAACACCTGCCACTGTAAAAAATGCCATACTTACGCCCTCTAGCTGGGTGCGAGCACGCTGAAGAGCGAACAGATCAAATTCGGTGCCTCTGCAGATAGTCGCCCGGCGCATTGAATTGCTTTCCTATTGCGTTGTGCTTTCATGTTGTCACGACACCGTAGAGCCCCATGAAGGGCTTAAAGATAAAAACGGTGTACTGGTCAACGAGAAAGCGTCCTGCACTTCAGCTTCCTTCTCTGCCAGCCTCGCGCCCGCAGACCCAGTCGTCATATTTGGCGTCTTCTTGTATGCGGCATTCTGAACTGAGATGTGACAGGTCATCTAAACTAAAAACTAAATTGTCAAGGAAGCGCAATCTGCGTCATGCCGTGTGGACAAAGTGACATGGCATGAAGGTGCATGAGGTGCAAAGCATTTGATGCGACGTTTCGTAGTCAGGGGCAGCAGGCAAGATGAATGGAGGGAGATTTGAACCACCCCAGCCGAGCACAGGGAAATAAATTAAGACGTCAGTGGTGTGAACCACGACCGTAAGCACAATGTGCTCACGAAATCCGAGCCTATACGTTAAGCATTGCCTGGGGTTTAATTGCGCAATCACCGCCAGTGTGTTTTTCTGAAATGCTTCTCTACGCCGATATCGTGATGCGCACGAACTAAAAGTAAGGGAGACGAAATGAATAATATTGGGCGCAAGGACGTAGCGTGGCACCAACTGCAGGCAGCTCCCGCATTACGGCAGAGGAGGGATAACATGTGCCAGCCTGCTGCTTTCCGCTTCACCTCAGGCCGTTTAGTGTCCAGGGGGTTCTCTCTCTATCACACACACACACACACACACACACACACACACACACACACACACACACACACACACACACACACACACACACACACACACACACACACACACACACACACACACACACACACACACACACACACACACACACACACACACACACACACACACACACACACACACACACACACACACACACACACACACACAAACACACACGCACGCGCGCACACGCACATGCACACACACACCCGCACGCACGCACACGCACACGCACACGCACACACACACACACACACACACACACACACACACACACACACACACACACACACACACACAGGTTTTATTACAAAAACTGGAAAAGTCTCCCCGGCTTAAACTTTCAATCTTGACGCGGCCCAGGAGACCCAATACAGGGCAACAGTGAGGGTGCAAAACTCTAAAGGGGCGTTCACCCAGAATGTAAAAAAACTTACATGAAGAAAAAATAAAAGATATTGATTTTATTCAGCAAAATAACCAATAAAGATCACTCTAGGATTAAATACCAAAAGGTCCTCTAAAAGCAAGATAACTAAATTTGCAACGAAGGAAACTGAATTACACATAATGGATTGTTAAAATATAAAATATGAGCGCAACTGCATACGCCTGAAGCAAGCCATCAGTGGTAATATTTGAGTGCGACACACACACACACACACGCACACGCACGCACACGCACGCGCACGCACGCACACACACACACACACACACACACACACACACACACACACAGACACACACACACACACACACGTTTTATTCCAAAACCTGGAAAAGTCTTCACGGCTTAAACTTTCAATCTTGACGCGGCCCAGGAGGCCCAATACAGGGCAACAGTGAGGGTGCAAAACTCTAAGGGGACGTTCACCCAGAATGTAAAAAAAAACTTACATGAATAAAAATAAAAGATTTTGATATTATTCAGGAAAATAACTAATAAAGATCACTCTAGGATTAAATACCAAAAGGTCCTCTAAAAGCAAGATAACTAAATTTGAAACGAAGGAAACTGAATTACACATAATGGATTGTTAAAATATAAAATATGAGCGCAACTGCATACGCCTGAAGCAAGCCATCAGTGGTAGTATTTGAGTGCGACAGGGATATTTTTCAAGGGAATGATATCTGTAAAAAGTGCAAAAAGGCGGGATCATCTATTTCTCTCCATTTCTTTTAATAATATTAGCATCTTTGATACTCCGTTCCAAGGACACAAGTGATGCTAGAGTGTTTGCTGTTGGTGGAGAAGAGTGGCTGAGAGGTTATCTTTTCACTTAATCTCTGTCACGACGTAGAAGATTCGGCAACAAAGCACCTCAGCGAGTGCAGCCGTTTGTCGCTGCATAACGAGGCGATTTTTGTTCGACACTTAAACTGTGCAGCGCGCAACCTTCCGCATCCATCATGAAGTATACCGGCCGCGGTCGTTGTAGAGAACTCAGTCTGCTCTGAAATAAGCCGCAGATGAGCGAGCACTAGGTGAAGTTCTGATGGAAAGATTTCTACATGTGGCTCACTGCGCAGAAATCGCGACATATCGATGCACTGCAGGTTAAATCTGAGCCTGTGATTTTCGGTAAGTGGCGGCGGACTGAACACCGTTAGACTGTTTATTTGCACTATTTTTGAGTAATCAGGTCGAACGGTGCCAGGTATTATACAGCACAGCCCAATGTGTAAAAAGTTCAACTGTGGAAGTGTGCCTAATAAAGCTGATCCGGCATCGGCTCATATGCACAGGATTGTCAGCGGAATCTGAATGATTGTAAACTTGCTCCCTGAGGTTATTATGCACACACTACAATATGAACTTGACATTAACTCCATTGTCAGCGCAAAATCTCATCATTGTCGTTGTTTGCCTTCTTTCGGACTGAAATAAGTCGTACAGAGTACTGCCGCGTACGTCTAGCAGTAAGGTACTAAAAAACTACCGTGAAAAAAGCATAAACTACGTCACCCTATTGCCACTAACCACAATGTTCAGCGCAGGAGGTCGAAAACTTAAAATTGAACAAAACAAAGTGGTTTGTGTCTATTAAAAAGCAGAAATTTTTTCTAGCCTGCTCTCTGCCACAGCAAGCGGAATCACGTGGCAACCTAGCTGCGCAAAATCGACGTTAGCATGGTTCACTCCACTCAAGATAGCGATCTATACAAGGTTGAAGCTGGTTTGTAGCCGCCTAGATAGGCCGGACGGAAGTATAGACGGGTGAGTAATTGCAGAATAGATATAAACTACTCATGGCGGGCGAAGACAGCAGCAGATTCCCGCCCCTTTATTCTCTGAATTGTGACCTCTACTCTGGGCAATCTCGCCCCGTTTTCGGATTAGGTGCTGTTCATATGATCGTTTTGCCGGAGACGGTTAATTGGAACGAAATGCTGGTGGTGTTTCTCGAGAATCGGACGTAGTTCGACTAGAGATGACGATGAAGTTATTTTTCTTCAGCAGGACTACGTCGCTTGACGGAAGGCTGGCCCGTCGGTTGGCAGGCACTGCCGCTGGGGGCACGGTCAATGGGGGAGGTCAGCCACGAAATCTGCAGTCCTTCTGACGCAAGCCGTCTGCAGTACCCTTGACCTCGCATTCGTCCTCGAGCCGCTGCAGTTGTCACAGCGTGTAAGAGGGAAGGCGTGAAGATGATTGCCTCCCTCTTCTGCCCTGGACCGCCAGCACCGCTTCCTAAGGAGTATGCAAGCGGTGCCGTGGCCCCGAGGTCTTAATTCAAGGGACATGGTGGGGCATCAGCCCAACAGAGCAGGCGTCAGAGAGGCTCTTGTGATTACAAGAGGCGCCGACTTGTTCCGCACTGCCTGGTTCGCGGACAAGAGATATGTCGAGCAGGCAGCCTCGGCTGTTGGAATGTGATTTACATCCAACGGTCTAGTGATTTTGGCTGGGACCTTTAGAGGTGACTGCGTTAATACGACCCTATGATTCACTCCTCCTAATCAAATGTGCTACCCCCTTAGAGCAATGTTCATAATTTTTTTACTGACAAAAAAATTTGACACAGCTCTTCACAAAAGACCTCGTAAATGAACTCCTCAATGTTAGTGTTGTTCATGGTTGCATCTTAATGGTTTGGTGAGAATACTCCCAACTTCATATGGGTATTCGCCTCAAGTCCTGAGGCCCCTTGACGTTGGCCTCTTCGTTAAGGAACTCAGCAATAATATTTAGAGGTTTTTTCCTTAGCTTGTACGCATGAGATCTTCGCTCTGTGCGCTTTTCAGCTAACATATTTTTATTGCTGTACATCGGTTGAAATTGTGGACTTTCCTTTGACGCAAACATAGCGTAAAAAAGACTCGGTAAAAGCGCTCTTGAAAAAAACGTTGTTTCATAAATAAAAAAATTATCATCCTTTGGCGTACACATACCTCTTACGGGTTGATATTTCGAACGAACTTTAAGAAGCATTCAGGCTCTTTTCTTACGTAATAGCCTTGCAACGGCTTCCGCGTTGTTGTTATTTAATCTTTACAGGTCTCTGGTGAACAATCACAATTCCATAATTTTTTTGGCGTAGACAGTTTTATGCAGATAAGAAATTTCAACGTGTGTGATTTTTCACAGCTTTATCAGCCGCAAATTTGTACAAATATCATTCAAATCGACATCATCTTGAGATAGTCTACAGACCACGGTGCTGGAAAACGCAACCAGCTCGAACTGTGCACCAAGATATGTTCGAGATGCCCAGTAGAACAATATTTTGGCACTACTTTCAGATGTCACGGGTAGATATGACAATAATGCAGAAATGAAGACCTCAGAAGTCTTGCTTAGAAAACTGGGCATATTGCAGGACTTAAGCCGTACAAAAATTTCGCAGCGGGAATGGCGACAAACGTTGTGAACACTAATCGAGATTAATACTATCATAAACTTTGGCCATGGTTCGTTTAGAGATGGCCGAAAAATTTCTTGTTAAGACGCTGAAAACAGGCAGAACAATCCCGAAAATTGGAAAAAAAACGAGTGGAATTAGTATATTGCGTGGAACTCTGTCGAATCGTACGTCGCAGTGAGAGCAATAAGGCGGTGTGCCGGCGACCACAAACATAACAGGGTTTTGCGGCAGCAGGGCCGCGGTATTAGTTGTCATTCCTTGCTTTTCATCTATTGAGTTGAGTTCTAATAAAACGGAACTACCTAATTTTCTCAGTGCGAGATAGGCTTTTCTGCTACCTTCGCGAATCAGAGAGAAAATGTGAATCCCTGTTATTGTCATTCGAAACAAAGTTTCAAGATTCTTTAAAAAAGTCAATTCAACTTTACGTTTGAAGTATTGTTCGCCCCCTTTCGGTGCGTTCAAACATATAATCGAAACCGACGATACTATTTCGGTCGCACCCTAACACTGCAGCACATCTTTCGTATTTTTTCACGAATATCACAATTAATAATCGTGATCTCCTCGCACAAGGCGTTAGTAACCCTCAAATCCTGTTTATAACAACATAGTGTCCGTAAAAACGCGTGTTAATGGCATTTATAGTCTAAATCAAGACGAAGCAATGGGCTCTGGCAGGGTATGTAATGCAAAAACATAACCGCTGTTCCTTAAATGCAACGGAGTGGATTCTAAGAGAAGGCAAGCGTAGCAGGGCGTCTCATCAAGTTAAGTGGCCGCGGATGAGATTTGGAAGTTTGCAGACATAGGGTGGGCTCAGCTGGCAAAGGATAGGGTTAATTAGAAAAACTTGAGAGAGGCCTTTGCCCTGCAGTGAGTGTAGTCAGGCTGATGATGATGATGATGATGATGTGCACATAACTGTGAAAGCGTAATTAAAAAATTAGTGCAGGCTATTCCGCTCTCTTGAAAAACATTGAAACAATCAGCTACAAGGCTTGTTGCTGCGTGCTCAACGCGAATAAAATTTATTCCATTAAACATGCAAGGCACCATGATATTTTGATTACTTTCTCCAGCATGGCTTTCGCCCTTGTCTAACACCAAAATTTCCAGTGCACAAGTAACACTCTTGTAGCGAACCATGACGGCCTCGCCTGATGCCGCATAGGCAGATCATTGACCAAGCGCCGATGAAGACAAGGCACCGATGAAAGACGAAGTTGCGCCGCGCGGCACGAGATCGCTTGGTTTTTTGGGACTGGCCGTCGGCGCTGCTCGCTGTCCTGCTCGTTGTTTTGAGTCGCCCGCCGTGAAGTCTTTCCCCTGACTTATTTGTGTACAAACCCCCTTTCACTACTAATAAAATATGTGTGTCCCTATAGGAAGAGGACTTTGACAACGCAGATGCCATAGACTGTGGGATTTGATCGTAAACAAGGAAGGCTTATTTTATAAGAGTAGATCCTTCATTTGAAAAAAGAAAGAAATAATGACGAAGAATTGCATTGCAAACCAGAAGAAAAACAACGTAACGGTATAAGCATATACACAAGAGCTGACTGCCATGCAATATAATATATTTTAAAATACCAGTGGATATTCTGGAATAAATTACGCAAACAAGAAAAGCACAATAACTTGTGGGATAAATGATGCATTACTTCATCAAAAAGTGCAGCTCTGCTTTCGCGAGGAAACATAACAATCCACTAGGGCTATAGAAACACCGGAATTACAAGTAAAGCACGACGTAGTTCACTTTCAAATAAATATTGTGCTATCTTGAGCGGCTCTGTAAAAACTTGCACTAAACACATACACCCAAGAAACACAAGATACCCGCAGTTTTAATAACATATATCGGGTAAAGAAGGCGAGCTTTGGCTGGAGAAAAATTAGTTATATATTATCACGTATTCGGACTAACTGCGGAGGGCAAAGTATAAAACATGTTATTCCTACCACTCTAAATGTGAACGCTTTTCCAGCTGAAATCGTAAATTCACTTGCTATCTATAGCATTAAAAAGGGTATGGCGTGAATGTTTGTTTATGCAGATGTACATGTAATTTGGTCTATTACCTAAAACTCTTTTAAGGTTCTGTTGTGTTCTGTTTTTTTTTCTTTATTCACTGTTTATCGCTTCAATGACACATGTGATTAATAATTTGATTCTTATCTTTACTGTGTTTCTATGATTTGAATGTGTTTTAGTGGGTCTTTATTAAATATCTAGTTTTCCTCTGAATTATTTTTATGTGTTTTCAGTGATTTTTAGGAGTAATGCGTAACCTATCCAAGTAATTTTTTCAACTGTTCACTTCTTGAAGTGTATTTTATTGCGTTTTCGTTCCTCAGCTTATTTCCGTTGCTTCAAATCATTTGGTGTTCCAGGCATGGCTGTCAGCATTCTTGAGGGGTCAGTGGACCGTGTCAGGCACTTCTTAGTGCCTTTTGTCCCTGACCCGTAGGTATTTCTGTAAATTCAAAGCTAAAGTGTTTTAATAAACATAAACTCGCCGTTCGATGCCACAATAAACATACTCCTTGATATCTCAGCATCCTCTACGTTCTCCGACGCCATTTGGTGAGAATACCTGCCAACCAGAGGAAATTTGGCAAGATCAATGCGCAATGCCTTCCGGCCTTAAACCTCACTTTCTCGCAGTTGATATGTTAGCTGTTCTGTTGTGAGCGGAAACTGCGTACGCGTAGTGCTGGAGATTGTAGAGGCGGCTCAGATAAGTACACTGCATGATTACTGCGCTAGTGTACCCGCGTTTGGTTTTCCTGGTGAAAGCAGAGTTGAGAATATTCATGAGGAACCTAGTATCGCTCTTTGGCTGTTTGCGTAATTACTACGAATAGGTGTAGAAGTCGTAGTTTTTTATATAAAGGTTATTTAAAAGTCGGCGCTCTGCTGTGAACTTGTCTCTGTGCGTCCCTTCTCATTGTGTGTGGTGCAGTAATTCATGATCCTGTTCCCCGCAAGCCCTTACTTTACATTAGTAAAAAAAATACCGCCGCCAGCACAACGCCGATACCTTGTCTGTAAAATCTCACGCAAACGTGGAAAATGAACAATAAGGTCAGCGTCATAAAGCAGTTATAGTTTAAAACTAGAAATATTAAAGCCTTCACATGAACATTTACTCGACTGGCTGACACGAAGCTCTTGTGAACGCACTGAAAATAACTAGATTTTATTAATTATCAACTTTCATAAAATCGTCTGAAAATTATTTATTTATTTCAATTCATTGTGAGCAGTGATTACAGATTTGGAACCGCATTCGCGAGCGCAGCATTCATACTTCAGCGAATTGCGAATGCAATAGCATATTTTCGCGACACGGGGTAGCGCACGTGCTACTAAATTAGGGATAAAATAAATACTTTTTATTTCATGGCAATTATTTTACTGCGGAAAAGCCGTACGTACCGTAACAAAAGCAGCACGCTTGACGAACACCATATAGCTTTGAATAACATTTCTGCTGGCTCTATGGAAGCGCCTCAGCTTGCGCTCCTCAGAAGCGCAAAACGGCGGTGCACTGTGGAGATTTTCTGTCAGGCTTTGTTTCGCTATAAATGAAATTCGTAAGTGTTCTCTCTCGCAATTGGTAACCACACGGTGGGGCACAATTTTTTCGCGACTTGCGAGGACTACTGTGCGCCGGACTGCTCTTTCAATAGAGAACAACCCTCCTTGAGCTAGACAATGCCGAGGTGGTTGGGGTCAAGACATGGGGCTCATTTTTCATTATGCAGCACAGTCACCCACTGAGCTAATCGCCTCCTACAGACGCCCTCCTAAGAGTAAAGGGTGCAGCTCTGCAACAATCATTGATCAGTGCCCCTCTTGTTCGGCTCAAAAGCAACGCTAAACGCAAATCCGCGCAGGCAGTGCTACCATAGAGAGGGCGGAGGTTTATGACTCACCTTCTTCCATTTTATTGTTGCTCTCGGCTGTCGGAAGCCGTACAAGATGGCCTGGGCGATGGTTTCAAGCGAAAACCTCGGGATAGCAGATTGTCGTTGTCTTTCTTTTCTTCGTCGTGGGAGCATAGAGAGCCACCGCAGACATATGGGTCAGAAATTTTATTTTGATACATGATGTGCAATGCCATTTTTTAGCTGTTTTGCCTTATTTTTTATATTTATTAGCGGTGTTCTCAGTATTGCAGCCAACGCGAAACCAGAGCGCGCTGTGCTTTTATGCCCATTATCGTCGCTGCCAGGCAAGGTCAAGGAACTGGCGACGAAAACGTTTTGAGCATCAAAGCAGCAGTGCAAATGACACCCTAAATGAATGACAAACGTTATTTCACTGAACATAAAAATGAAATTTCTCACTTCATAAATTAAAACTCACAACCAGAACACTAACTAATCAAAAAGGAAAAAAAATAGCAAGACTTGATTCTACTCTTCATAAAGAAAATAATAGGTTTTCGTCGTTCTGGTTGCGAGCTGGGCGATAAAAAACAATTTTCCGAAATAAAGCTCAGCCCGAAAACAGAGGGCAGTAAAAATTCTCTTATCGTAAAAGAATACTGTTTTTAGTTTATATTTGGTGGCAGGTTGAGTCTAGCAGTCGCAACGTGCTTATATTAGACTCCCTTTGCGTTGGATGCGTTGCGCCTGCAAGCGACAAACGCTGCTTTGACGAAGCAGACAGGGAAAAAAAGAGCGCACCTTAACTAACAATGACCAATTGCAAGGCTGGTTATGCTAGCGACAGTGATATAGCAGCCCACTGCACTATTGGCCACTTCCCTTCTTTCCGTATAACTTAAAACGCGATGGCGGTCAGACTACCGTTCTTCAGAAAATCCGGCATTCTCGATGCCGTCATTGTGACCGAAAACAGATCTGGCCTTATTCCAGCCTAGGTCACGTGACCTTATGATGTAATGACAAGCTGCCCACCGAAGTTTCGACAAACTACCCACCATGGCAGGCGGTACTTAACTTAATGATCGGCCTAGAGAGAATGCTCGGAAAGAGCAACATAGCTCTCACAAGCATCACCGATGGCTCTGTTCGAAACAGTCGCCTACGGGGCAGTGGCGTATCGCTTAACTAGTGCACCACTGCATGAGCACTCTCCGCTGTTCTACGAATGGATAGTAGATACTTACAGTGCCTGCGAAATTATAAGAAAAGAGGACCCCATAGCCGTTTAAAAGATCCAGTAGCGCTATCACGCCATACCCTCAAGGCGGAGCTTAAGCGTGTCGTCTGTTTTGAAGTTCCTCGCGTCAACCACGAGGCCTGTTCATTACTCAAAAATCAAAATTCGTATTTTCACATTGTCGAGTGTAAGAAATAATTGCGAGCGAGGTTTTTATTTTAAGTGAGGCTTGCCGTGCTTGTGTTTTATGAGAAGACATTCGTTTTAAGGCAGACAGTGTGATGATGATTATGATGATGATGATGATGATGATTTTTTGGCGCAACGGCACCTTTAGCCAAAGAGCGCCATGGCAAAAGCTTGTTTTCATTTCACCCTCAGAAGCCGATCACGACCTTGTACTCATTGTATCACCGGCGGGTACCCGGCGGCTCTGCGGATCGAACCGGGCACCTAGAGCATTCGTGGCGAATGCTCGAGCCACTAGGCCGCCGCTGCGCTCAGACAGTGTGTAGTAGTTGACATATAACTCACATATACTATATTGTGGTATTATATCATCGAGGTATAATGACACTTCTCAGAGGGACACTATCCACACTGAAAAAGGAATTGCTAACGATGATTTTCTGGTTATTATGAAATGATTTACTCGGAATATGGGTATCTGAAATCATAACAATATGAATAAAGACTTTCCTGCACCCTTATTTTTTCTTCTAAATGCCGTATACCGTGGACTATCAAATAGGTCCTATCCCGAGGGTCAAAGCACGTAAAAGAAAGGAGCAAAATAATATACGAAAAGAAAAAAACGCTATTGAGAGCGCCGAGAAAGGAATAATAAGAAACTTAGCAGGTCTTAGTTTGCAACCTCCTAAATTAAATAGATGCTCTTTGTTATTTTAGGGGGCCGGTCATTCCAATCCGTCATTGTGCACAGAAAAAACGAGTATTTAAAAACACTGATTCTAGCGCTTTGTGGCTTCTAGTGAGGACGTTGATTTAGTCGCGTCGTGGTGGGCTTTGTTTGAAATGTGATTTTTGGGTAAGAAATCAAATTTCAATATCAGAATTCTTTTTGAGTTCGCAGTTCTACATATTGTGTTGTGCCATGAGAGTCTTCGGAAAGCTACTATAACCTTTGTCCGTAAAGTTTCGAGACTAATATATTTTCTTCTCTAGAAAAGATTCCACAAAACAAATGTTAGTGCGTATGTGTAGCGCCATCTTCTCAGGCTAGCCCGAGCTATTTATGTTAATTGCTGAGGCAGGCGCTTGATAGCGCAACATGTAGAAAACTACGTTGTCGCTAGTCGTTTGCTCAATCTACTGTGAGTGAATGTGGACAGGTGTACGTCCACCTCGAACAGCGTGTGAACATAAAATTCTGTGTGAAGCTTGGCAAGACAGCCACAAAGACGTATGAGCTCCTTCGTGACGCTTACGAAAACGAGATATTATCGCGGATGCGAGTTTTCGAATGGCACAGTAGGTTTGTTTCGGGGAGAACGTCGGTGGACGACGGCACAAGGCAGGGGCGCCCTTCAACCTCACGGAATGAAAACAACGTGTCTCGTATCAGGTAAATCGTACAGCAAGACCGCACCCTTACAGTCCGCATGCTATCAGATGCTCTCGACATTAGTAAGACAACGTGCCAGCAAATTTTGCGTGAGAACTTGGGGAAAGGAAAGCTGAATGCCAGACTTCTGCAGCAATTCCTCACACAGGACCAGAACGACACGCGGGCATCAGTGAGCGCTGATTTGCTCGCCGAGGCAGAGAAGGATGCTGCATTCGTGGACAGCATCATTGCTGAATACGGAATAAGGTATTTTCAATACGATCCTCAAAAAAGAAGCAGAGCGCCGAATGGTGGTCCGCAAGCTCGCCGGTGTCGAGAAAAGTGCGGCGACAGAAGACCAAAACAAAGACGATGATGATAGGTTCTTTCGATGCCAGGTTTCATACACCACGAGTTCGTCCCAAAAGCGCAGACGGTGAATCAGGAGTTTTATATCCGGGTGCTCCAACGCATGCGTGATTCACTGCGACGCCGTCACTCCGACTTATGGACATCTGGACAATGGAGCTTTCTCCGCGATAACGCAAATCCGCACACTACTCTAAGCGTGACAAAACTTCTCCTCTAGCACAGCATTACTGTACTTCCCCATCTGCCATACTCGCCTGACCTCTCCCCATGCGATTTTTTTTCTGTTTCCTCGTGTGAAGAGAACTCGAAAAGGTCGCTGGATGGAGAGCATGGAGGCCATTAAAGACGCCACGACAAAGGAGCTCGCAGTCTTTTCAACAGAAGCGTTTTCCAACTGTTTCGAAGACCTCAAGAAGCTTTGTAAGCTTTGTATAGACTGCAAGAGAGACTATTATAAGGGGTGTTGCTTAAATGACTTCAAAGTTAAAAGCAGTTTTTTAATGAACTCAGTCGCGGAACTTCACTGACAAAGGTTAAAGAACGACGTTGCATTAAAACGAATTCAACTGATTTTCGCTTGCTCGTATTCTACGCGTTGGTCTTACGACTTGTTCGATCGTTTGATGCTTGATGTGTGGCTAATAGTTTTGCACGAGCACCGCAGCCTTAATTCATGCCTCAGGAAGCCAAGTTTTCCAAAGGATGACGAGCAAATGAGTACTATGTGCTCATTCTACCGGACGTTTTTGCTTAGAGTAAAATATTCTTTTTTGTATTCGTTGCGTTCTTCAGGCGGGTAATATAGAAATCTATATGGAAATTAATGGCTATTTCTTTTATTAGCAGACTTCATAAAATCTTTTGTCCTGATGATTTCATTTGCCAACGACTGAGCCATGCACGATTCTTCTGAATGTCAGAAATAGCAATCACTTTACCTTCGCAGGACATTCTTCTTCGAACAAAACACACTCATCGGCAAGGAACCTGATTTGCAGAGAATAACTACTTACACCAACAATGGCATTTGTGTGGGCCAGAAACTTGTGGTCATATTAGCCAAGCTCCTAAAAAAGAAAATGCGAGACCATTTCGACGTTAGACCACAAGCAAAAAAATTAGGGCTCCTGAATTTTGTAAGTATGCCAACAATAGAAAATTAATTGAGGCGATTAGTGGGAAAAATAAAGCGGATAATTGGAGATTAAGGGGTAGAATAATATGAATTATTGGGGATTTGTGGATGGAAAAGTGGAGATTAATTCCTGAAATGTGGTGGACGAGATGGTTGGGTCCATAAATTACACAAAAAAAATTATTATCAAGTGTTAGAACATCATGTCCTCAGTTTTTAGAATTCAGCTCTGCTCCTGATGGAATGATCCACTCGACCAATGGGGCAGTTTCCTAAGGAAAAAACCGATTCATTTTGCATGACGGCAACATAAATAATATCTGGTTGAAAAGAGAATTGACCCCACAACATTTTTTTTGTTATGCCAGTAGAGACAGGGAGGCTCGTTGAACTGTGAGCACGAATGCTAACAAACTGAGGGCTTTTTGAAAGATTACTTGAAGACATCTAATTATAAAGGAGAAAAACTCATGAAGTCAAGGTTAGATATTTTAATGGTAGGTTTTGTACCGTGTTTGCCGCTCATCACGATAAATGTGCCGCCCGTAAGAAAGGATGACGCCACAAAGATGACGCCACTTGCGCTATACCTTCCAAGAAGGTGGACCCGTCGAATGCGGACGCTGGACAAAACATGAAAGGCGCGGGCGCGCGCACACACACACACACACACACACACACACACACACACACACACACACACACACACACACACACACACACACACACACACACACACACACACACACACACACACACACACACACACACACACACACACACACACACACACACACACACACACACACACACACACACACACACACACACACACACACACACACACACACACACACACACACACACACACACACACACACACACACACACACCACTGCAGGTATTACAAGTTATTTACTGCGATGAAGATATATCATTTTCCTGTCCACGTGCACAATCAGATCAAGGTGACGGAACGGCGTTTACGACGATAAAACAGACACTCGTTTTTTGTTACAACAATTGGAGGATTACCGTAGCATGTCTTCCTATGGACCTCCTGCATGTTTGTAAACAAACGAGGTGGCGCTGCAGTCGCTAGCGAGCTCGTGGTAGGCAAAAGGTCGGGGAGTGGCGTCGCGGTTAGGTGTTGTGCGCGGGTTTTCAAGGCTTGTAGGCGCGTTTTCAGTTTCTGCGAATCATAGCAATGGTCGATGCTTCCAACTTAGCAATTTGTCGAAGTACACGAGCTCGCGTTGGCCACGTGCGGCCTATAAAGAGAAATAGTTTGCCACTCGGTATTGTATATATGGTTAGTAGTAAACATGTAGAAAGCGTTCCTGCCGTTTATTTATGCGCTAGTCATTGAATAAAACAAGTTTTGACACTCTGCACTAGCCGGAATGATTTTACTTCGGGACAATAGTGAGGGGAAGTGCTGGCGTTGTTTCGTCGGAGCAGACATGCGCTCACCGTCTGCTGACATACGTACGTGTCGCGCTGCGCGAAAAGTGGGGACAGCGTCGTGTCCCCGATCTCCTGTCTCGCTTAGCGCTGTTATTAGCCGCATGACCACGCACCAGCCAGGCCGACTTGTCCTCTTGTTAAGCTGGTCGATTTGATGAAAATTTTTGATTTCTAGAATTATTCTCTTTCCTAGCCCTGAAGTCTAGTTTCGTGACGAAAAATTATAGCAAAATATTGAGTACAAATTTATAAATTACACTTTTTAGAAGTGTGGTCGTAAAAAATTGTGAGGTAATTTCTTTGATTTCAGTGCCGCATTTCTTTGACCAAAGCGAAAGCGAAGATGCATAAACGAGGGAATAAACTTTAAGGTTCGTTTTCTGACCTCTCGCATTTTCTGCGACTGGATCACTCACCTTCGTAATTCGCATGAAAATCAAATGATTCCATTTGTCGCAAACTATTCCTGAGACGTTGAAGAGCGTAATAAATCTCTCGATTTTTTTCCCCACACATGCAGTATTGTGTTAGTTATATTTTGTAAGAAACGTTTTCATGTAACTATGCATGCATAAGTACTGATCATATAGAAAAAAGAACTAATCGCGTCATCATACAGAACAGGGCTTTATGCACATGCTGGCATAAAAAAAACTGCGCACTATCTACTCAATTATTTGAGACCTAGCTTGAGGGACTTGACGACGGTGTTAAATATAATTACCCAGAACTCCACCAGGTATAGCTATAAATAAAAGGAACGACTGAAACTAGCGTAGGAATTTCATATTTGCACCAAGTTTACTTACATATCGCATGCATGAATAACGAAAACACTTTTCATGCCGCGTCCCCTCTCAATCTCGCCACGTGTCTGTTAGTAGCACGCCTACGGCTACTTCTTTCCAAACAAGCTTCGCGATCATGTATTACCTCATGAAACATGACACATGCATGATGCAATGAAAAAGCATATGGCGTTTAGCACACTTAAGGTACGCTATTCTAAGCACACCAACGCGACCGCGCAAGATTGACACAACGTACCAGACTTGTTTCTGCTCGAATGAAATAATTACGTCGTCATAACAAGAAACAGTTTCAAGTAAATATTAAATGTCACAAAACGCACCATTTAAACATGGTGTGCTATTAACAAAAAAAACGCATTCCTTGGGGGCGAGTGAACCTGTCGGCGCCCCGTGCACTCCGGCTCAAGGTGATAAGTACCTGTGCAGCTACATATGTCTTTTTTTTACTTGAGCAATTATCAGCCTACTATCCTGAAGTTCAGGTGAATGAACGCAGTAACTTGCATGCTATTAAGTGCATTGAGTGGCAGTGCCTATCGACTCCCTGATTTCGCGCTTTACTACCGTGGCCCAATGCCTGTTAGCCAGTTTCCGAATGCGGCATTTATGCGCGAGAAACCTATCGAGGCTAATTTAATATTTTTATGCTACTACGCGGATCCAGCAGTGACGCAGCTGGTCAATACACGCTGCTTCTGCAGTGCACAGGCTTGAAGCAGCCGCCGGTAACTGCGGCAGCTGCGGTAGGCACTGGCAAGCGGAACCTGTTTTGCCTACCATGCGAAAGTCGCTGCTAACATCAGCGCCACCGCATCTTCGTGACGTCGCGGGGTGAAGGAGGTCCATATTTTCTGATTGAAAGCACTGTCAGCAGCTCACGCTCACGTCTTGGTGTCATCCGACCGATAAATCTAGAGAGGTAGAATCAAAGGGAACAGTGGCGGACGTCTTTGAAATGAATGACTAAGTGGGTTCCCCTGCCTAAGATTAAACTTGTTCAATCCTGCCTCAGACGTTCATTTAGGTATCTTCCAATTTCGCCAAGGTTTAGCTGCAAGACAATTTGGTGAAATCGACCACATCCAATGCACACATAGAGGAAATCGTCTGGTGGTTTGCTTTGCAAGCGCCAGTTTCCGGTTGGCCAGCAAATATTTGTTAGCCAAACCGTCAGAGTTTACTGCAAGCAATAAACATCAAAATGACACGGCATTTTTCAGCCACATTTAACAGCCCCCGTGACGCCTTGTAGAAGTAAAAGACCTCTTAAATATTTTTCCGACCTCTTCTGCTAGACTTGCAGACTTTGAGGAAAGCATATTATTTTATTCACCAAGCATTTACCGACCGCCAGAATAATTCAGGAGGGAACCAGGAAGACTTAAACCGGTCGCCATCCCCCACCAGTTATTGCTGCATCACATGCGGGCTACGTTTATTCAAAGCATATAAAAATTCAAATTCGCGATGATGTGCTTTACCAACCTCGAATAGGTCTCGTAATACGGCAACAGCACCTTTTAAGAAAAGTATATATTTCCTACACACTGCTCAGGGGAGAAAAAAAATCTGGTCAAAATCTGGGATCATAATAGTACTGTCATGAGGGACATCGTTAGTGAAAAGCAGGTTTTTTAGCGCATGCAAAAAGAGTTTAAAATCTTGCTTGCCAGAAAAGTAAGATGGTCAGGTTCAGTAAATTTTACAACTTCTAACCACTGTCTACATACATAGAAGCCCTTACATCGCTTGTTTCTTAAAGATTACCCAGCAGGATTCGAACTTAGCTAAACATATGTTACAAGCAACTGGCAAGACTGGAGAGGCACTATAGATGCCACGGTTGTCATGTTTGCAGATTGTTGGACTCAAGCACACCTTCAAGATTTCAAGAAAATATTGCACAGGGTGCCGCACTTATTCTGGAAGGAAATTCTCCCGGGTCTTTCAATTAATTCATGCATCGCTATAAAACGTTCATCATGGGCTATAGCGTAAAACGGGTCCAAAATGTCTACCAAACAAGTGTGCATTCTTTTGGACTTCACGAAAATGTTGTTGAGGTTCCCAATGCACCTTTGTAGCTTTGTGGCTGTTTTAAAATGAGTGACAAGTGACTGCTTTGCTTGATAAATTTCAAATGCTCCGAGTGGGCTCTTCTGACGCGTGGCATGTTTAATGAAAGCGTGAGAACGAGGTTGGATGGCCTTTCCTATTGCTGCGATTTTTCTAAACTGAGTATTTTTTTCCCGTCTAGACCACCCTACAGTTTTCAGGATAGCGTCTGCGACGATGAAAGCGAAATGTTCCTACCGTAAAACATACAATTCTCTTTAGTTGCTCAGCCCGTTGGTCAAAGATATGGAGCGCAGTGCATATCTGTTATCTGTGAGCCTGTGAGTCAGGTATGAGTAGTACTGGTGGCTGCTCTCAACTAGTAGATACTTCTGGCGGTTGATGGGTTTCCTGTAGAGGGCTTGTCTTAAGCACATTTCCTTTCGCAGCGGAAGCTTCACTACGCTAGGTAAAGCCTATTTCGTCATGCGTTGCCGATTTACCTTCACGTGAGCGAAAGGCCAACAGTGGATATATTAACCGTACGTGCTCCATTATGGTTTCTTACCACGTGACCTTTGACCTTTCAATTCGCTGGTAGAGAGGGTGGAATAGGCCACAGCGTTCATTGGGCGACAAATCTCTCGCCATCAACCATTTTTTTAACTGCCAACTGCAAACAAGGCAGGGTGGGCGCGCTGCCTATCCAGTGCGCGGAACGCACTCAACGTGGAAGACATCAAGCCGCGTCTGCTTGCCCGATACACCACACCTTTCGCTCTCTCACCAGCTACAGCAGTAGTTAAATCACAGGTAATTTTTTTTCAGTATTGTAACGTCCACAAACTTATAGATGTGCTTGACATGCTCTGGGCGAATGATATTGAGGGGTGAAATTTGTTGTAATATGCCATCAATGTTAGTAGCCTAGCTTGGTCATGAGGCCACACCAGAAAGAAATTGTCCAGAAAGCGCATGTAGAGCAGCGGCTGCGAAGGTTGAGCCCTGAAATTTTGTTTAGAGTGCCGCCATGGATGTATTTTCGAAGGTAGGCGCCATCTTGGTTCGGATAGCCTGCTCTTAAGTTCATGTATTTACTTACCACTTCCAACGCTTCGCCAAAGTTTTGTGTCTATCGAAATTTTAAATAGCCTTTTGGATTTCCTGTCTAGGTCACTGATCATTCTTTTCGATTCGTCTCTTGAACTTTTAGTAACGCAATATCATCAGTGAAACCCATGTTGTTAAGGAATTCTTCATTGGAATCTATCCCAATTACGCCGTTCATAACTTGTTGTTACTACTTTCTTAAAAAGAGTCTTATGGAGGCAGTGGACCACTAGATATAATTTTTAGTATTTTTACAAAAGTCTCTTGTACACAATGTGGCTCTGTAATCAGTGCTGAGGTTACAATGAGGCAAGTAATTTATCACATTTTGATTATTGTTTGATCAGCTACCGTTCCAGAGAAAACTCTAGAACGTAGGGCACGTAATTTTTTTTTATATATACTGACGTACTTACCTCGTAGCAAGTAGCACGCAGAAGCACTACTTCAGACTCCGGGTACCAACGAAATGTGGCTCACTGAAACGTAGCTTCCAGCAAAAGTTGATAGCTCGGAAATCTTTCATTTCCACAAGCACTTTACCTCTTATCGGTACGACAGGGGCGACAGAAGAGGTGGTGGCGTTTCGATAGCTGTCGCCGGCACAATTTTTTCTTCTCTTGTTGATGTTGTTACCAGATTAGAACTTGTTTTGGTTGAACGGGAAAGGCACCTGAAAAAACTAACTTTTGGGCGTTTGCTATCACCCTACCTCGTACAGTGCCGCTGTCATTGCAGAACTTCATGATCCTGGACACTTTTATCGGAGCGTTTTTACGGCCAGCGGGGCGGTGCGGGCGAGTGGATACGCCAGCGGAGAGGCCCGCGAGCAGAGTTTTAGCTGGGCGGATCGCCCGTCTTCTCGAGCGGAGTAGAGTCGCTTGCTCTGCTGCTCCACGTATCGGTCACAATTTGAATTAGAGCGAAAAGAATATTGCTAATAGTGCCCTGAAACTGCTTAATAATGATAGGTTATGTGTTTTTAGTTAATTTTACGACAGCGCAGCAGCGCGGGTGCTTGTGTTGACGGCTGCCATCTTGAATACCCATACAGTCGCGCGCGCTCTTACGCACGCTCGCGCGCTGCCTATCGTTCCGCTGGAGAGAGCTTCCTAGCGAGCATAAGATTCGCTCCCCAAAAACGCTGGCCGGCACAGCGACGTGAGGATGCGCAGTGGCTTCTTGGCTCGTCCGCTCCTCTCCGCTGGCCGTTAAAACTCTCAGCTAAATCTGTCTGCTGTTTGCGCGGTTTTCGTAAGTTCTCCAAATGTTCCTATTCGTTTGGTAGGAAACTTCAACTTCTCAATTATTATTTGGTCCAATATACGTTCTTATGCCGACCCTTCTCTTCTGAATGTGATGGTTTTTTGCGCTTATGTGCCGACTTTAAAGGGAAACCGGCGCACTTTTTGAAAAAAAGTGAGTTCTCTACTTCCTTTCATACAACACAAAAGCAAGGCGGGCGAGTTGGTGACATATATTTAAAAAAAAAACAGCGCGGAAAACGAGGACTAGAGGGTAGAAAAACACAGGAAAAGCACTGACTCTCAACTAAAGTTTAATCGCAGGAAACAGGCAAATATAAGCGCTCAGCCAACAACCAAACAAAAAACCATAAGGCACGTGCACTATGTTGAGTCAAGATAAGCAACCTCACTGTCACGCAGGAGCAGGAATGATTTTCTGATGCACAATCTTGGTTTCTTTCTCACTTTGTAGGCTTCTACGATTTCCCTTGTCAAATGATCGGGGTGTTTATACAATGTCACTATAGTGGAAGGATCGCTTATATTTGTCATCAATTATATTTGCCTGTTTACTGTGATTTAACTTTAGTTGAGAGTCAGCGCCTGTCCTGTGTTTTTCTACCCTCTAGTCCCCGTTTTCCACGCTCTTATTTTTTAAATTCATTTCATAGCTTTTAGTCCGCTGAAAAAGAACATTTCATTCAAAAAGAGGGCAATAAAAAAAACGCAAAGAGTTGTTTTTTAGAACAAAGCGCACCCCATCGCCTCAGGACGCCGAGCGAACCCCGCTCATACCCGCGATTGGCCGGGACTGTCGTGACGTCATCCCCGGGGATCTTCGGCCGGCACCCACGGCGCTGCTGCGCAGTGCGTTGCTTTAGCTGGTTTTTAAGGACTATGTTTTGGAAATGATCGATAATTCTAGCAGTGTTAAACAGTTTGGACTTTCACCATATATGTTCGAACCATCAGCAGCTTCATAAAACGGCGGAACCAACTACGCCGCGGAGTGCGTGGGCAGCGAAAGTGAAGTCTCGTGTTGGAAATGTCGACTGGATAAATGGATGATTGGATGGATGGATGGATGGATGGATGGATGGATGGATGGATGGATGGATGGATGGATGGATGGATGGATGGATGGATGGATGGATGGATGGATGGATGGATGGATGGATGGATGGACGGACGGACGGACGGACGGACGGACGGATGGACGGATGGATGGATGGATGAATGAAAGCTTTTATTTCCACCAGAAATGGAGACCTCTTGCCACTCACCGCCCCCGGCACGCAGTCCGGAAGGGTGGGGGCCGCAGCCTCCGTTACTAAAGGAAAACAAAGAGTTTGTGCTTCTTAGCGGCCTCAGCCGCCAGAGGGATGGGTTTGTTTCTGCCGAGCGGGATCTTCGCTGCGCAGCAGGTCTTCCCAGCTTTCTCTGCTAACTGCGTCGACCACGGGGTAGTCAGCGCATTCCCATATTCTCTGCTTCCGGGAAACCGTGGAACCGCCGGACTGTCGGAACCTGGAGGAGAGCGCGAAAACCTATTCCGAATCGTTGAGAACTCAGACTAAAGAGAAATCTGGCGCCACAGCCGGATCAGAAGCTAAGTAATAGAGAAGCGACCGCATGGTGGTGCCTGCAAGCCGGAAATTTTATTAACCGAGTATGGGCCTTTCACGTCCTGCCAGGGTAACACGAAAGCCAAATCATGACTGATACGTATGTTTGCGTAGGGGCATGCGTGCGCATATCTTTGGGTAAGTGCATGCGCAAAAGGAAATTGCGCCGGAACGTTGCTGTCTACCGCTGCTGCATAAAAGCCTGGCCACCAACTTCTTTCCGGCGACAGTCTGTGTGTTTCTTCTACTTGTCCTGCGTCTTTCTTTCGCTGTTTTTTTGTCTCTTGACCAACAACTTGTAACGCTTGTAAGCATGACCTAAATCAGATCAACGGCAAACTTACACATGTCGTGCGAGGCAGAGCATTTGTTTGTTCATATATTTATAGTTACTTGCCTGTTTAGTCCCGAAGGCCATTTAGAACTACAAAAGAATGCCACACTTGATGAGCTGGAGTGGGTTGACTGCTGCAATGCAGCGCGAAGAGACGAGGCGACCGGGAGGAAGCTCCCGTGTGCGCTTTGCTCCTGTCGCATGTTCGGGCTACTGTTCAACAATGAAACTCCTGCACTTACCCCCGTGCGTTGTTTTCTTTTTGCGCGCCGAACATGCTTTTGAACAATAATTATGGCTGAGTTTCGAAGCTTGCAGTGCTGCTCATCAAAACTAGTGTGCTGCGACATATATTTGCTGCTGTTGCGCATCGACATAACCAGCAGAATTACTTGTGGATGATATACATGTACGCGTCCCGCGGCTCGACAACTTTGCCATTCCTGTTCAGACAAATTATGATAATTTCTGGCACCATTGCCGATCGTCAACCATAACCAAGAACTCATGAATGCAAATGTTGGCTTTGCTCAAATATTCTAGGCCTATATAATCGCTTTTTTGTTCAGTTAGGGGCAGCTGCGTGTGCTGCGCGCTGATGAAAGAGTACGAGAATTCCTTGTGCTTCCATGAGGCACAAGCAATCAGGAAAAAGCAAAAAGGCACACAGTGTGTAACAAGCTCAAAGGAGTTCAAGACTGTGCCTCAGATACAGTGCTGGAAGTGGCCTTGGCTCAGCATGGATATGAACCCGCTGGAAAAGGCAGAGTTTAAAAACAGGTTAGAAAGTTATATAACAAAAGGAGAAGTATTGATGCACATATTTTGTGCAGGCAGTTCGGCATGCTGCGTACTACCAGATTGCCTGGTGAACGTGAAAGAGGCTGGGGAAGAACAACCGACGGTTTCTACCAAGGTGTGTGCTGAGCGCTGCTCGAAAAAAGTGCCATGCCAAAACTGGTTTATATGCAGGCTTCAAGGATTAAAAGGAACGCCCGAACGAGAGAAAGCAAACGGCACTGGCAGAAGATTACGTTGATATGTGGTTCGCCAAAGCGCTGGCCGCAGCGGACAAGCTCAGTCGGACGGCCAGCCGACTCTTCGTGAATGGCGTCACTTCCGCAAGTTCTCCCTCTCGGCCATCCCCCCACCCGGCGCTTCCGGAAGCCATGAGGGCGTGCCGACGGCGGGTTTTAAGAACCGGTTGTAGCTCTGTTTGTGGAAAGAATCTGGACAAAATTTACGCACATGATTTTCAAGGTAATTTCTTCCCAACGACAGCATTTCAAGCGATTTGAAAACCGTTTCAGCTTCCCTTTATTCTCTCGCATCTTGTTACTCAGCCTACCCGTGTTACGCCTTCATCGTCCAACCTGTTAGGCTTTGTTCATACCAAGTCGCCTGGTCTTATATCTCCAATATCTTGTTTGCCGGGCTTAAGTCATCATTGTACACTCCGTTTTTCATTGAACGTCGTGTCACCACGTCAAAATAACAATTCTAAATACACCCGTGACTACAAAAATACAAACATCGAGGCCACAAATCGTGAACCCCTATTTCTATGGATGTATACTTCCCCTATATAAGTAACTTGGACCTTTTGAAGCACAAAGTTGCGTCCCTGACAAATTATTATGTGCCGCTCAGAAAAGTAATAACTAACAATTGTTCGCCTTGGTTTAGGTCTTAAATAAGAAGGCTACCTCACAAAAAGAAACGTCTGTTTCGCTCCGCAAAACTATCCAATTCTGTGCCGCGGTGGGATGCTTATCAGACCGCTGCGTCTGAATATAAGTCAGCAATAAAACAGGCTAAGGAGTCATTGTTATTCGTACTCCTCTATCGATGCTATTAAGTAATCCCATATAATTTTGAAACGTCGTTAAAAAATGATTCATCTACAATTATTCTTAACACTTTAGACAATCAAGTAATTCTCAGTGAAAGGTGTGCTGATCTTCTTAATGATGTGTTTACAGCTTCTTTACTATCGAATTGATCACCGCAAATTCTCAGTACCCATCATAAGACGTTTTGATTATGAACCCCATCAGAATGGATTTTGTTGGCGTCGAAAAAATAATTGAACAGGTGAAGATGTCATCATAACACGTAGTGGATAGCATCAGCTCGAAACTTTTGGAAATATCATAGTCTATAGCGCTATTATTCTTGCCGAACCCTTTCAACAATCTCTTGATTCTGGCTGTGTTCCTATAGGACTGGAAGGGGGCGAGGTGGTTCCGCTTCACAAGGCTGGGGTCACACATTCACCTAAGTATCATTGGCCCATTTCACTTCTTAGCATCCCTTGTAAGAGCATGAAACATGTCATCTGCTCTCACCTTGCCAATTTTCGTGAGTCAAATTCTTTTTTCAGTGATTGCCAACATGGGTTTCGTAAATCATTCTCATGCGAGACGCTGCTTTTGTTTTACACAGGATATTCATTTCATTCTTGACCGTGGTTCCATGGCTTACTGTATGTTCATCGGTTTCTCCAAGCCTTTGACAAGGTTTATCATCAATTACTATATTTTCAAATTAAATAATCTCAATCTCAACTCTAATATCATTTCATGCCTTCAGTTTTTCCTCACTATTCGTTCTCAATACGTGACTGCTAATAAATCCAACTATCGTTCCTCTCCAGTGAGCTCAGGCATTCCCCAGGGTTGTCCTAGGGCTCCTACTTTTTCTCATTTATATTATTGACTTGCCTAACAACATTTCTTCTTCCGTATGTCCTTTTCCTGACGATTTTTTTTTCTTGAAATTAACTGTCGCTTTGACACATCGGTCCTTTGATCTGATATTTACGAGGTTTCTTAATGGTGTAACTTATGGCACATTTAACCTAAAATTAATAAGTGTAAACATAAGCGTGTTGCTCGACGTAAAACTGTAATAGCCACTTACGACGTCAATAATACTCCTCTTGAAACTGTGTCTTCGAATAAGTGCCTTGGTGTGCACATAAATTCTAATCTTTCTTGGAATCTGCACGTGGAATTTATTTCTAACAATGCTAACCGCATGCTGGGGCACCTGCATAGAAACTTCTCCCTTTCTTCAACTTCCATAAAATTGCTTCTTTATAAAACACTTGACAGCCTAAATTGAAATATGCAGCATCTGTGTGAGACCCTAACCTGTCATTATTAGCATCTGAAATTAAATCTGTTCAAAACCGTGCGTCATGTTTCATACTTTCCAATTAACACCGTATCTGAAGTGTT